>NC_068428.1:49420035-49512535 GCF_023373465.1 Oncorhynchus keta
AATCAGAACATTAACCAATCAGAACATTAACATTACTACCTGTAGAACAACCAATCAGAACATTAACATTACTACTACCTGTAGAACAACCAATCAGAACATTAACATTAAACCAATCAGAACATTAACACTAGCATTACTACCTGTAGAACAACCAATACTACCTGTAGAACAACCAATCAGAACATTAACATTACTACCTGTAGAACAACCAATCAGAACATTACTACCTGTAGAACAACCAATCAGAACATTACATTACTACCTGTAGAACAACCAATCAGAACATTACACCTGAAGAACAACCAATCAGAACATTACTACCTGAGAACATCAGAACACTAATTACTACCTTAGAACAACCAATCAGAACATTACTACCTGAAGAACAACCAATCAGAACATTACTACCTGTAGAACAACCAATCAGAACATTAACATTACTACCTGTAGAACAACCAATCAGAACATTAACATTACTACCTGTAGAACAACCAATCAGAACATTAACATTACTACCTGTAGAACAACCAATCAGAACATTAACATTACTACCTGTAGAACAACCAATCAGAACATTAACATTACTACCTGTAGAACAACCAATCAGAACATTAACATACTACCTGTAGAACAACCAATCAGAACATTAACATTACTACCTGAAGAACAACCAATCAGAACATTAACACTACCTGTAGAACAACCAATCAGAACATTAACATTACTACCTGTAGAACAACCAATCAGAACACTAGCATTACTACCTGTAGAACAACCAATCAGAACATTACTACCTGAAGAACAACCAATCAGAACATTACTACCTGTAGAACAACCAATCAGAACATTAACATTACTACCTGTAGAACAACCAATCAGAACATTACTACCTGAAGAACAACCAATCAGAACATTAACATTACCCTGTAGAACAACCAATCAGAACATTAACATTACTACCTGTAGAACAACCAATCAGAACATTAACTACCTGTAGAACAACCAATCAGAACATAACATTACTACCTGTAGAACAACCAATCAGAACATTAACATTACTACCTGTAGAACAACCAATCAGAACATTAACATTACTACCTGTAGAACAACCAATCAGAACATCATTAACATTACTACCTGTAGAACAACCAATCAGAACATTAACATTACTACCTGTAGAACAACCAATCAGAACATTAACATTACATTACCCTGTAGAACAACCAATCAGAACATTAACATTACTACCTGTAGAACAACAATCAGAACATTAACATTACAGAACATTAACATTACTACCTGTAGAACAACCAATCAGAACATTAACATTACTACCTGTAGAACAACCAATCAGAACATTAACATTACTACCTGTAGAACAACCAATCAGAACATTAACATTACTACCTGTAGAACAACCAATCAGAATTAACATTACTACCTGTAGAACAACCAATCAGAACTGGAGAACAACCAATCAGAACATTAACATTACTACCTGTAGAACAACCAATCAGAACATTAACATTACCACCTGTAGAACAACCAATCAGAACATTACTACCTGTAGAACAACCAATCAGAACACTAGCATTACTACCTGTAGAACAACCAATCAGAACATTACTACCTGTAGAACAACCAATCAGAACATTAACATTACCACCTGTAGAACAACCAATCAGAACATTACTACCTGGAGAACAACCAATCAGATCATTAACATTACTACCTGTAGAACAACCAATCAGAACATTAACATTACCACCTGTAGAACAACCAATCAGAACATTAACATTACTACCTGTAGAACAACCAATCAGAACATTAACATCACTACCTGTAGAACAACCAATCAGAACATTAACATTACTACCTGTAGAACAACCAATCAGAACATTAACATTACTACCTGTAGAACAACCAATCAGAACATTACTACCTGTAGAACAACCAATCAGAACACTAACATTACTACCTGTAGAACAACCAATCAGAACATTAACATTACTACCTGTAGAACAACCAATCAGAACATTAACATTACTACCTGTAGAACAACCAATCAGAACATTACTACCTGTAGAACAACCAATCAGAACATTACCAAGAACAACCAATCAGAACATTACTACCTGTAGAACAACCAATCAGAACATTAACATTACCTGTAGAACAACCAATCAGAACATTACCACCTGAGAACAACCAATCAGAACATTAACATTACTACCTGTAGAACAACCAATCAGAACATTACTACCTGAAGAACAACCAATCAGATCATTAACATTACTACCTGTAGAACAACCAATCAGAACATTAACATTACTACCTGTAGAACAACCAATCAGAACATTAACATTACTACCTGTAGAACAACCAATCAGAACATTACTACCTGTAACATTACTACCTGTAGAACAACCAATCAGAACATTAACATTACTACCTGTAGAACAACCAATCAGAACATTAACATTACTACCTGTAGAACAACCAATCAGAACATTAACATTACTACCTGTAGAACATCCAATCAGAACATTAACATTACTACCTGTAGAACAACCAATCAGAACATTAACTACCTGTAGAACAACCAATCAGAACATTAACATTACCACCTGTAGAACAACCAATCAGAACATTAACATTACTACCTGTAGAACAACCAATCAGAACATTAACATTACTACCTGTAGAACAACCAATCAGAACATTAACATTACTACCTGTAGAACAACCAATCAGATCATTAACAATCAGAACAACCAATCAGAACACTAGCATTACTACCTGTAGAACAACCAATCAGAACACTAGCATTACTACCTGTAGAACAACCAATCAGAACATTACTACCTGAAGAACAACCAATCAGAACATTACTACCTGTAGAACAACCAATCAGAACATTAACATTACCACCTGTAGAACAACCAATCAGATCATTAACATTACTACCTGTAGAACAACCAATCAGAACATTAACATTACCACCTGTAGAACAACCAATCAGAACATTAACATTACTACCTGTAGAACAACCAATCAGATCATTAACATTACTACCTGTAGAACAACCAATCAGATCATTAACATTACTACCTGTAGAACAACCAATCAGAACATTAACATTACTACCTGTAGAACAACCAATCAGATCATTAACATTACTACCTGTAGAACAACCAATCAGAACATTAACATTACTACCTGTAGAACAACCAATCAGAACATTAACATCACTACCTGTAGAACAACCAATCAGAACATTAACATTACTACCTGTAGAACAACCAATCAGAACATTAACATTACTACCTGTAGAACAACCAATCAGAACATTACTACCTGGAGAACAACCAATCAGAACATTAACATTACTACCTGTAGAACAACCAATCAGAACATTAACATTACCACCTGTAGAACAACCAATCAGAACATTACTACCTGTAGAACAACCAATCAGAACACTAGCATTACTACCTGTAGAACAACCAATCAGAACATTACTACCTGTAGAACAACCAATCAGAACATTAACATTACCACCTGTAGAACAACCAATCAGAACATTACTACCTGGAGAACAACCAATCAGATCATTAACATTACTACCTGTAGAACAACCAATCAGAACATTAACATTACCACCTGTAGAACAACCAATCAGAACATTAACATTACTACCTGTAGAACAACCAATCAGAACATTAACATCACTACCTGTAGAACAACCAATCAGAACATTAACATTACTACCTGTAGAACAACCAATCAGAACATTAACATTACTACCTGTAGAACAACCAATCAGAACATTACTACCTGTAGAACAACCAATCAGAACACTAACATTACTACCTGTAGAACAACCAATCAGAACATTAACATTACTACCTGTAGAACAACCAATCAGAACATTAACATTACTACCTGTAGAACAACCAATCAGAACATTACTACCTGTAGAACAACCAATCAGAACATTACCACCTGTAGAACAACCAATCAGAACATTACTACCTGTAGAACAACCAATCAGAACATTAACATAACTACCTGTAGAACAACCAATCAGAACATTACCACCTGTAGAACAACCAATCAGAACATTAACATTACTACCTGTAGAACAACCAATCAGAACATTACTACCTGAAGAACAACCAATCAGATCATTAACATTACTACCTGTAGAACAACCAATCAGAACATTAACATTACTACCTGTAGAACAACCAATCAGAACATTAACATTACTACCTGTAGAACAACCAATCAGAACATTACTACATGTAGAACAACCAATCAGAACATTACTACCTGTAGAAGAACCAATCAGAACATTAACATTACTACCTGTAGAACAACCAATCAGAACATTAACATTACTACCTGTAGAACAACCAATCAGAACATTAACATTACTACCTGTAGAACAACCAATCAGAACACTAGCATTACTACCTGTAGAACAACCAATCAGAACATTACTACCTGTAGAACAACCAATCAGAACATTAACATTACTACCTGTAGAACAACCAATCAGAACATTAACATTACTACTTGTAGAACAACCAATCAGAACATTAACATTACTACCTGTAGAACAACCAATCAGAACATTAACATTACTACCTGTAGAACAACCAATCAGATCATTAACATTACTACCTGTAGAACAACCAATCAGAACATTAACATTACTACCTGTAGAACAACCAATCAGAACATTAACATTACTACCTGTAGAACAACCAATCAGAACATTACTACCTGTAGAACAACCAATCAGAACATTACTACCTGTAGAACAACCAATCAGAACATTAACATTACTACCTGTAGAACAACCAATCAGAACATTAACATTACTACCTGTAGAACAACCAATCAGAACACTAGCATTACTACCTGTAGAACAACCAATCAGAACATTACTACCTAAAGACCAACCAATCAGAACATTACAACCTGTAGAACAACCAATCAGAACATTACTACCTGTAGAACAACCAATCAGATCATTAACATTACTACCTGTAGAACAACCAATCAGAACATTAACATTACTACCTGTAGAACAACCAATCAGAACATTAACATTACTACCTGTAGAACAACCAATCAGATCATTAACATTACTACCTGTAGAACAACCAATCAGAACATTAACATTACTACCTGTAGAACAACCAATCAGAACATTAACATCACTACCTGTAGAACAACCAATCAGAACATTAACATTACTACCTGTAGAACAACCAATCAGAACATTAACATTACTACCTGTAGAACAACCAATCAGAACATTAACATTACTACCTGTAGAACAACCAATCAGAACATTAACATCACTACCTGTAGAACAACCAATCAGAACATTAACATTACTACCTGTAGAACAACCAATCAGAACATTAACATTACTACCTGTAGAACAACCAATCAGAACATTACTACCTGTAGAACAACCAATCAGAACATTACTACCTGAAGAACAACCAATCAGAACATTAACATTACCTGTAGAACAACCAATCAGAACACTAGCATTACTACCTGTAGAACAACCAATCAGAACATTAACATTACTACCTGTAGAACAACCAATCAGAACACTAGCATTACTACCTGTAGAACAACCAATCAGAACATTACTACCTGAAGAACAACCAATCAGAACATTACTACCTGTAGAACAACCAATCAGAACATTAACATTACCACCTGTAGAACAACCAATCAGATCATTAACATTACTACCTGTAGAACAACCAATCAGAACATTAACATTACCACCTGTAGAACAACCAATCAGAACATTAACATTACTACCTGTAGAACAACCAATCAGATCATTAACATTACTACCTTAAACAACCAATCAGAACATTAACATTACTACCTGTAGAACAACCAATCAGAACATTAACATCACTACCTGTAGAACAACCAATCAGAACATTAACATTACTACCTGTAGAACAACCAATCAGAACATTAACATTACTACCTGTAGAACAACCAATCAGAACATTAACATTACTACCTGTAGAACAACCAATCAGAACATTAACATCACTACCTGTAGAACAACCAATCAGAACATTACTACCTGAGAACAACCAATCAGAACATTAACCTGTAGAACAACCAATCAGAACATTACTACCTGTAGAACAACCAATCAGAACATTAACATAACTACCTGTAGAACAACCAATCAGAACATTACCACCTGTAGAACAACCAATCAGAACATTAACATTACTACCTGTAGAACAACCAATCAGAACATTAACTACTACCGAAGAACAACCAATCAGATCATTAACATTACTACCTGTAGAACAACCAATCAGAATTAACATTACTACCTGTAGAACAACCAATCAGAACATTAACATTACTACTGTAGAACAACCAATCAGAACATTACTACCTGTAGAACAACCAATCAGAACATTACTACCTGTAGAACAACCAATCAGAACATTAACATTACTACCTGTAGAACAACCAATCAGAACATTAACATTACTACCTGTAGAACAACCAATCAGAACATTAACATTACTACCTGTAGAACATCCAATCAGAACAACCAATCAGAACATTAACTACCTGTAGAACAACCAATCAGAACATTAACATTACCACCTGAGAACAACCAATCAGATCATTAACATTACTACCTGTAGAACAACCAATCAGAACATTAACATTACTACCTGTAGAACAACCAATCAGAACATTAACATTACTACCTGTAGAACAACCAATCAGAACATTAACATTACTACCTGTAGAACAACCAATCAGAACACTAGCATTACTACCTGAAAGAACACTAGCATTACTACCTGTAGAACAACCAATCAGAACATTACTACCTGTAGAACAACCAATCAGAACACTAGCATTACTACCTGTAGAACAACAATCAGAACATTAACATTACTACCTGTAGAACAACCAATCAGAACACTAGCATTACTACCTGTAGAACAACCAATCAGAACATTACTACCTGAAGAACAACCAATCAGAACATTACTACCTGTAGAACAACCAATCAGAACATTAACATTACCACCTGTAGAACAACCAATCAGATCATTAACATTACTACCTGTAGAACAACCAATCAGAACATTAACATTACTACCTGTAGAACAACCAATCAGAACATTAACATTACTACCTGTAGAACAACCAATCAGATCATTAACATTACTACCTGTAGAACAACCAATCAGAACATTAACATTACTACCTGTAGAACAACCAATCAGAACATTAACATCACTACCTGTAGAACAACCAATCAGAACATTAACATTACTACCTGTAGAACAACCAATCAGAACATTAACATTACTACCTGTAGAACAACCAATCAGAACATTAACATTACTACCTGTAGAACAACCAATCAGAACATTAACATCACTACCTGTAGAACAACCAATCAGAACATTAACATTACTACCTGTAGAACAACCAATCAGAACATTAACATTACTACCTGTAGAACAACCAATCAGAACATTACTACCTGTAGAACAACCAATCAGAACATTACTACCTGAAGAACAACCAATCAGAACATTACTACCTGTAGAACAACCAATCAGAACATTAACATTACTACCTGTAGAACAACCAATCAGAACATTAACATTACTACCTGTAGAACAACCAATCAGAACACTAGCATTACTACCTGTAGAACAACCAATCAGAACATTACTATCTGAAGAACAACCAATCAGAACATTACTACCTGTAGAACAACCAATCAGAACATTACTACCTGTAGAACAACCAATCAGATCATTAACATTACTACCTGTAGAACAACCAATCAGAACATTAACATTACTACCTGTAGAACAACCAATCAGAACATTAACATTACTACTTGTAGAACAACCAATCAGAACATTAACATTACTACCTGTAGAACAACCAATCAGAACATTAACATTACTACCTGTAGAACAACCAATCAGAACATTAACATCACTACCTGTAGAACAACCAATCAGAACATTAACATTACTACCTGTAGAACAACCAATCAGAACATTAACATTACTACCTGTAGAACAACCAATCAGAACATTAACATTACTACCTGTAGAACAACCAATCAGAACATTAACATTACTACCTGTAGAACAACCAATCAGAACATTAACATTACTACCTGTAGAACAACCAATCAGAACATTAACATTACTACCTGTAGAACAACCAATCAGAACATTACTACCTGTAGAACAACCAATCAGAACACTAACATTACTACCTGTAGAACAACCAATCAGAACATTAACATTACTACCTGTAGAACAACCAATCAGAACATTACTACCTGTAGAACAACCAATCAGAACATTACCACCTGTAGAACAACCAATCAGAACATTAACATAACTACATGTAGAACAACCAATCAGAACATTACCACCTGTAGAACAACCAATCAGATCATTAACATTACTACCTGTAGAACAACCAATCAGAACATTAACATTACTACCTGTAGAACAACCAATCAGAACATTAACATTACTACCTGTAGAACAACCAATCAGATCATTAACATTACTACCTGTAGAACAACCAATCAGAACACTAGCATTACTACCTGTAGAACAACCAATCAGAACACTAGCATTACTACCTGTAGAACAACCAATCAGAACATTACTACCTGAAGAACAACCAATCAGAACATTACTACCTGTAGAACAACCAATCAGAACACTAGCATTACTACCTGTAGAACAACCAATCAGAACATTAACATTACTACCTGTAGAACAACCAATCAGAACACTAGCATTACTACCTGTAGAACAACCAATCAGAACATTACTACCTGAAGAACAACCAATCAGAACATTACTACCTGTAGAACAACCAATCAGAACATTAACATTACCACCTGTAGAACAACCAATCAGATCATTAACATTACTACCTGTAGAACAACCAATCAGAACATTAACATTACCACCTGTAGAACAACCAATCAGAACATTAACATTACTACCTGTAGAACAACCAATCAGATCATTAACATTACTACCTGTAGAACAACCAATCAGAACATTAACATTACTACCTGTAGAACAACCAATCAGAACATTAACATCACTACCTGTAGAACAACCAATCAGAACATTAACATTACTACCTGTAGAACAACCAATCAGAACATTAACATTACTACCTGTAGAACAACCAATCAGAACATTAACATTACTACCTGTAGAACAACCAATCAGAACATTAACATCACTACCTGTAGAACAACCAATCAGAACATTAACATTACTACCTGTAGAACAACCAATCAGAACATTAACATTACTACCTGTAGAACAACCAATCAGAACATTACTACCTGTAGAACAACCAATCAGAACACTAACATTACTACCTGTAGAACAACCAATCAGAACATTAACATTACTACCTGTAGAACAACCAATCAGAACATTACTACCTGTAGAACAACCAATCAGAACATTACACCTTAGAACAACCAATCAGAACATTAACATAACTACATGTAGAACAACCAATCAGAACATTACCACCTGTAGAACAACCAATCAGATCATTAACATTACTACCTGTAGAACAACCAATCAGATCATTAACATTACTACCTGTAGAACAACCAATCAGAACATTAACATTACTACCTGTAGAACAACCAATCAGATCATTAACATTACTACCTGTAGAACAACCAATCAGAACATTAACATTACTACCTGTAGAACAACCAATCAGAACACTAGCATTACTACCTGTAGAACAACCAATCAGAACATTAACATTACTACCTGTAGAACAACCAATCAGAACATTAACATTACTACCTGTAGAACAACCAATCAGAACACTAGCATTACTACCTGTAGAACAACCAATCAGAACATTACTACCTGAAGAACAACCAATCAGAACATTACTACCTGAAGAACAACCAATCAGATCATTAACATTACTACCTGTAGAACAACCAATCAGAACATTAACATTACTACCTGTAGAACAACCAATCAGAACATTAACATTACTACCTGTAGAACAACCAATCAGAACATTAACATTACTACAGAACAACCAATCAGACATTAACATTACTACCTGTAGAACAACCAATCAGAACATTAACATTACTACCTGTAGAACAACCAATCAGAACATTAACATCACTACCTGTAGAACAACCAATCAGAACATTAACATTACTACCTGTAGAACAACCAATCAGAACATTAACATTACTACCTGTAGAACAACCAATCAGAACATTAACATTACTACCTGTAGAACAACCAATCAGAACATTAACATTACTACCTGTAGAACAACCAATCAGAACATTAACATTACTACCTGTAGAACAACCAATCAGAACATTAACATTACTACCTGTAGAACAACCAATCAGAACATTACTACCTGTAGAACAACCAATCAGAACACTAACATTACTACCTGTAGAACAACCAATCAGAACATTAACATTACTACCTGTAGAACAACCAATCAGAACATTACTACCTGTAGAACAACCAATCAGAACATTACCACCTGTAGAACAACCAATCAGAACATTAACATAACTACCTGTAGAACAACCAATCAGAACATTACCACCTGTAGAACAACCAATCAGAACATTACTACCTGTAGAACAACCAATCAGATCATTAACATTACTACCTGTAGAACAACCAATCAGAACATTAACATTACTACCTGTAGAACAACCAATCAGAACATTAACATTACTACCTGTAGAACAACCAATCAGAACATTAACATTACTACCTGTAGAACAACCAATCAGAACATTACTACCTGTAGAACAACCAATCAGAACATTAACATTACTACCTGTAGAACAACCAATCAGAACATTACTACATGTAGAACAACCAATCAGAACATTACTACCTGTAGAAGAACCAATCAGAACATTAACATTACTACCTGTAGAACAACCAATCAGAACATTAACATTACTACCTGTAGAACAACCAATCAGAACATTAACATTACTACCTGTAGAACAACCAATCAGAACACTAGCATTACTACCTGTAGAACAACCAATCAGAACATTAACATTACTACTTGTAGAACAACCAATCAGAACATTAACATTACTACCTGTAGAACAACCAATCAGAACATTAACATTACTACCTGTAGAACAACCAATCAGAACATTACTACCTGTAGAACAACCAATCAGAACACTAACATTACTACCTGTAGAACAACCAATCAGAACATTAACATTACTACCTGTAGAACAACCAATCAGAACATTAACATTACTACCTGTAGAACAACCAATCAGAACATTACCACCTGTAGAACAACCAATCAGAACATTACATGACTACCTGTAGAACAACCAATCAGAACATTAACATAACTACCTGTAGAACAACCAATCAGAACATTACCACCTGTAGAACAACCAATCAGAACATTAACATTACTACCTGTAGAACAACCAATCAGAACATTACTACCTGTAGAACAACCAATCAGATCATTAACATTACTACCTGTAGAACAACCAATCAGAACATTAACATTACTACCTGTAGAACAACCAATCAGAACATTAACATTACTACTTGTAGAACAACCAATCAGATCATTAACATTACTACCTGTAGAACAACCAATCAGATCATTAACATTACTACCTGTAGAACAACCAATCAGAGCATTACTACCTGAAGAACAACCAATCAGATCATTAACATTACTACCTGTAGAACAACCAATCAGATCATTAACATTACTACCTGTAGAACAACCAATCAGAACATTAACATTACTACCTGTAGAACAACCAATCAGAACATTAACATTACTACCTGTAGAACAACCAATCAGAACATTACCACCTGTAGAACAACCAATCAGAACATTACTACCTGTAGAACAACCAATCAGAACATTAACATTACTACCTGTAGAACAACCAATCAGAACATTAACATTACTACCTGTAGAACAACCAATCAGAACATTAACATTACTACCTGTAGAACAACCAATCAGAACATTACTACCTGTAGAACAACCAATCAGAACATTACCAAACAACCAATCAGAACACTAGCATTACTACCTGTAGAACAACCAATCAGAACATTAACCTGTAGAACAACCAATCAGAACATTACTACCTGTAGAACAACCAATCAGAACATTACTACCTGTAGAACAACCAATCAGATCATTAACATTACTACCTGTAGAACAACCAATCAGAACATTAACATTACTACCTGTAGAACAACCAATCAGAACATTAACATTACTACCTGTAGAACAACCAATCAGAACATTAACATTACTACCTGTAGAACAACCAATCAGAACATTAACATTACTACCTGTAGAACAACCAATCAGAACATTAACATTACTACCTGTAGAACAACCAATCAGAACATTACTACCTGTAGAACAACCAATCAGAACACTAACATTACTACCTGTAGAACAACCAATCAGAACATTAACATTACTACCTGTAGAACAACCAATCAGAACATTAACATTACTACCTGTAGAACAACCAATCAGAACATTAATATTACTACCTGTAGAACAACCAATCAGAACATTACTACCTGTAGAACAACCAATCAGAACATTAACATTACTACCTGTAGAACAACCAATCAGAACATTAACATTACTACCTGTAGAACAACCAATCAGAACATTAACATTACTACCTGTAGAACAACCAATCAGATCATTAACATTACTACCTGTAGAACAACCAATCAGAACATTAACATTACTACCTGTAAAACAACCAATCAGAACATTAACATTACTACCTGTAGAACAACCAATCAGAACATTAACATTACTACCTGTAGAACAACCAATCAGAACATTAACATTACTACCTGTAGAACAACCAATCAGAACATTAACATTACTACCTGTAGAACAAGCAATCAGAACATTAACATTACTACTTGTAGAACAACCAATCAGAACATTAACATTACTACCTGTAGAACAACCAATCAGAACATTACTACCTGTAGAACAACCAATCAGAACATTACTACCTGTAGAACAACCAATCAGAACATTAACATAACTACCTGTAGAACAACCAATCAGAACATTACCACCTGTAGAACAACCAATCAGAACATTAACATTACTACCTGTAGAACAACCAATCAGAACATTACTACCTGAAGAACAACCAATCAGATCATTAACATTACTACCTGTAGAACAACCAATCAGATCATTAACATTACTACCTGTAGAACAACCAATCAGAACATTACTACCTGAAGAACAACCAATCAGATCATTAACATTACTACCTGTAGAACAACCAATCAGATCATTAACATTACTACCTGTAGAACAACCAATCAGAACATTACTACCTGTAGAACAACCAATCAGAACATTACCACCTGTAGAACAACCAATCAGAACATTACTACCTGTAGAACAACCAATCAGAACATTAACATTACTACCTGTAGAACAACCAATCAGAACATTAACATTACTACCTGTAGAACAACCAATCAGAACATTAACATTACTACCTGTAGAACAACCAATCAGAACATTACTACCTGTAGAACAACCAATCAGAACACTAACATTACTACCTGTAGAACAACCAATCAGAACATTAACATAACTACCTGTAGAACAACCAATCAGAACATTACCACCTGTAGAACAACCAATCAGAACATTAACATTACTACCTGTAGAACAACCAATCAGAACATTACTTACCTGTAGAACAACCAATCAGATCATTAACATTACTACCTGTAGAACAACCAATCAGATCATTAACATTACTACCTGTAGAACAACCAATCAGAACATTACTACCTGTAGAACAACCAATCAGAACATTAACATTACTACCTGTAGAACAACCAATCAGAACATTACCACCTGTAGAACAACCAATCAGAACATTACATTACTACCTGTAGAACAACCAATCAGAACATTAACATTACTACCTGTAAAACAACCAATCAGAACATTAACATTACTACCTGTATAACAACCAATCAGAACATTAACATTACTACCTGTAGAACAACCAATCAGAACATTACTACCTGTATAACAACCAATCAGAACACTAACATTACTACCTGTAGAACAACCAATCAGATCATTAATATTACTACCTGTAGAACAACCAATCAGAACATTAACATTACTACCTGTAGAACAACCAATCAGAACATTAACATTACTACCTGTATAACAACCAATCAGAACATTACTACCTGTAGAACAACCAATCAGAACACTAACATTACTACCTGTAGAACAACCAATCAGAACATTAACATTACTACCTGTAGAACAACCAATCAGAACATTAACATTACTACCTGTAGAACAACCAATCAGAACATTACTACCTGTAGAACAACCACTCAGAACATTACCACCTGTAGAACAACCAATCAGAACATTACTACATGTAGAACAACCAATCAGAACATTAACATAACTACCTGTAGAACAACCAATCAGAACATTACCACCTGTAGAACAACCAATCAGAACATTAACATTACTACCTGTAGAACAACCAATCAGAACATTACTACCTGAAGAACAACCAATCAGATCATTAACATTACTACCTGTAGAACAACCAATCAGATCATTAACATTACTACCTGTAGAACAACCAATCAGAACATTAACATTACTACCTGTAGAACAACCAATCAGATCATTAACATTACTACCTTTAGAACAACCAATCAGATCATTAACATTACTACCTGTAGAACAACCAATCAGATCATTAACATTACTACCTGTAGAACAACCAATCAGATCATTAACATTACTACCTGTAGAACAACCAATCAGATCATTAACATTACTACCTGTAGAACAACCAATCAGAACATTAACATTACTACCTGTAGAACAACCAATCAGAACATTACCACCTGTAGAACAACCAATCAGAACATTAACATTACTACCTGTAGAACAACCAATCAGAACATTACCACCTGTAGAACAACCAATCAGAACATTAACATTACTACCTGTAGAACAACCAATCAGAACATTAACATTACTACCTGTAGAACAACCAATCAGAACATTACTACCTGTAGAACAACCAATCAGAACACTAGCATTACTACCTGTAGAACAACCAATCAGAACATTAACATTACTACTTGTAGAACAACCAATCAGAACATTACTACCTGTAGAACAACCAATCAGAACATTAACATTACTAACTGTAGAACAACCAATCAGAACATTAACATTACTACCTGTAGAACAACCAATCAGAACATTACTACCTGTAGAACAACCAATCAGAACACTAGCATTACTACCTGTAGAACAACCAATCAGAACATTACTACCTGAAGAACAACCAATCACAACATTACTACCTGTAGAACAACCAATCAGAACATTAACATTACTACCTGTATAACAACCAATCAGATCATTAACATTACTACCTGTAGAACAACCAATCAGAACATTAACATCACTACCTGTAGAACAACCAATCAGAACATTAACATTACTACCTGTAGAACAACCAATCAGAACATTAACATTACTACCTGTAGAACAACCAATCAGAACATTACTACCTGTAGAACAACCAATCAGAACACTAACATTTCTACCTGTAGAACAACCAATCAGAACATTAACATTACTACCTGTAGAACAACCAATCAGAACATTACTACCTGTAGAACAACCAATCAGAACATTACCACCTGTAGAACAACCAATCAGAACATTACTACCTGTAGAACAACCAATCAGAACATTAACATAACTACCTGTAGAACAACCAATCAGAACATTACCACCTGTAGAACAACCAATCAGAACATTAACATTACTACCTGTAGAACAACCAATCAGAACATTACTACCTGAAGAACAACCAATCAGATCATTAACATTACTACCTGTAGAACAACCAATCAGATCATTAACATTACTACCTGTAGAACAACCAATCAGAACATTAACATTACTACCTGTAGAACAACCAATCAGATCATTAACATTACTACCTGTAGAACAACCAATCAGATCATTAACATTACTACCTGTAGAACAACCAATCAGAACATTACTACCTGTAGAACAACCAATCAGAACATTAACATTACTACCTGTAGAACAACCAATCAGAACATTACCACCTGTAGAACAACCAATCAGAACATTAACATTACTACCTGTAGAACAACCAATCAGAACATTAACATTACTACCTGTAGAACAACCAATCAGAACATTAACATTACTACCTGTAGAACAACCAATCAGAACATTACTACCTGTAGAACAACCAATCAGAACACTAGCATTACTACCTGTAGAACAACCAATCAGAACATTAACATTACTACCTGTAGAACAACCAATCAGAACATTAACATTACTACCTGTAGAACAACCAATCAGAACATTAACATTACTACCTGTATAACAACCAATCAGAACATTACTACCTGTAGAACAACCAATCAGAACATTAACATTACTACCTGTAGAACAACCAATCAGAACATTAACATTACTACCTGTAGAACAACCAATCAGAACACTAGCATTACTACCTGTAGAACAACCAATCAGAACATTACTACTTGAAGACCAACCAATCAGAACATTACAACCTGTAGAACAACCAATCAGAACATTACTACCTGTAGAACAACCAATCAGATCATTAACATTACTACCTGTAGAACAACCAATCAGAACATTACTACCTGAAGAACAACCAATCAGATCATTAACATTACTACCTGTAGAACAACCAATCAGAACATTAACATTACTACCTGTAGAACAACCAATCAGAACATTAACATTACTACCTGTAGAACAACCAATCAGAACATTAACATTACTACCTGTAGAACAACCAATCAGATCATTAACATTACTACCTGTAGAACAACCAATCAGAACATTAACATTACTACCTGTAGAACAACCAATCAGATCATTAACATTACTACCTGTAGAACAACCAATCAGATCATTAACATTACTACCTGTAGAACAACCAATCAGAACATTAACATTACTACCTGTAGAACAACCAATCAGATCATTAACATTACTACCTGTAGAACAACCAATCAGATCATTAACATTACTACCTGTAGAACAACCAATCAGAACATTACTACCTGTAGAACAACCAATCAGAACATTAACATTACTACCTGTAGAACAACCAATCAGAACATTACCACCTGTAGAACAACCAATCAGAACATTAACATTACTACCTGTAGAACAACCAATCAGAACATTAACATTACTACCTGTAGAACAACCAATCAGAACATTAACATTACTACCTGTAGAACAACCAATCAGAACATTACTACCTGTAGAACAACCAATCAGAACACTAGCATTACTACCTGTAGAACAACCAATCAGAACATTAACATTACTACCTGTAGAACAACCAATCAGAACATTAACATTACTACCTGTAGAACAACCAATCAGAACATTAACATTACTACCTGTATAACAACCAATCAGAACATTACTACCTGTAGAACAACCAATCAGAACACTAACATTACTACCTGTAGAACAACCAATCAGAACATTAACATTACTACCTGTAGAACAACCAATCAGAACATTAACATTACTACCTGTAGAACAACCAATCAGAACATTACTACCTGTAGAACAACCAATCAGAACATTACCACCTGTAGAACAACCAATCAGAACATTACTACCTGTAGAACAACCAATCAGAACATTAACATAACTACCTGTAGAACAACCAATCAGAACATTACCACCTGTAGAACAACCAATCAGAACATTAACATTACTACCTGTAGAACAACCAATCAGAACATTACTACCTGAAGAACAACCAATCAGATCATTAACATTACTACCTGTAGAACAACCAATCAGATCATTAACATTACTACCTGTAGAACAACCAATCAGAACATTAACATTACTACCTGTAGAACAACCAATCAGATCATTAACATTACTACCTGTAGAACAACCAATCAGAACATTAACATTACTACCTGTGAACAACCAATCAGAACATTAACATTACAACCAATCAGAACATTAACATTACTACCTGTAGAACAACCAATCAGAACATTAACATTACTACCTGTAGAACAACCAATCAGAACATTAACATTACTACCTGTAGAACAACCAATCAGAACATTACCACCTGTAGACAACCAATCAGAACATACTACCTGTAGAACAACCAATCAGAACATTAACATTACTACCTGTAGAACAACCAATCAGAACATTAACATTACTACCTGTAGAACAACCAATCAGAACATTAACATTACTACCTGTATAACAACCAATCAGAACATTACTACCTGTAGAACAACCAATCAGAACACTAACATTACTACCTGTAGAACAACCAATCAGAACATTACTACCTGTAGAACAACCAATCAGAACATTACTACCTGTAGAACAACCAATCAGAACATTACTACCTGTAGAACAACCAATCAGAACATTAACATCAGATCACTACCTGTAGAACAACCAATCAGAACATTACTACCTGAAGAACAACCAATCAGATCATTAACATTACTACCTGTAGAACAACCAATCAGATCATTAACATTACTACCTGTAGAACAACCAATCAGAACATTAACATTACTACCTGTAGAACAACCAATCAGAACATTAACATTACTACCTGTAGAACAACCAATCAGATCATTAACATTACTACCTGTAGAACAACCAATCAGAACATTAACATTACTACCTGTAGAACAACCAATCAGAACATTAACATTACTACCTGTAGAACAACCAATCAGAACATTAACATTACTACCTGTAGAACAACCAATCAGAACATTAACATTACTACCTGTAGAACAACCAATCAGAACATTACTACCTGTAGAACAACCAATCAGAACATTACTACCTGTAGAACAACCAATCAGAACATTAACATTACTACCTGTAGAACAACCAATCAGAACATTAACATCAGAACATACTACCTGTAGAACAACCAATCAGAACATTAACATTACTACCTGTAGAACAACCAATCAGAACATTAGAAGAACAACCAATCAGAACATTAACATTACTACCTGTAGAACAACCAATCAGAACATTACTACCTGTAGAACAACCAATCAGAACACTAACATTACTACCTGTAGAACAACCAATCAGAACATTAACATTACTACCTGTAGAACAACCAATCAGAACATTAACATTACTACCTGTAGAACAACCAATCAGAACATTACTACCTGTAAACAACCAATCAGAACATTACCACCTGTAGAACAACCAATCAGAACATTACTACATGTAGAACAACCAATCAGAACATTAACATAACTACCTGTAGAACAACCAATCAGAACATTACCACCTGTAGAACAACCAATCAGAACATTAACATTACTACCTGTAGAACAACCAATCAGAACATTACTACCTGAAGAACAACCAATCAGATCATTAACATTACTACCTGTAGAACAACCAATCAGATCATTAACATTACTACCTGTAGAACAACCAATCAGAACATTAACATTACTACCTGTAGAACAACCAATCAGAACATTAACATTACTACCTGTAGAACAACCAATCAGAATTAACATTACTAGAGAACAACCAATCAGAACATTAACATTACTACCTGTAGAACAACCAATCAGAACATTAACATTACTACCTGTAGAACAACCAATCAGAACATTACCACCTGAACAACCAATCAGAACATTAACATTACTACCTGTAGAACAACCAATCAGAACATTAACATTACTACCTGTAGAACAACCAATCAGAACATTAACATTACTACCTGTAGAACAACCAATCAGAACATTAACATTACTACCTGTAGAACAACCAATCAGAACATTACTACCTGTAGAACAACCAATCAGAACATTAACATTACTACCTGTAGAACAACCAATCAGAACATTAACATTACTACCTGTAGAACAACCAATCAGAACATTAACATTACTACCTGTAGAACAACCAATCAGAACATTAACATTACTACCTGTAGAACAACCAATCAGAACATTAACATTACTACCTGTAGAACAACCAATCAGAACATTACTACCTGTAGAACAACCAATCAGAACATTAACATTACTACCTGTAGAACAACCAATCAGAACATCTACCTTAACATTACTACTACTGTAGAACAACCAATCAGAACATTACTACCTGTAGAACAACCAATCAGAACATTACATTAGAACAACCAATCAGAACATTACTACCTGTAGAACAACCAATCAGAACATTAACATAACTACCTGTAGAACAACCAATCAGAACATTACCACCTGAGAACAACCAATCAGAACATTAACATTACTACCTGTAGAACAACCAATCAGAACATTAACAGATCATTAACATTACTACCTGTAGAACAACCAATCAGATCATTAACATTACTACCTGTAGAACAACCAATCAGAACATTAACATTACTACCTGTAGAACAACCAATCAGATCATTAACATTACTACCTGTAGAACAACCAATCAGATCATTAACATTACTACCTGTAGAACAACCAATCAGAACATTACTACCTGTAGAACAACCAATCAGAACATTAACATTACTACCTGTAGAACAACCAATCAGAACATTACCACCTGTAGAACAACCAATCAGAACATTAACATTACTACCTGTAGAACAACCAATCAGAACATTAACATTACTACCTGTAGAACAACCAATCAGAACATTAACATTACTACCTGTAGAACAACCAATCAGAACATTACTACCTGTAGAACAACCAATCAGAACACTAGCATTACTACCTGTAGAACAACCAATCAGAACATTAACATTACTACCTGTAGAACAACCAATCAGAACATTAACATTACTACCTGTAGAACAACCAATCAGAACATTAACATTACTACCTGTATAACAACCAATCAGAACATTACTACCTGTAGAACAACCAATCAGAACACTAACATTACTACCTGTAGAACAACCAATCAGAACATTAACATTACTACCTGTAGAACAACCAATCAGAACATTAACATTACTACCTGTAGAACAACCAATCAGAACATTACTACCTGTAGAACAACCAATCAGAACATTACCACCTGTAGAACAACCAATCAGAACATTACTACCTGTAGAACAACCAATCAGAACATTAACATAACTACCTGTAGAACAACCAATCAGAACATTACTGTAGAACAACCAATCAGAACATTAACATTACTACCTGTAGAACAACCAATCAGAACATTACTACCTGAAGAACAACCAATCAGATCATTAACATTACTACCTGTAGAACAACCAATCAGATCATTAACATTACTACCTGTAGAACAACCAATCAGAACATTAACATTACTACCTGTAGAACAACCAATCAGATCATTAACATTACTACCTGTAGAACAACCAATCAGAACATTACTACCTGTAGAACAACCAATCAGAACATTACTAAAGAACAACCAATTTACTACCTGTAGAACAACCAATCAGATTACACCTTAACATTACTACCTGTAGAACAACCAATCAGAACATTAACATTACTACCTGTAGAACAACCAATCAGAACATTAACATTACTACCTGTAGAACAACCAATCAGAACATTACCACCTGAAACAACCAATCAGAACATTAACATTACTACCTGTAGAACAACCAATCAGAACATTAACATTACTACCTGTAGAACAACCAATCAGAACATTACTACCTGTAGAACAACCAATCAGAACATTAGCATTACTACCTGTAGAACAACCAATCAGAACATTAACCTTACTACCTGTAGAACAACCAATCAGATCATTAACATTACTACCTGTAGAACAACCAATCAGAACATTAACATTACTACCTGTAGAACAACCAATCAGAACATTAACATTACTACCTGTAGAACAACCAATCAGAACATTAACATTACTACCTGTAGAACAACCAATCAGAACATTAACATTACTACCTGTAGAACAACCAATCAGAACATTACTACCTGTAGAACATCAGAACACTAACTACCTGTAGAACAACCAATCAGAACATTAACATTACTACCTGTAGAACAACCAATCAGAACATTACACCTTAGAACAACCAATCAGAACATTACCACCTGTAGAACAACCAATCAGAACATTACTACCTGTAGAACAACCAATCAGAACATTAACATAACTACCTGTAGAACAACCAATCAGAACATTACCACCTGTAGAACAACCAATCAGAACATTAACATTACTACCTGTAGAACAACCAATCAGAACATTACTACCTGAAGAACAACCAATCAGAACATTAACATTACTAACTGTAGAACAACCAATCAGAACATTAACATTACTACCTGTAGAACAACCAATCAGAACATTAACATTACTACTTGTAGAACAACCAATCAGATCATTAACATTACTACCTGTAGAACAACCAATCAGATCATTAACATTACTACCTGTAGAACAACCAATCAGAACATTACTACCTGTAGAACAACCAATCAGAACATTAACATTACTACCTGTAGAACAACCAATCAGAACATTACCACCTGTAGAACAACCAATCAGAACATTAACATTACTACCTGTGGAACAACCAATCAGAACATTAACATTACTACCTGTAGAACAACCAATCAGAACATTAACATTACTACCTGTAGAACAACCAATCAGAACATTACTACCTGTAGAACAACCAATCAGAACACTAGCATTACTACCTGTAGAACAACCAATCAGAACATTAACATTACTACCTGTAGAACAACCAATCAGAACATTAACATTACTACCTGTAGAACAACCAATCAGAACATTAACATTACTACCTGTATAACAACCAATCAGAACATTACTACCTGTAGAACAACCAATCAGAACATTAACATTACTACCTGTAGAACAACCAATCAGAACATTAACATTACTACCTGTAGAACAACCAATCAGAACATTAACATTACTACCTGTAGAACAACCAATCAGAACATTACTACCTGTAGAACAACCAATCAGAACATTACAACCTGTAGAACAACCAATCAGAACATTACTACCTGTAGAACAACCAATCAGAACATTAACATTACTACCTGTAGAACAACCAATCAGAACATTACTACCTGAAGAACAACCAATCAGATCATTAACATTACTACCTGTAGAACAACCAATCAGATCATTAACATTACTACCTGTAGAACAACCAATCAGAACATTAACATTACTACCTGTAGAACAACCAATCAGATCATTAACATTACTACCTGTAGAACAACCAATCAGATCATTAACATTACTACCTGTAGAACAACCAATCAGAGCATTAACATTACTACCTGTAGAACAACCAATCAGATCATTAACATTACTACCTGTAGAACAACCAATCAGATCATTAACATTACTACCTGTAGAACAACCAATCAGAACATTAACATTACTACCTGTAGAACAACCAATCAGATCATTAACATTACTACCTGTAGAACAACCAATCAGATCATTAACATTACTACCTGTAGAACAACCAATCAGAACATTACTACCTGTAGAACAACCAATCAGAACATTAACATTACTACCTGTAGAACAACCAATCAGAACATTAGAAACAACCAATCAGAACATTAACATTACTACCTGTAGAACAACCAATCAGAACATTAACATTACTACCTGTAGAACAACCAATCAGAACATTAACATTACTACCTGTAGAACAACCAATCAGAACATTACTACCTGTAGAACAACCAATCAGAACACTACATTACTACCTGTAGAACAACCAATCAGAACATTAACATTACTACCTGTAGAACAACCAATCAGAACATTAACATTACTACCTGTAGAACAACCAATCAGAACATTAACATTACTACCTGTATAACAACCAATCAGAACATTACTACCTGTAGAACAACCAATCAGAACACTAACATTACTACCTGTAGAACAACCAATCAGAACATTAACATTACTACCTGTAGAACAACCAATCAGAACATTAACATTACTACCTGTAGAACAACCAATCAGAACATTACTACCTGTAGAACAACCAATCAGAACATTACCACCTGTAGAACAACCAATCAGAACATTACTACCTGTAGAACAACCAATCAGAACATTAACATAACTACCTGTAGAACAACCAATCAGAACATTACCACCTGTAGAACAACCAATCAGAACATTAACATTACTACCTGTAGAACAACCAATCAGAACATTACTACCTGAAGAACAACCAATCAGATCATTAACATTACTACCTGTAGAACAACCAATCAGATCATTAACATTACTACCTGTAGAACAACCAATCAGAACATTAACATTACTACCTGTAGAACAACCAATCAGATCATTAACATTACTACCTGTAGAACAACCAATCAGAACATTAACATTACTACCTGTGGAACAACCAATCAGAACATTACTACCTGTAGAACAACCAATCAGATCATTAACATTACTACCTGTAGAACAACCAATCAGAACATTAACATTACTACCTGTAGAACAACCAATCAGAACATTAACATTACTACCTGTAGAACAACCAATCAGAACATTACCACCTGTAGAACAACCAATCAGAACATTACTACCTGTAGAACAACCAATCAGAACATTAACATTACTACCTGTAGAACAACCAATCAGAACATTAACATTACTACCTGTAGAACAACCAATCAGAACATTAACATTACTACCTGTAGAACAACCAATCAGAACATTACTACCTGTAGAACAACCAATCAGAACACTAGCATTACTACCTGTAGAACAACCAATCAGAACATTACTACCTGTAGAACAACCAATCAGAACATTACTACCTGTAGAACAACCAATCAGAACATTACTACCTGTAGAACAACCAATCAGAACATTACTACCTGTAGAACAACCAATCAGATCATTAACATTACTACCTGTAGAACAACCAATCAGAACATTACTACCTGAAGAACAACCAATCAGATCATTAACATTACTACCTGTAGAACAACCAATCAGATCATTAACATTACTACCTGTAGAACAACCAATCAGAACATTAACATTACTACCTGTAGAACAACCAATCAGAACATTAACATTACTACCTGTAGAACAACCAATCAGATCATTAACATTACTACCTGTAGAACAACCAATCAGATCATTAACATTACTACCTGTAGAACAACCAATCAGAACATTAACATTACTACCTGTAGAACAACCAATCAGAACATTAACATTACTACCTGTAGAACAACCAATCAGAACATTAACATTACTACCTGTAGAACAACCAATCAGAACATTACTACCTGTAGAACAACCAATCAGAACATTACTACCTGTAGAACAACCAATCAGAACATTAACATTACTACCTGTAGAACAACCAATCAGAACATTAACATTACTACCTGTAGAACAACCAATCAGAACATTAACATTACTACCTGTAGAACAACCAATCAGAACATTACTACCTGTAGAACAACCAATCAGAACATTAACATTACTACCTGTATAACAACCAATCAGAACATTACTACCTGTAGAACAACCAATCAGAACACTAACATTACTACCTGTAGAACAACCAATCAGAACATTAACATTACTACCTGTAGAACAACCAATCAGAACATTAACATTACTACCTGTAGAACAACCAATCAGATCATTACTACCTGTAGAACAACCAATCAGAACATTACCACCTGTAGAACAACCAATCAGAACATTACTACATGTAGAACAACCAATCAGAACATTAACATAACTACCTGTAGAACAACCAATCAGAACATTACCACCTGTAGAACAACCAATCAGAACATTAACATTACTACCTGTAGAACAACCAATCAGAACATTACTACCTGAAGAACAACCAATCAGATCATTAACATTACTACCTGTAGAACAACCAATCAGATCATTAACATTACTACCTGTAGAACAACCAATCAGAACATTAACATTACTACCTGTAGAACAACCAATCAGATCATTAACATTACTACCTTTAGAACAACCAATCAGATCATTAACATTACTACCTGTAGAACAACCAATCAGATCATTAACATTACTACCTGTAGAACAACCAATCAGATCATTAACATTACTACCTGTAGAACAACCAATCAGATCATTAACATTACTACCTGTAGAACAACCAATCAGAACATTAACATTACTACCTGTAGAACAACCAATCAGAACATTACCACCTGTAGAACAACCAATCAGAACATTAACATTACTACCTGTAGAACAACCAATCAGAACATTACCACCTGTAGAACAACCAATCAGAACATTAACATTACTACCTGTAGAACAACCAATCAGAACATTAACATTACTACCTGTAGAACAACCAATCAGAACATTACTACCTGTAGAACAACCAATCAGAACACTAGCATTACTACCTGTAGAACAACCAATCAGAACATTAACATTACTACCTGTAGAACAACCAATCAGAACATTACCACCTGTAGAACAACCAATCAGAACATTAACATTACTACCTGTAGAACAACCAATCAGAACATTAACATTACTACCTGTAGAACAACCAATCAGAACATTACTACCTGTAGAACAACCAATCAGAACACTAGCATTACTACCTGTAGAACAACCAATCAGAACATTACTACCTGTAGAACAACCAATCAGAACATTACTACCTGTAGAACAACCAATCAGATCATTAACATTACTACCTGTAGAACAACCAATCAGAACATTAACATTACTACCTGTAGAACAACCAATCAGAACATTAACATTACTACCTGTAGAACAACCAATCAGAACATTAACATTACTACCTGTAGAACAACCAATCAGAACATTAACATTACTACCTGTAGAACAACCAATCAGAACATTACTACCTGTAGAACAACCAATCAGAACACTAACATTACTACCTGTAGAACAACCAATCAGAACATTAACATTACTACCTGTAGAACAACCAATCAGAACATTACCACCTGTAGAACAACCAATCAGATCATTACTACCTGTAGAACAACCAATCAGAACATTACTACCTGTAGAACAACCAATCAGATCATTAACATTACTACCTGTAGAACAACCAATCAGAACATTACTACCTGTAGAACAACCAATCAGATCATTAACATTACTACCTGTAGAACAACCAATCAGAACATTACTACCTGAAGAACAACCAATCAGATCATTAACATTACTACCTGTAGAACAACCAATCAGATCATTAACATTACTACCTGTAGAACAACCAATCAGAACATTAACATTACTACCTGTAGAACAACCAATCAGAACATTAACATTACTACCTGTAGAACAACCAATCAGATCATTAACATTACTACCTGTAGAACAACCAATCAGAACATTACTACCTGTAGAACAACCAATCAGAACATTAACATTACTACCTGTAGAACAACCAATCAGAACATTACCACCTGTAGAACAACCAATCAGAACATTAACATTACTACCTGTAGAACAACCAATCAGAACATTAACATTACTACCTGTAGAACAACCAATCAGAACATTAACATTACTACCTGTAGAACAACCAATCAGAACATTACTACCTGTAGAACAACCAATCAGAACACTAGCATTACTACCTGTAGAACAACCAATCAGAACATTAACATTACTACCTGTAGAACAACCAATCAGAACATTAACATTACTACCTGTAGAACAACCAATCAGAACATTAACATTACTACCTGTATAACAACCAATCAGAACATTACTACCTGTAGAACAACCAATCAGAACACTAACATTACTACCTGTAGAACAACCAATCAGAACATTAACATTACTACCTGTAGAACAACCAATCAGAACATTAACATTACTACCTGTAGAACAACCAATCAGAACATTACTACCTGTAGAACAACCAATCAGAACATTACCACCTGTAGAACAACCAATCAGAACATTACTACCTGTAGAACAACCAATCAGAACATTAACATAACTACCTGTAGAACAACCAATCAGAACATTACCACCTGTAGAACAACCAATCAGAACATTAACATTACTACCTGTAGAACAACCAATCAGAACATTACTACCTGAAGAACAACCAATCAGATCATTAACATTACTACCTGTAGAACAACCAATCAGATCATTAACATTACTACCTGTAGAACAACCAATCAGAACATTAACATTACTACCTGTAGAACAACCAATCAGATCATTAACATTACTACCTGTAGAACAACCAATCAGATCATTAACATTACTACCTGTAGAACAACCAATCAGATCATTAACATTACTACCTGTAGAACAACCAATCAGATCATTAACATTACTACCTGTAGAACAACCAATCAGAACATTAACATTACTACCTGTGGAACAACCAATCAGAACATTACTACTACTGTAGAACAACCAATCAGATCATTAACATTACTACCTGTAGAACAACCAATCAGAACATTAACATTACTACCTGTAGAACAACCAATCAGAACATTAACATTACTACCTGTAGAACAACCAATCAGAACATTACCACCTGTAGAACAACCAATCAGAACATTACTACCTGTAGAACAACCAATCAGAACATTAACATTACTACCTGTAGAACAACCAATCAGAACATTAACATTACTACCTGTAGAACAACCAATCAGAACATTAACATTACTACCTGTAGAACAACCAATCAGAACATTACTACCTGTAGAACAACCAATCAGAACACTAGCATTACTACCTGTAGAACAACCAATCAGAACATTACTACCTGTAGAACAACCAATCAGAACATTACTACCTAGAACATTAATCAGAACATTACTACCTGTAGAACAACCAATCAGAACATTACTCCCTAGAACAACCAATCAGATCATTAACATTACTACCTGTAGAACAACCAATCAGAACATTACTACCTGAAGAACAACCAATCAGATCATTAACATTACTACCTGTAGAACAACCAATCAGATCATTAACATTACTACCTGTAGAACAACCAATCAGAACATTAACATTACTACCTGTAGAACAACCAATCAGAACATTAACATTACTACCTGTAGAACAACCAATCAGAACATTACTACCTGTAGAACAACCAATCAGATCATTAACATTACTACCTGTAGAACAACCAATCAGAACATTAACATTACTACCTGTAGAACAACCAATCAGAACATTAACATTACTACCTGTAGAACAACCAATCAGAACATTAACATTACTACCTGTAGAACAACCAATCAGAACATTACTACCTGTAGAACAACCAATCAGAACATTACTACCTGTAGAACAACCAATCAGATCATTAACATTACTACCTGTATAACAACCAATCAGAACATTACCACCTGTAGAACAACCAATCAGAACATTACTACCTGTAGAACAACCAATCAGAACATTAACATTACTACCTGTAGAACAACCAATCAGAACATTACTACCTGAAGAACAACCAATCAGATCATTAACATTAATTACCACCTGTAGAACAACCAATCAGAACATTACTACCTGTAGAACAACCAATCAGAACATTAACATTACTACCTGTAGAACAACCAATCAGAACATTACTACCTGAAGAACAACCAATCAGATCATTAACATTACTACCTGTAGAACAACCAATCAGATCATTAACATTACTACCTGTAGAACAACCAATCAGATCATTAACATTACTACCTGTAGAACAACCAATCAGAACATTAACATTACTACCTGTAGAACAACCAATCAGAACATTAACATTACTACCTGTAGAACAACCAATCAGAACATTAACATTACTACCTGTAGAACAACCAATCAGAACATTAACATTACTACCTGTAGAACAACCAATCAGAACATTAACATTACTACCTGTAGAACAACCAATCAGAACATTAACATTACTACCTGTAGAACAACCAATCAGAACATTACTACCTGTAGAACAACCAATCAGAACATTAACATTACTACCTGTAGAACAACCAATCAGAACATTAACATTACTACCTGTAGAACAACCAATCAGAACATTAACATTACTACTTGTAGAACAACCAATCAGAACATTAACATTACTACCTGTAGAACAACCAATCAGAACATTACTACCTGTAGAACAACCAATCAGAACATTACTACCTGTAGAACAACCAATCAGAACATTAACATTACTACCTGTAGAACAACCAATCAGAACATTAACATTACTACCTGTAGAACAACCAATCAGAACATTAACATTACTACCTGTAGAACAACCAATCAGAACATTACTACCTGTAGAACAACCAATCAGAACATTAACATTACTACCTGTAGAACAACCAATCAGAACATTAACATTACTACCTGTAGAACAACCAATCAGATCATTAACATTACTACCTGTAGAACAACCAATCAGAACATTAACATTACTACCTGTAGAACAACCAATCAGAACATTAACATTACTACTTGTAGAACAACCAATCAGATCATTAACATTACTACCTGTAGAACAACCAATCAGATCATTAACATTACTACCTGTAGAACAACCAATCAGAACATTAACATTACTACCTGTAGAACAACCAATCAGAACATTACTACCTGTAGAACAACCAATCAGATCATTAACATTACTACCTGTAGAACAACCAATCAGAACATTAACATTACTACCTGTAGAACAACCAATCAGAACATTAACATTACTACCTGTAGAACAACCAATCAGAACATTACTACCTGTAGAACAACCAATCAGAACATTACTACCTGTAGAACAACCAATCAGAACATTAACATTACTACCTGTAGAACAACCAATCAGAACATTAACATTACTACCTGTAGAACAACCAATCAGAACATTAACATTACTACCTGTAGAACAACCAATCAGAACATTACTACCTGTAGAACAACCAATCAGAACATTAACATTACTACTTGTAGAACAACCAATCAGAACATTACTACCTGTAGAACAACCAATCAGAACATTACTACCTGTAGAACAACCAATCAGAACATTACTACCTGTAGAACAACCAATCAGAACATTACTACCTGTAGAACAACCAATCAGATCATTAACATTACTACCTGTAGAACAACCAATCAGAACATTACTACCTGAAGAACAACCAATCAGATCATTAACATTACTACCTGTAGAACAACCAATCAGAACATTAACATTACTACCTGTAGAACAACCAATCAGAACATTAACATTACTACCTGTAGAACAACCAATCAGAACATTAACATTACTACCTGTAGAACAACCAATCAGATCATTAACATTACTACCTGTAGAACAACCAATCAGATCATTAACATTACTACCTGTAGAACAACCAATCAGAACATTAACATTACTACCTGTAGAACAACCAATCAGAACATTAACATTACTACCTGTAGAACAACCAATCAGAACATTAACATTACTACCTGTAGAACAACCAATCAGAACATTACTACCTGTAGAACAACCAATCAGAACATTACTACCTGTAGAACAACCAATCAGAACATTAACATTACTACCTGTAGAACAACCAATCAGAACATTACCACCTGTAGAACAACCAATCAGAACATTACTACCTGTAGAACAACCAATCAGAACATTAACATTACTACCTGTAGAACAACCAATCAGAACATTACTACCTGAAGAACAACCAATCAGATCATTAACATTAATTACCACCTGTAGAACAACCAATCAGAACATTACTACCTGTAGAACAACCAATCAGAACATTAACATTACTACCTGTAGAACAACCAATCAGAACATTACTACCTGAAGAACAACCAATCAGATCATTAACATTACTACCTGTAGAACAACCAATCAGATCATTAACATTACTACCTGTAGAACAACCAATCAGATCATTAACATTACTACCTGTAGAACAACCAATCAGAACATTAACATTACTACCTGTAGAACAACCAATCAGAACATTAACATTACTACCTGTAGAACAACCAATCAGATCATTAACATTACTACCTGTAGAACAACCAATCAGAACATTAACATTACTACCTGTAGAACAACCAATCAGAACATTAACATTACTACCTGTAGAACAACCAATCAGAACATTAACATTACTACCTGTAGAACAACCAATCAGAACATTACTACCTGTAGAACAACCAATCAGAACATTAACATTACTACCTGTAGAACAACCAATCAGAACATTAACATTACTACCTGTAGAACAACCAATCAGAACATTAACATTACTACTTGTAGAACAACCAATCAGAACATTAACATTACTACTTGTAGAACAACCAATCAGAACATTACTACCTGTAGAACAACCAATCAGAACATTACTACCTGTAGAACAACCAATCAGAACATTAACATTACTACCTGTAGAACAACCAATCAGAACATTACTACCTGTAGAACAACCAATCAGAACATTAACATTACTACCTGTAGAACAACCAATCAGAACATTACTACATGTAGAACAACCAATCAGAACACTAACATTACTACCTGTAGAACAACCAATCAGAACATTAACATTACTACCTGTAGAACAACCAATCAGAACATTAACATTACTACCTGTAGAACAACCAATCAGAACATTAACATTACTACCTGTAGAACAACCAATCAGATCATTAACATTACTACCTGTAGAACAACCAATCAGATCATTAACATTACTACCTGTAGAACAACCAATCAGAACATTAACATTACTACCTGTAGAACAACCAATCAGAACATTAACATTACTACCTGTAGAACAACCAATCAGAACATTACTACCTGTAGAACAACCAATCAGAACATTACTACCTGTAGAACAACCAATCAGATCATTAACATTACTACCTGTATAACAACCAATCAGAACATTACTACCTGTAGAACAACCAATCAGAACACTAACATTACTACCTGTAGAACAACCAATCAGAACATTAACATTACTACCTGTAGAACAACCAATCAGAACATTACCACCTGTAGAACAACCAATCAGATCATTACTACCTGTAGAACAACCAATCAGAACATTACTACCTGTAGAACAACCAATCAGATCATTAACATTACTACCTGTAGAACAACCAATCAGAACATTACTACCTGTAGAACAACCAATCAGAACATTAACATTACTACCTGTAGAACAACCAATCAGAACATTACTACCTGTAGAACAACCAATCAGAACATTACTACCTGTAGAACAACCAATCAGAACATTAACATTACTACCTGTAGAACAACCAATCAGAACACTAGCATTACTACCTGTAGAACAACCAATCAGAACATTACTACCTGTAGAACAACCAATCAGAACATTACTACCTGTAGAACAACCAATCAGAACATTAACATTACTACCTGTAGAACAACCAATCAGAACATTACTACCTGTAGAACAACCAATCAGATCATTAACATTACTACCTGTAGAACAACCAATCAGAACACTAACATTACTACCTGTAGAACAACCAATCAGATCATTAACATTACTACCTGTAGAACAACCAATCAGAACATTAACATTACTACCTGTAGAACAACCAATCAGATCATTAACATTACTACCTGTAGAACAACCAATCAGAACATTAACATTACTACCTGTAGAACAACCAATCAGATCATTAACATTACTACCTGTATAACAACCAATCAGAACATTACTACCTGTAGAACAACCAATCAGAACATTAACATTACTACCTGTATAACAACCAATCAGAACATTAACATTACTACCTGTAGAACAACCAATCAGAACATTACTACCTGTAGAACAACCAATCAGATCATTAACATTACTACCTGTAGAACAACCAATCAGAACATTACTACCTGTAGAACAACCAATCAGAACATTAACATTACTACCTGTAGAACAACCAATCAGAACATTAACATTACTACCTGTAGAACAACCAATCAGAACATTACTACCTGTAGAACAACCAATCAGAACATTAACATTACTACCTGTAGAACAACCAATCAGAACATTACTACGTGTAGAACAACCAATCAGATCATTAACATTACTACCTGTAGAACAACCAATCAGAACATTAACATTACTACCTGTATAACAACCAATCAAAACATTAACATTACTACCTGTAGAACAACCAATCAGAACACTAACATTACTATCTGTAGAACAACCAATCAGAACATTAACATTACTACCTGTAGAACAACAAATCAGAACATTACTACCTGTAGAACAACCAATCAGAACACTAGCATTACTACCTGTAGAACAACCAATCAGAACATTAACATTACTACCTGTAGAACAACCAATCAGAACACTAGCATTACTACCTGTAGAACAACCAATCAGAACACTAACATTACTATCTGTAGAACAACCAATCAAAACATTAACATTACTACCTGTAGAACATCCAATCAGAACATTAACATTACTACCTGTAGAACAACCAATCAGAACACTAACATTACTACCTGTAGAACAACCAATCAAAACATTAACATTACTACCTGTAGAACAACCAATCAAAACATTAACATTACTACCTGTAGAACAACCAATCAGAACACTAACATTACTATCTGTAGAACAACCAATCAGAACATTAACATTACTACCTGTAGAACAACCAATCAGAACATTACTACCTGTAGAACAACCAATCAGAACATTACCACCTGTAGAACAACCAATCAGAACATTACTACCTGTAGAGCAACCAATCAGAACATTAACATTACTACCTGTAGAACAACCAATCAGAACATTACTACCTGTAGAACAACCAATCAGAACATTACCACCTGTAGAACAACCAATCAGAACATTACTACCTGTAGAACAACCAATCAGAACATTAACATTACTACCTGTAGAACAACCAATCAGAACATTACTACCTGTAGAACAACCAATCAGAACATTACTACCTGTAGAACAACCAATCAGAACATTACTACCTGTAGAACAACCAATCAGAACATTACTACCTGTAGAACAACCAATCAGAACATTAACATTACTACCTGTAGAACAACCAATCAGAACATTACTACCTGAAGAACAACCAATCAGATCATTAACATGACTACCTGTAGAACAACCAATCAGATCATTAACATTACTACCTGTAGAACAACCAATCAGAACATTAACATTACTACCTGTAGAACAACCAATCAGAACATTACTACCTGTAGAACAACCAATCAGAACATTAACATTACTACCTGTAGAACAACCAATCAGAACATTACTACCTGAAGAACAACCAATCAGATCATTAACATGACTACCTGTAGAACAACCAATCAGATCATTAACATTACTACCTGAAGAACAACCAATCAGATCATTAACATGACCACCTGTAGAACAACCAATCAGAACATTACTACCTGTAGAACAACCAATCAGAACATTAACATTACTACCTGTAGAACAACCAATCAGAACATTACTACCTGTAGAACAACCAATCAGATCATTAACATTACTACCTGTAGAACAACCAATCAGAACATTACTACCTGAAGAACAACCAATCAGATCATTAACATTACTACCTGTAGAACAACCAATCAGAACATTAACATTACTACCTGTAGAACAACCAATCAGAACATTAACATTACTACCTGTAGAACAACCAATCAGAACATTAACATTACTACCTGTAGAACAACCAATCAGAACATTAACATTACTACCTGTAGAACAACCAATCAGAACATTAACATTACTACCTGTAGAACAACCAATCAGAACATTACTACCTGTAGAACAACCAATCAGATCATTAACATTACTACCTGTAGAACAACCAATCAGAACATTACTACCTGTAGAACAACCAATCAGATCATTAACATTACTACCTGTAGAACAACCAATCAGATCATTAACATTACTACCTGTAGAACAACCAATCAGAACATTACTACCTGTAGAACAACCAATCAGAACATTAACATTACTACCTGTAGAACAACCAATCAGAACATTACTACATGTAGAACAACCAATCAGATCATTAACATTACTACCTGTAGAACAACCAATCAGAACATTAACATTACTACCTGTATAACAACCAATCAAAACATTAACATTACTACCTGTAGAACAACCAATCAGAACACTAACATTACTATCTGTAGAACAACCAATCAGAACATTAACATTACTACCTGTAGAACAACAAATCAGAACATTACTACCTGTAGAACAACCAATCAGAACACTAGCATTACTACCTGTAGAACAACCAATCAGAACATTAACATTACTACCTGTAGAACAACCAATCAGAACACTAGCATTACTACCTGTAGAACAACCAATCAGAACACTAACATTACTATCTGTAGAACAACCAATCAAAACATTAACATTACTACCTGTAGAACATCCAATCAGAACATTAACATTACTACCTGTAGAACAACCAATCAGAACACTAACATTACTACCTGTAGAACAACCAATCAAAACATTAACATTACTACCTGTAGAACAACCAATCAAAACATTAACATTACTACCTGTAGAACAACCAATCAGAACACTAACATTACTATCTGTAGAACAACCAATCAGAACATTAACATTACTACCTGTAGAACAACCAATCAGAACATTACTACCTGTAGAACAACCAATCAGAACATTACCACCTGTAGAACAACCAATCAGAACATTACTACCTGTAGAGCAACCAATCAGAACATTAACATTACTACCTGTAGAACAACCAATCAGAACATTACTACCTGTAGAACAACCAATCAGAACATTACCACCTGTAGAACAACCAATCAGAACATTACTACCTGTAGAAAAACCAATCAGAACATTAACATTACTACCTGTAGAACAACCAATCAGAACATTACTACCTGTAGAACAACCAATCAGAACATTACTACCTGTAGAACAACCAATCAGAACATTACCACCTGTAGAACAACCAATCAGAACATTACTACCTGTAGAACAACCAATCAGAACATTAACATTACTACCTGTAGAACAACCAATCAGAACATTACTACCTGAAGAACAACCAATCAGATCATTAACATGACTACCTGTAGAACAACCAATCAGATCATTAACATTACTACCTGTAGAACAACCAATCAGAACATTAACATTACTACCTGTAGAACAACCAATCAGAACATTACTACCTGTAGAACAACCAATCAGAACATTAACATTACTACCTGTAGAACAACCAATCAGAACATTACTACCTGAAGAACAACCAATCAGATCATTAACATGACTACCTGTAGAACAACCAATCAGATCATTAACATTACTACCTGAAGAACAACCAATCAGATCATTAACATGACCACCTGTAGAACAACCAATCAGAACATTACTACCTGTAGAACAACCAATCAGAACATTAACATTACTACCTGTAGAACAACCAATCAGAACATTACTACCTGTAGAACAACCAATCAGAACATTAACATTACTACCTGTAGAACAACCAATCAGAACATTACTACCTGAAGAACAACCAATCAGATCATTAACATGACTACCTGTAGAACAACCAATCAGATCATTAACATGACTACCTGTAGAACAACCAATCAGATCATTAACATTACTACCTGTAGAACAACCAATCAGAACATTAACATTACTACCTGTAGAACAACCAATCAGAACATTACTACCTGTAGAACAACCAATCAGAACATTACTACCTGTAGAACAACCAATCAGAACATTAACATTACTACCTGTAGAACAACCAATCAGAACATTAACATTACTACCTGTAGAACAACCAATCAGAACACTAGCATTACTACCTGTAGAACAACCAATCAGAACATTACTACCTGAAGAACAACCAATCAGAACATTACTACCTGTAGAACAACCAATCAGAACATTACTACCTGTAGAACAACCAATCAGAACATTAACATTACTACCTGTAGAACAACCAATCAGAACACTAACATTACTACCTGTAGAACAACCAATCAGAACATTACTACCTGTAGAACAACCAATCAGATCATTAACATTACTACCTGTAGAACAACCAATCAGAACATTACTACCTGTAGAACAACCAATCAGATCATTAACATTACTACCTGTAGAACAACCAATCAGAACATTACTACCTGTAGAACAACCAATCAGAACATTAACATTACTACCTGTAGAACAACCAATCAGAACATTACTACCTGAAGAACAACCAATCAGATCATTAACATGACTACCTGTAGAACAACCAATCAGATCATTAACATTACTACCTGTAGAACAACCAATCAGAACATTACTACCTGTAGAACAACCAATCAGAACATTACTACCTGTAGAACAACCAATCAGAACATTACTACCTGTAGAACAACCAATCAGAACATTACTACCTGTAGAACAACCAATCAGAACATTACTACCTGTAGAACAACCAATCAGAACATTACTACCTGTAGAACAACCAATCAGAACACTAGCATTACTACCTGTAGAACAACCAATCAGAACATTACTACCTGTAGAACAACCAATCAGATCATTAACATTACTACCTGTAGAACAACCAATCAGAACATTACTACCTGAAGAACAACCAATCAGATCATTAACATTACTACCTGTAGAACAACCAATCAGAACACTAACATTACTACCTGTAGAACAACCAATCAGAACATTAACATTACTACCTGTAGAACAACCAATCAGAACATTACCACCTGTAGAACAACCAATCAGATCATTACTACCTGTAGAACAACCAATCAGAACATTACTACCTGTAGAACAACCAATCAGATCATTAACATTACTACCTGTAGAACAACCAATCAGAACATTACTACCTGTAGAACAACCAATCAGATCATTAACATTACTACCTGTAGAACAACCAATCAGAACATTACTACCTGTAGAACAACCAATCAGAACATTAACATTACTACCTGTAGAACAACCAATCAGAACATTAACATTACCACCTGTAGAACAACCAATCAGAACATTAACATTACTACCTGTAGAACAACCAATCAGAACATTAACATTACCACCTGTAGAACAACCAATCAGAACATGAACATTACTACTTGTAGAACAACCAATCAGAACATTAACATTACTACCTGTAGAACAACCAATCAGAACATTAACATTACTACTTGTAGAACAACCAATCAGAACATTACTACCTGTAGAACAACCAATCAGAACATTACTACCTGTAGAACAACCAATCAGAACATTACTACCTGTAGAACAACCAATCAGAACATTAACATTACTACCTGTAGAACAACCAATCAGAACATTAACATTACTACCTGTAGAACAACCAATCAGAACATTAACATTACTACCTGTAGAACAACCAATCAGAACATTACTACCTGTAGAACAACCAATCAGAACATTAACATTACTACCTGTAGAACAACCAATCAGAACATTACTACATGTAGAACAACCAATCAGAACATTACTACCTGTAGAAGAACCAATCAGAACATTAACATTACTACCTGTAGAACAACCAATCAGAACATTACTACCTGTAGAACAACCAATCAGAACATTACTACCTGTAGAACAACCAATCAGAACATTAACATTACTCCCTGTGTGTTTCTCACGAGTTCATTATCGTCCTCATTAATTTCTTTCTGTAGTTTCCTGTAAATTGTTACTAATGGTTAATTATTACTAATTGTTAATTGTTACTAATTATTAATTGTTACTCATTGTTAAATATTACTAATAGTTAATTATTACAAATTATTCATTGTAACTAAATGGGTAAATGTTACTAATTGTTAATTGTTACTAATTGTTAATTGTCACTAAACTAAATGTGAATTATTACTAATTGTTAATAGTTACTAATTGTTAATTGTTACTAATTGTTAATTGTTACTAATTGTTAATTGGTACTAATGGTTAATGTTACTAATGGTTAATTGTTACTAATTGTTAATTGTTACTAATTGTTAATTGTTACTAATGGTTAATTGTTACTAATGGTTAATAATTACTAATTGTTAATAGTTACTAATTGTTAATGGTTACTAATTGTTAATGGTTACTAATTGTTCATTGTTACTAATGGTTAATTGTTACTAATTGTTAATTGTTACTAATTGTTAATGGTTACTAATTGTTAATGGTTACTAATTGTTAATTGTTACTAATTGTTAATTGTTACTAATGGTTAATTGTTACTAATGGTTAATTGTTACTAATTGTTAATTGTTACTAATGGTTAATTGTTACTAATTGTTAATTGTTACTAATGGTTAATTGTTACTAATGGTTAATTGTTACTAATTGTTAATTGTTACTAATGGTTAATTGTTACTAATTGTTAATTGTTACTAATGGTTAATTGTTACTAATGGTTAATTGTTAATTGTTACTAATTGTTAATAGTTACTAATTGTTAATAGTTACTAATTGTTAATGGTTACTAATTGTTAATGGTTACTAATTGTTCATTGTTACTAATGGTTAATTGTTACTAATTGTTAATTGTTACTAATTGTTAATGGTTACTAATTGTTAATGGTTACTAATTGTTAATTGTTACTAATTGTTAATTGTTACTAATGGTTAATTGTTACTAATTGTTAATAGTTACTAATTGTTAATAGTTACTAATTGTTAATGGTTACTAATTGTTAATTGTTACTAATTGTTAATTGTTACTAATTGTTAATTGTTACTAATTGTTAATTGTTAATTGTTACTAATTGTTAATTGTTAATTGTTACTAATTGTTAATTGTTACTAATTGTTAATTGTTACTAATTGTTAATTGTTACTAATTGTTCATTGTTACTAATTGTTAATTGTTACTAATTGTTAATTGTTACTAATTGTTAATTGTTACTAATGGTTAATTGTTACTAATGGTTAATTGTTAATTGTTACTAATTGTTAATTGTTACTAATGGTTAATTGTTACTAATGGTTAATTGTTACTAATGGTTAATTGTTACTAATTGTTAATTGTTACTAATGGTTAATTGTTACTAATTGTTAATTGTTACTAATGGTTAATGGTTACTAATGGTTAATTGTTAATTGTTACTAATTGTTAATTGTTACTAATGGTTAATGGTTACTAATGGTTAATGGTTACTAATGGTTAATGGTTACTAATGGTTAATGGTTACTAATGGTTAATGGTTACTAATTGTTAATTGTTACTAATGGTTAATGGTTACTAATGGTTAATGGTTACTAATTGTTAATTGTTACTAATTGTTAATTGTTACTAATTGTTAATTGTTACTAATTGTTAATTGTTACTAATTGTTAATTGGTACTAATTGTTAATTGGTACTAATGGTTAATTGTTACTAATGGTTAATTGTTAATTGTCACTAATGGTTAATTGTTACTAATGGTTAATGGTTAATTGTTACTAATGGTTAATTGTTACTAATGGTTAATTGTTACTAATGGTTAATTGTTACTAATGGTTAATTGTTACTAATGGTTAATTGTTAATTGTTACTAATGGTTAATTGTTACTAATTGTTCATTGTTACTAATGGTTAATGGTTACTAATGGTTAATTGTTAATTGTTACTAATTGTTAATTGTTACTAATTGTTAATTGTTACTAATGGTTAATTGTTACTAATTGTTAATTGTTAATTGTTACTAATTGTTAATTGTTACTAATGGTTAATTGGTACTAATTGTTAATTGTTACTAATGGTTAATGGTTAATGGTTACTAATGGTTAATGGTTAATGGTTACTAATGGTTAATGGTTACTAATGGTTAATGGTTACTAATGGTTAATGGTTAATGGTTACTAATGGTTAATTGTTAATTGGTACTAATGGTTAATGGTTAATTGTTAATTGGTACTAATCATTGACTATTATTATTTGTCCTATTATTATCATTATCTATCTGAGTCAAATAAAAGTTGGAAAATCACAAATTCAACAATGAGTGGTTTGGAAGGAAGTGAGTGCAGCACAACAACGTCAGCTGAACTCTAACAGAGAAAGAGAGAGAGAGCCAACCACCAAGAGAAAGAGAGAGCCAACCACCGAGAGAAAGAGAGAGCCAACCACCGAGAGAAAGAGAGAGCCAACCACCGAGAGAAAGAGAGAGCCAACAACCGAGAGAAAGAGAGAGCCAACCACCGAGAGAAAGAGAGAGCCAACCACCGAGAGAAAGAGAGAGCCAACCACCGAGAGAAAGAGAGAGCCAACCACCAAGAGAAAGAGAGAGAGCCAACCACCAAGAGAAAGAGAGAGAGAGAGAGCCAACCACCAAGAGAAAGAGAGAGAGAGCCAACCACCAAGAGAAAGAGAGAGAGCCAACCACCAAGAGAAAGAGAGAGAGCCAACCACCAAGAGAAAGAGAGAGCCAAACACCAAGAGAAAGAGAAAGAGAGAGAGCCAACCACCAAGAGAAAGAGAGAGCCAACCACCGAGAGAAAGAGAGAGCCAACCACCAAGAGAAAGAGAGAGCCAACCACCAAGAGAAAGAGAGAGAGAGAGCCAACCACCGAGAGAAAGAGAGAGAGAGAGAGACAACCACCAAGAGAAAGAGAGAGAGAGAGCCAACCACCAAGAGAAAGAGAGCCAACCACCATGAGAAAGAGAGAGCCAACCACCGAGAGAAAGAGAAAGAGAGAGAGAGCCAACCACCAAGAGAAAGAGAGAGCCAACCACCGAGAGAAAGAGAAAGAGAGAGAGCCAACCACCAAGAGAAAGAGAGAGCCAACCACCGAGAGAAAGAGAGAGCCAACCACCAAGAGAAAGAGAGAGCCAACCACCGAGAGAAAGAGAGAGCCAACCACCGAGAGAAAGAGAGAGAGACAACCACCAAGAGAAAGAGAGAGCCAACCACCGAGAGAAAGAGAGAGCCAACCACTGAGAGAAAGAGAGCCAACCACCAAGAGAAAGAGAGAGCCAACCACCGAGAGAAAGAGAGAGCCAACCACCGAGAGAAAGAGAAAGAGAGAGAGCCAACCACCAAGAGAAAGAGAGAGCCAACCACCGAGAGAAAGAGAGAGAGCCAACCACCAAGAGAAAGAGAGAGAGCCAACCACCAAGAGAAAGAGAGAGCCAACCACCGAGAGAAAGAGAGAGAGCCAACCACCAAGAGAAAGAGAGAGAGCCAACCACCAAGAGAAAGAGAGAGCCAACCACCAAGAGAAAGAGAGCCAACCACCGAGAGAAAGAGAGAGAGCCAACCACCAAGAGAAAGAGAGAGCCAACCACCAAGAGAAAGAGAGAGAGCCAACCACCAAGAGAAAGAGAGAGCCAACCACCGAGAGAAAGAGAGAGAGCCAACCACCAAGAGAAAGAGAGAGAGCCAACCACCAAGAGAAAGAGAGAGAGCCAACCACCAAGAGAAAGAGAGAGAGCCAACCACCGAGAGAAAGAGAGAGCCAACCACCGAGAGAAAGAGAAAGAGAGAGAGCCAACCACCAAGAGAAAGAGAGAGCCAACCACCAAGAGAAAGAGAGAGAGCCAACCACCAAGAGAAAGAGAGAGAGCCAACCACCAAGAGAAAGAGAGAGCCAACCACCAAGAGAAAGAGAGCCAACCACCAAGAGAAAGAGAGAGCCAACCACCGAGAGAAAGAGAAAGAGAGAGAGCCAACCACCAAGAGAAAGAGAGAGCCCTTTATACCGCAATACTTTAGACCAGAGAGAGAAGCAGAAAGACGGACAGACAGACAGACAGACAGACAGACAGACAGACAGACAGACAGACAGACAGACAGACAGACAGACAGACAGACAGACAGACAGACAGACAGACAGACAGACAGAGAAGCAGAAAGACAGACAGGCAGAGAGAGAGAGAGGCAGAGAGACAGACAGGCAGACAGACAGACAGAGAGAGAGAGAGGCAGAGAGACAGACAGGCAGACAGAGAGAGAGAGGCAGAGAGACAGACAGGCAGACAGACAGACAGAGAGAGAGAGAGGCAGAGAGACAGACAGGTAGACAGAGAGAGAGAGGCAGAGAGACAGACAGGCAGAGAGACAGACAGGTAGACAGACAGACAGAGAGAGAGAGAGGCAGAGAGACAGACAGGCAGAGAGACAGACAGGTAGACAGACAGACAGAGAGAGAGAAAGACAGGCAGGCAGGCTATGGTCCATCGTCATTTCTGTTCTTCAGTAAAGCAAAGCCCCTGGGTGAATACTTCCACTTTACTGCACAGTGGAACAATAGACCTGCAGTCCTCAAACGTCTGAATGTGTGTGTGGAATGTGCTTGTCTTACAAGTTATTGCGACAAGATTTTATAGATTCCATTCGAAATTTGACATTTTCTGGATACGTTTCTAATTTGGATACATGAATGGTTAAGTTAGGGCGATGGTTTTGGCGAAGGCAACAAAAAGATATGTAAAAAACAATGCGCCATTAGCGCTAAATATCATCACTATTCTCACTGTTATCAGGGCTTGACGGAGCTCTGGATATCCAACCTGGCAACCCATCTCACTGTTATCAGGGCTTGACGGAGCTCTGGTTATCCAACCTGGCAACCCATCTCACTGTTATCAGGGCTTGACGGAGCTCTGGTTATCCAACCTGGCAACCCATCTCACTGTTATCAGGGCTTGACGGAGCTCTGGTTATCCAACCTGGCAACCCATCTCACTGTTATCAGGGCTTGAGTGAGCTCTGGTTATCCAACCTGGCAACCCATCTCACTGTTATCAGTGCTTGACGGAGCTCTGGTTATCCAACCTGGCAACCCATCTCACTGTTATCAGGGCTTGACGGAGCTCTGGTTATCCAACCTGGCAACCCATCTCACTGTTATCAGTGCTTGACGGAGCTCTGGTTATCCAACCTGGCAACCCATCTCACTGTTATCAGGGCTTGACGGAGCTCTGGTTATCCAACCTGGCAACCCATCTCACTGTTATCAGGGCTTGACGGAGCTCTGGTTATCCAACCTGGCAACCCATCTCACTGTTATCAGGGCTTGACGGAGCTCTGGTTATCCAACCTGGCAACCCATTTCACTGTTATCAGGGCTTGATGGAGCTCTTTTTATCCAACCTGGCAACCCATCTCACTGTTATCAGGGCTTGACGGAGCTCTGGTTATCCAACCTGGCAACCCATCTCACTGTTATCAGGGCTTGATGGAGCTCTGGTTATCCAACCTGGCAACCCATCTCACTGTTATCAGGGCTTGATGGAGCTCTGGTTATCCAACCTGGCAACCCATCTCACTGTTATCAGGGCTTGATGGAGCTCTGGTTATCCAGCCTGGCAACCCATCTCACTGTTATCAGGGCTTGATGGAGCTCTGGATATCCAACCTGGCAACCCATCTCACTGGTTATCCAGCCTGACAACCCATCTCACTGTTATCAGGGCTTGATTGAGCTCTGGTTATCCAACCTGACAACCCATCTCACTGTTATCAGGGCTTGACGGAGCTCTGGTTATCCAACCTGGCAACCCATCTCACTGTTATCAGGGCTTGATGGAGCTCTGGTTATCCAACCTGGCAACCCATCTCACTGTTATCAGGGCTTGATGGAGCTCTGGTTATCCAACCTGGCAACCCATCTCACTGTTATCAGGGATTGATGGAGCTCTGGTTATCCAGCCTGACAACCCATCTCACTGTTATCAGGGCTTGATGGAACTCTGGATATCTGGCTCACTGGTTATCCAGCCTGACAACCCATCTCACTGTTATCAGGGCTTGATGGAACTCTGGAACCCTAAACTAACCAAACCTGGCAAACCCAAACTCTCACTGGCTTAACTCAAACCTAGCCTGACCCTAAACCCATCTCACTGGTTATTCTAACAGCCTGAAAACCCATCTCTCTGGTGATTCCCAAACCTCCCTAAAACTGGTCCCCTAAAACTAACCCTAGTCTTAACCCTAAACCTAACCCTAGCTCCTAACCCTAAACTAACCCTAAACCTAACCTTAAACTAACCCTAGCTCCTAACCCAAACCTAACCCTAAAACTAACCTAGCTCTTAACCCTAAACTAACCCTAAAACTAACCCTAGCTCCTAACCCTAAACTAACCCTAAAACTAACCCTAGCTCTTAACCCAAACCTAACCCTAAAACTAACCCTAGCTCCTAACCCTAAACTAACCCTAAAACTAACCCTAGCTCCTAACCCAAACCTAACCCAAAACTAACCCTAAACTAACCCAAACCTAACCGAAAACTAACCCTAGCTCCTAACCCTAAACTAACCCTAAAACTAACCCCCTAAACTAGCTCTTAACCCAAACCTAACCCTAAAACTAACCCTAGCAAACCCTAAACTAAAAAACTAACCCTAGCTCCTAACCCAAACCTAAACCAAAAAACTAACCCTAGTTCCTAACCCTAAACTAACCCTAAAACTAACCCTAGCTCCTAACCCTAAACAAACCAAACTAACCCTAACCAAACCTAACCAAAAACTAACCCTAACCCTCCCCTAAAACCCTAAACCCAAACCTAAAAAACTAACCCTAACTCCTAACCCTAACCCTAAACTAACCCTAAACTAACCCTAAACTAACCCTAAACCTGTGTGGTCCTGTAGCTCAGTTGGTAGAGCATGGCGCTTGTAACGCCAGGGTAGTGGGTTCGATCCCCGGGACCACCCATACGTAGAATGTATGCACACATGACTGTAAGTCGCTTTGGATAAAAGCGTCTGCTAAATGGCATATATTATTATTATATTATATTATAAACCTAACCCTAAACTAACCCTAAAACTAACCCTAGCTCCTAACCTTAAAACTAACCCTAATTCTAACCCTAACCCTAAACTAACCCTAGCTCCTAACCCTAAACTAACCCTAGCTCCTAACCCTAATTCTAACCTTAACCCTTAAACCCCTTTGAAATAGCATTTGACCTTGTCCCGAGTTGGTCAAATGTTTGTTCGTTTTCTATTCTTGTGAGGACTTCTGGTCCCCACAAGACTAGTTAAACACACACACACACACACACACACACACACACACACACACACACACACACACACACACACACACACACACACACACACACACACACACACACACACACACACACACACACACACACACACACACACACACACACACACACACATGCACAGTGTCATATCACTGAGCAGCAGCCTCTCCTCGGCTAATGATGTTCTGTACATCATCTGACTGGAGCACTGCCATCACACACACACACACACACACACACACACACACACACACACACACACACACACACACACACACACACACACACACACACACACACACACACACACACACACACACACACACACACACACACACACACACACACACACACACACATATATACACTAAGCACTCAAATCAAATGGTATTTGTCACATGCTCCTAATACAACGGGTGTAGACTTAACCGTGAAATGCTGCCGAACCCTTCCCAACGATGCAGATAAACAAGACGAATAAACATAGTAACAAGAGGAGTACAATACACAAGAATGGAGCTATATATGTGAAGCTATATACAGGAAGTACCAGATTAATGTGGAGCTATATACAGGGAGTACCAGTACCAGATCAATGTGGAGCTCTGTCTCTCTCTCTCTCTCTCTCTCTCTCTCTCTCTCTCTCTCTCTCTCTCTCTCTCTCTCTCTCTCTCTCTCTCTCTCTCTCTCTCTCTCTCTCTCTCTCTCTCTCTCTCTCTCTCTCTCTCTCTCTCTCTCTCTCTCTCTCTCTCTCTCTCTCTCTCTCTCTCTCTCTCTCTCTCTCTCTCTCTCTCTCTCTCTCTCTCTCTCTCTCTCTCTCTCTCTCTCACTCTCTCTCTCTTCTCTCTCTCTTTCACTCTCTCTCTCTTCTCTCAGAGGACCTGAGCCCTAGGACCATGCCTCAGGACTACCTGGCCTGATTACTCCTTGCTGTCCCCATTCCACCTGGTCATGCTGCTGCTCCAGTTTCAACTGTTCTGTGCTGCGGCTATGGAACCCTGACCTGTTCTCCGGACGTGCTGTTTTCAACTAAATCCGCATCTGTGGTCTCTATCTCTGAATGATCCGCTATGAAAAGTCAACTAAAATTGATCGCTGAGGTGCTGACCTGTTGCACCCTCTACAACTACTGTAATTATTATTTGACCCTGCTGGTCATCTATGAACGTTTGAACATCTTGGCCATGTTCTGTTATAATCTCCACCCGGCACAGCCAGAAGAGGACTGGCCACCCCTCATAGCCTGGTTCCTCTTTAGGTTTCTTCCTAGGTTGCGGCCTTTCTAGGGAGTTTTTCCTAGCCACCATGCTTCTACACCTGCATTGCTTGCTGTTTGGGGGTTTTAGGCTGGGTTTCTGTACAGCACTTTGTGACATCAGCTGATGTAAGGGACACATTATTCCATTTCTGTTCGTCACATGTCTGTGGAACTTGTTCAGTTTATGTCTCAGTTGTTGAATATTGTTATGTTCATACAAATATTTACACAATCAACGTAGTTGACAGTGACTGGACATCAGGATAGATAATAACAAGGTATTTGAGGTAGATATGAACATGAAGGCAGGGTAAAGTGGCATCAGGATAGATAATAATAAGGTATTGGAGGTAGATATGTACATAAAGGCAGGGTAAAGTTACTAGACATCAGGATAGATAATAATAAGGTATTTGAGGTAGATATGTACATGAAGGCAGGGTAAAGTGACTAGGCATCAGGATAGATAATAATAAGGTATTTGAGGTAGATATGTACATGAAGGCAGGGTAAAGTGACTAGGCATCAGGATAGATAATAATAAGGTATTTGAGGTAGATATGTACATAAAGGCAGGGTAAAGAGACTAGACATCAGGATAGATAATAATAAGGTATTTGAGGTAGATATGTACATAAAGGCAGGGTAAAGTTACTAGACATCAGGATAGATAATAATAAGGTATTTGAGGTAGATATGTACATGAAGGCAGGGTAAAGTGACTAGGCATCAGGATAGATAATAATAAGGTATTTGAGGTAGATATGTACATGAAGGCAGGGTAAAGTGACATCAGGATAGATAATAATAAGGTATTTGAGGTAGATATGTACATGAAGGCAGGGTAAAGTGACTAGACATCAGGATAGATAATAATAAGGTATTAGAGGTAGATATGTACATGAAGGCAGGGTAAAGTGACATCAGGATAGATAATAATAAGGTATTTGAGGTAGATATGTACATGAAGGCAGGGTAAAGTGACATCAGGATAGATAATAATAAGGTATTTGAGGTAGATATGTACATGAAGGCAGGGTAAAGTGACTAGGCATCAGGATAGATAATAATAAGGTATTTGAGGTAGATATGTACATGAAGGCAGGGTAAAGTGACTAGACATCAGGATATATAATAATAAGGTATTTGAGGTAGATATGTACATGAAGGCAGGGTAAAGTGACTAGGCATCAGGATAGATAATAATAAGGTATTTGAGGTAGATATGTACATGAAGGCAGGGTAAAGTGACTAGACATCAGGATAGATAATAATAAGTTATTTGAGGTAGATATGTACATGAAGGCAGGGTAAAGTGGCATCAGGATAGATAATAATAAGGTATTTGAGGTAGATATGTACATAAAGGCAGGGTAAAGTGGCATCAGGATAGATAATAATAAGGTATTTGAGGTAGATATGTACATGAAGGCAGGGTAAAGTGACTAGGCATCAGGATAGATAATAATAAGGTATTAGAGGTAGATATGTACATGAAGGCAGGGTAAAGTGACTGGGCATCAGGATAGATAATAATAAGGTATTAGAGGTAGATATGTACATGAAGGCAGGGTAAAGTGACTAGACATCAGAATAGATAATAATAAGGTATTTGAGGTAGATATGTACATGAAGGCAGGGTAAAGTGACTAGACATCAGGATATATAATAATAAGGTATTTGAGATAGATATGTACATGAAGGCAGGGTAAAGTGACTAGGCATCAGGATAGATAATAATAAGGTATTTGAGGTAGATATGTACATGAAGGCAGGGTAAAGTGTCTAGTCATCAGGATAGATAATAATAAGGTATTTGAGGTAGATATGTACATGAAGGCAGGGTAAAGTGACTAGTCATCAGGATAGATAATAAGGTATTTGAGGTAGATATGTACATGAAGGCAGGGTAAAGTGACATCAGGATAGATAATAATAAGGTATTTGAGGTAGATATGTACATGAAGGCAGGGTAAAGTGACTAGACATCAGGATAGATAATAATAAGGTATTTGAGGTAGATATGTACATGAAGGCAGGGTAAAGTGACTAGTCATCAGGATAGATAATAATAAGGTATTTGAGGTAGATATGTACATGAAGGCAGGGTAAAGTGACATCAGGATAGATAATAATAAGGTATTTGAGGTAGATATGTACATGAAGGCAGGGTAAAGTGACTAGACATCAGGATAGATAATAATAAGGTATTTGAGGTAGATATGTACATGAAGGCAGGGTAAAGAGACTAGACATCAGGATAGATAATAATAAGGTATTTGAGGTAGATATGTACATGAAGGCAGGGTAAAGAGACTAGACATCAGGATAGATAATAATAAGGTATTTGAGGTAGATATGTACATGAAGGCAGGGTAAAGTGACTAGGCATCAGGATAGATAATAATAAGGTATTTGAGGTAGATATGTACATGAAGGTAAAGTGTCTAGTCATCAGGATAGATAATAATAAGGTATTTGAGGTAGATATGTACATGAAGGCAGGGTAAAGTGACATCAGGATAGATAATAATAAGGTATTTGAGGTAGATATGTACATGAAGGCAGGGTAAAGTGACTAGACATCAGGATAGATAATAATAAGGTATTTGAGGTAGATATGTACATGAAGGCAGGGTAAAGTGACATCAGGATAGATAATAAGGTATTTGAAAATTTTGTAAATTTTTTCTCCCTCATCTACCCACAATACCCCACAATGACAAAGTGAAAACATGGATTTCAGAAATGTTAACACATTTATTGGAAATTAAATGCAGAAATATCTCATTTCCATAAGTATTCACACCCCTGACTCAAAACTTGTTAGAATCACCTTTGGCAGTGATTCCAGCCGTGAGTCTTTCTGTGGAAGTCTCTAAGAGTGATTACAGCTGTGAGTCTTTCTGTGTAAGTCTCTAAGAGTGATTACAGCTGTGAGTCTTTCTGTGTAAGTCTCTAAGAGTGATTACAGCTGTGAGTCTTTCTGTGTAAGTCTCTAAGAGTGATTACAGCTGTGAGTCTTTCTGTGTAAGTCTCTAAGAGTGATTACAGCTGTGACTCTTTCTGTGTAAGTCTCTAAGAGTGATTACAGCTGTGACTCTTTCTGTGTAAGTCTCTAAGAGTGATTACAGCTGTGACTCTTTCTGTGTAGGTCTCTAAGAGTGATTACAGCTGTGAGTCATTCTGTGTAAGTCTCTAAGAGTGATTACAGCTGTGAGTCTTTCTGTGTAAGTCTCTAAGAGTGATTCCAGCTGTGAGTCTTTCTGGGTAAGTCTCTAAGAGTGATTACTGTGGTGAGTCTTTCTGTGTAAGTCTCTAAGAGTGATTCCAGCTGTGAGTCTTTCTGTGTAAGTCTCTAAGAGTGATTCCAGCTGTGAGTCTTTCTGTGTAAGTCTCTAAGAGTGATTACTGCTGTGAGTCTTTCTGTGTAAGTCTCTAAGAGTGATTACTGCTGTGAGTCTTTCTGTGTAAGTCTCTAAGAGTGATTCCAGCTGTGAGTCTTTCTGTGTAAGTCTCTAAGAGTGATTCCAGCTGTGAGTCTTTCTGTGTAAGTCTCTAAGAGTGATTACAGCTGTGAGTCTTTCTGTGTAAGTCTCTAAGAGTGATTACAGCTGTGAGTCTTTCTGTGGAAGTCTCTAAGAGTGATTACAGATGTGAGTCTTTCTGTGGAAGTCTCTAAGAGTGATTCCAGCTGTGAGTCTTTCTGTCTAAGTCTCTAAGAGTGATTCCAGCCGTGAGTCTTTCTGTGGAAGTCTCTAAGAGCGTTGCACACCTGGATTGTGCGATATTTGCATATCATTTCTTGTTGATCATTGCTAGACAACCATTTTGAAGTCTTGTCATAGATTTTTAAAGTAGATTTAAGTCAAAACTGTAACTAGGCCACACGGGAACATTCAATGTCGTCTTGGTAAGCAACTAAAGTGTAGATTTGGCCTTTTGTTTTATTGCTGAAAGGTGAATTTCCAGTGCTGATGGAAAGCAGACTTTTCCCTCTAGGATGTTGCCTGTTTAGCTCTATTCTGTTTTTATTTTTTTATCCTGGAAAACTCTCCAGTCCTTAACGATTACAAGCATACCCATAACATGATGCAGCCACCACTATGCTTGAAGTTATGAAGAGTGGTACTCACTGATGTGTAGGATTTGCCCCAAACACTTTGATTCAAGAGAAATAGTTTATTGCTTTGCCACATTTTTTGCAGTATTACTTTAGTACCTTGTTGCAAACAGGAAGCGTGTATTGGAATATGTTTTATTCTGTACAGGCTTCCTTCTTTAGCAGTGTCATTTAGGTTAGTGTTGTGGAGTAACTACAATGTTGTTGATCCATCCTCAGTTTTCTCCCGTCACAGCCATTAAACTCTGTAACTGTTTTAAAGTCACCATTGGCCTCATGGTGAAAATCCCTGAGCGGTTTCCTTCTTCTCCGGCAACTGAGTTTAGGAAGGACGCCTGTATATTTGTCGTGACTGGGAGTATTGCTACACCATCCATTCATTCATATATATTATATATTATATATTATTCAAAGTGTAGTCGTGACCTGTTTCAGGAAGCTAGGTTTGTGTCGCATGTCACTGCTCCACTCTTTTATTTGTATCAAAATGCTTTTTTGGGGGGGGCAGAAATGCATTGTTTGGGGGGGGCAGAAATGCATTTTTTGGGGGGCAGAAATGCATTTTTTGGGGGGCAGAAATGCATTTTTTTGGGGGGCAGAAATGCATTTTTTGGGGGGCAGAAATGCATTTTTTTTGGGGGGCAGAAATGCCTTCTGGAACATGCAAACTTTCATGTGCCTTAATAACAAACATGTTTTCAATCTGTAAACATGAATACAATTGTTAAATTACGAGCCTAGTTGGTTTAACCACAGAAAAGTCAGGAACCTTCCCACTAGCCGTGATTGGCTGAGATAATGGATGGGCTGGATATGCCGGGAGATGAGTTTGGATTGGTGTAGCCGTGTAGCTTCTGTCTATAATGTGAGCTGCTCAGTATGTGTTGATAATTCTTTCTACCGCGGCTGTTTTGAAGGATATAAAGTCGAGAACTATGGTCATTGTGACTTGACACAACGCTAAACAAGATGTAACTACAAACTAAACAGGGTTAAATGGTTCCAGTCTGGCGTGAAGCGTTCCTCCATGTATATGAGCAAAAATTTAGATATTCTGCTTTTCTAATTTTGTCAGAAAGTAATTAGCTTTAGCTACCTTCAGCTATGACAATCAGTTTGTATTGGTGGTAGTATGAGTTGGGATTATGCCGGTTCATTGTGTTTGCTACATGTCAAAACAATACCAAGTCTGGGGTGGTTATAGCATTTCTTTCACATGACCCCGCAATTTAGATAATTGTGTCTGGGTAACCTTCATCTAATAATGATAAAATATTAAGATTTGATTTAAATATTAATAATTGTATAATATAATATTATACATTTTTATCTGGACACTTTCTGTTTTTGATATTGCTACTATGCAAATACGCAAGTAGGCATTTCACTGTACCCTTTACACCTTCTGTATCCTGTCCATGTGACTAATAAACCTTGATTTGATTTGATAAAGTGTGTGTTTACCAGAGACGGTAATGTGATGAACAACATGACCTGCACCAAAGTCAGATTAGACTTTAGGCCAAGGACAGGATAAAGTGTGTGTTTACCTGGAGTTTTTCCTTATTTTTTGACTTTTATCACTTTTAGTATTGACATCTTTGGTTGTTTACTAAACGAATCACTCTGTTTAGCACATGGCCTCACAAGTGAATCCTTAAAGAGATGGGTGGGGCTAAAGCTTCAGAGGTTGTGAATGCTGAACGGGTGTAGACAAAGAAGAGCTCTCCAGGATGTACCAAAACATTCAAGGGCCATTTTCTCAAAAGTCAGTTTACAAGTTTATCAACTTTCAAATCAGAATTACTTTCTCATTGTTCCTCAACTGTAGTGTCTGATATACCATTTTCTAGCTCTGAGTTTCTACTTTTATCCAATGTAAAAAACATCATTTCACATTTTTGCTAAATTAGACGGAATCGAGGTGGTGCGTCACAATGAATAACTTCACAACGCTCAAAGGGATATTCAATTTCTGCTTTTTTTTCTTTTTCTACCCATCCAGCAATAGGTGCTCTTCTTTGCGAGGCATTGGAAAACCTCTTTGGTTCTTAGGGTTGAATCTGTGTTTGACATTCACTGCTTGCCTGAGGGACCTGAAACTCTCGATCCACAACTGCCCCATCGATGCTCTCCCCTCTTTCTCCTGTAATCCACGATACGCTCCTTGACTTTGAGAGAGAGCTTGTTGTCCTAGCACCACACTGATGTTGTCCCACCGCCATTCCGGTCGACTTAGGATGTTACCCCTACTGAACAACATCCTAAGTTGATATGGAGATGGTAGTGGAAAATTGTGTTTCATAAAGAAAGTATGCATATTTTGAATGTTTTTTCCCCAGTCTTCTCGCCATTAATAACTAGTTAAGGAGCAAAATGATGCCTTTGCAGCTTGAATAAAGTATACTTTTGTCACGTTCTGACCTTTATTTTCTGTGTTTTGTATTTAGTTAGTATGGTCAGGGCGTGAGTTGGGTGGGCAGTCTATGTTTGTTTTTCTATGTTTTGGTTATTTCTATGTTTCGGCCTAGTATGGTTCTCAATCAGAGGCAGGTGTCATTAGTTGTCTTTGATTGAGAATCATACTTAGGTAGCCTGGGTTTCACTGTGTGTTTGTGGGTGATTGTTCCTGTCTCTGTGTGTGCACCAGATAGGACTGTTTTTTGAGTTTTCACATTTCTTGTTTTTGTTAGTTTGTTCATGTGTACCTTAATGTATTAAAAAGTACCATGGACAATTACCACGCCGCGTATTGGTCCTCTGATCCGTTTCGCCTCTCCTCTTCGGAGGAAGAGGAGGAAATTCATTACAACTTTATGTACGGAGGGACACGGAGGAACACGGGTATATTACCAGGAATGCACATCAATTGTAGACGATACTGTAGATCTAGCGCCCATGCTCGGCTGCCTGGGCTAACGGAGAGAATATTGTGTTGCAGGGCTGTCTATCCGTCTCTAAATGGACAATATTCCGTATAAAGATGCGGATGACTCCAAAAGAGGAATTTAATGTAACTTTATAATCCATTGATTAGAATGGAAAATGTGTCTTCTCCCTTTCACAACAACAATAAATAAACACACATGTTGGTCAGCAGCAGAAACCCTGGATGGAGAGCTATTGTTGCAGGTTAGGTACCTTGCTCAAGGGGCACAATGGCAGCAGATGGTACTGTACATGGTATCAATGACAAGCAGCATTCCAGCTGCCAGTTCAGTTCCAAACACATTTTTGTTGTTGTCCGGCATGGGGCTTAAACCAGAAACCTTCCAGCTGTTGATCTGATGCTAAATCTCTGTTTCCTGATCCTGGTCGTGGGGACCCAAAGGGAGCTGCTGGTCGGCCTTTAAACCTCTGTTTCTCAATCCGGGTCCCGGGGACCCAAAGGAAGCTGCTGGTCTGTAGCTAAACCTCTGTTTCCTGATCCTGGTCCCGGGGATCCAAAAGGGAGCTGCTGGACTGATGCTAAACCTCTGTTTCTCAATCTGGGTCCCAGGGACCCAAAGGGAGCTGCTGGTCTGATCCTAAACCTCTGTTTCTCAATCTGGGTCCCAGGGACCCAAAGGGAGCTGCTGGTCTGATGCTAAACCTCTGTTTCTCAATCTGGGTCCCGGGGACCCAAAGGGAGCTGCTGGTCTGATGCTAAACCTCTGTTTCTCAATCTGGGTCCCGGGGACCCAAAGGGAGCTGCTGGTCTGATGCTAAACCTCTGTTTCTCAATCTGGGTCCCGGGGACCCAAAGGGAGCTGCTGGTCTGATGCTAAACCTCTGTTTCTCAATCCGGGTCCCGGGGACCCAAAGGGAGCTGCTGGTCTGATCCTAAACCTCTGTTTCTCAATTCGTGTCCCGGGGACCCAAAGGGAGCTGCTGGTCTGATGCTAAACCTCTGTTTCTCAATCTGGGTCCCGGGGACCCAAAGGGATGCACATTCCTGGTCCATTCTTCTTGTTGTCTACACAGCTGATTCAAATTATCTATGTATCAAGCTTTGAGAAAATAAAAATGCGCCACACCTCCGGGTTTCCAGGACCAGGACCAGGAAACACTGCTCTAGACTCCTACAGGACCAGGACCAGGAAACACTGCTCTAGACTACTACAGGACCAGGAGACACTGCTCTAGACTACTACGGGACCAGGACCAGGAAACACTGCTCTAGACTACTACAGGACCAGGAAACACTGCTCTAGACTACTACAGGACCAGGACCAAGATACACTGCTCTAGACTACTACAGGACCAGGACCAGGAAACACTGCTCTAGACTACTACAGGACCAGGAAACACTGCTCTAGACTACTCCAGGACCAGGAGACACTGCTCTAGACTACTACAGGACCAGGAGACACTGCTCTAGACTACTACAGGACAAGGACCAGGAAACACTGCTCTAGACTACTACAGGACCAGGACCAGGAGACACTGCTCTAGACTACTACAGGACCAGGACCAGGAGACACTGCTCTAGACTACTACATGACCAGGAAACACTGCTCTAGACTACTACAGGACCAGGAAACACTGCTCTAGACTACTACAGGACCAGGAGACACTGCTCTAGACTACTACAGGACCAGGACCAGGAAACACTGCTCTAGACTACTACAGGACCAGGAAACACTGCTCTAGACTACTACAGGACCAGGAGACACTGCTCTAGACTACGACAGGACCAGGAGACACTGCTCTAGACTACTACAGGACCAGGACCAAGATACACTGCTCTAGACTACTACAGGACCAGGACCAGGAAACACTGCTCTAGACTACTACAGGACCAGGAGACACTGCTCTAGACTACTACAGGACCAGGAGACACTGCTCTAGACTACTACAGGACCAGGAGACACTGCTCTAGACTACTACAGGACCAGGAGACACTGCTCTAGACTACTACAGGACCAGGACCAAGATACACTGCTCTAGACTACTACAGGACCAGGACCAGGAAACACTGCTCTAGACTACTACAGGACCAGGAGACACTGCTCTAGACTACTACAGGACCAGGACCAGGAAACACTGCTCTAGACTACTACAGGACCAGGAGACACTGCTCTAGACTACTACAGGACCAGGAGACACTGCTCTAGACTACTACAGGACCAGGACCAGGAAACACTGCTCTAGACTGCTACAGGACCAGGACCAGGAGACACTGCTCTAGACTACTACAGGACCAGGAAACACTGCTCTAGACTACTACAGGACCAGGAGACACTGCTCTACACTACTACAGGACCAGGAGACACTGCTCTAGACTACTACAGGACCAGGAGACACTGCTCTAGACTACTACAGGACCAGGAGACACTGCTCTACACTACTACAGGACCAGGAGACACTGCTCTAGACTACTACAGGACCAGGAGACACTGCTCTAGACTACTACAGGACCAGGACCAGGAAACACTGCTCTAGACTACTACAGGACCAGGACCAGGAGACACTGCTCTAGACTACTACAGGACCAGGAGACACTGCTCTAGACTACTACATGACCAGGAAACACTGCTCTAGACTACTACAGGACCAGGAGACACTGCTCTACACTACTACAGGACCAGGAAACACTGCTCTAGACTACTACAGGACCAGGAGACACTGCTCTAGACTACTACAGGACCAGGAGACACTGCTCTAGACTACTACAGGACCAGGACCAGGAGACACTGCTCTAGACTACTACAGGACCAGGAGACACTGCTCTAGACTACTACAGGACCAGGAAACACTGCTCTAGACTACTACAGGACCAGGAGACACTGCTCTAGACTACTACAGGACCAGGAAACACTGCTCTAGACTACTACAGGACCAGGAGACACTGCTCTAGACTACTACAGGACCAGGAGACACTGCTCTAGACTACTACAGGACCAGGAGACACTGCTCTACACTACTACAGGACCAGGAGACACTGCTCTAGGACTACTACAGGACCAGGAGACACTGCTCTAGACTACTACAGGACCAGGAGACACTGCTCTAGACTACTACAGGACCAGGAGACACTGCTCTAGGACTACTACAGGACCAATGAATCAGTTTGGTACTATGACTGCAATGGTTCAAGACCAGGATGACACAAAACAGGACACAGAAATGTCTATGGAACTGAACTGGCAGCAAGAAGGATCCCATCTACTGTACCATCTCCTGCCAATTTGCCCTTGAGCAAGGCAGTTAACCCCCCTACAATTGCTCTCCACCCAGGGGTGCTGCACTGCAGGGAGGTTTGGGAAAAGCAGAAGACGCATTTCAGTTCTTATCCAATGGACAATAAAGTATTTATTCTCTCCGTGATCTTGTCACAAGACGAGTCTTTGCACATCTCTACACTCACACCAATGTACAGTATTCCATGTGTTGTACTACACTGTAAGTATTCTATGTGTTGTACAGTATTCCATGTATTGTACTACACTGTAAGTATTCCATGTGTTGTACAGTATTCCATGTGTTGTAGTACACTGTAAGTATTCCATGTGTTGTACTACACTGTAAGTATTCCATGTGTTGTACTACACTGTAAGTATTCCATGTGTTGTACAGTATTCCATGTGTTGTACTACACTGTAAGTATTCCATGTGTTGTACAGTATTCCATGTGTTGTACAGTATTCCATGTATTGTACTACACTGTAAGTATTCTATGTGTTGTACAGTATTCCATGTGTTGTACTACACTGTAAGTATTCCATGTGTTGTACTACACTGTAAGTATTCCATGTGTTGTACTACACTGTAAGTATTCCATGTGTTGTACTACACTGTAAGTATTCCATGTATTGTACTACACTGTAAGTATTCCATGTATTGTACAGTATTCCATGTGTTGTACTACACTGTAAGTATTCCATGTGTTGTACAGTATTCCATGTGTTGTACAGTATTCCATGTGTTGTACTACACTGTAAGTATTCCATGTATTGTACTACACTGTAAGTATTCCATGTGTTGTACTACACTGTAAGTATTCCATGTGTTGTACAGTATTCCATGTGTTGTACAGTATTCCATGTGTTGTACTACACTGTAACTATTCCATGTATTGTACTACACTGTAAGTATTCCATGTGTTGTACTACACTGTAAGTATTCCATGTATTGTACTACACTGTAAGTATTCCATGTATTGTACAGTATTCCATGTGTTGTACTACACTGTAAGTATTCCATGTGTTGTACCACACTGTAAGTATTCCATGTGTTGTACTACACTGTAAGTATTCCATGTATTGTACTACACTGTAAGAATTCCATGTATTGTACAGTATTCCATGTGTTGTACTACACTGTAAGTATTCCATGTATTGTACTACACTGTAAGTATTCCATGTGTTGTACTACACTGTAAGTATTCCATGTGTTGTACTACACTGTAAGTATTCCATGTATTGTACTACACTGTAAGTATTCCATGTATTGTACAGTATTCCATGTGTTGTACTACACTGTAAGTATTCTGTGTGTTGTACTACACTGTAAGTATTCCATGTGTTGTACAGTATTCCATGTGTTGTACAGTATTCCATGTATTGTACAGTATTCCATGTATTGTACTACACTGTAAGTATTCTGTGTGTTGTACTACACTGTAAATATTCTGTGTGTTGTACTACACTGTAAATATTCTGTGTGTTGTACTACACTGTAAGTATTCCATGTGTTGTACAGTATTCCATGTGTTGTACAGTATTCCATGTATTGTACAGTATTCCATGTATTGTACTACACTGTAAGTATTCTGTGTGTTGTACTACACTGTAAGTATTCCATGTATTGTACAGTATTCCATGTGTTGTACTACACTGTAAGTATTCCATGTGTTGTACTACACTGTAAGTATTCCATGTGTTGTACTACACTGTAAGTATTCTGTATATTGTACTACACTGTAAGTATTCCATGTATTGTACTACACTGTAAGTATTCCATGTATTGTACTACACTGTAAGTATTCCATGTGTTGTACAGTATTCCATGTGTTGTACTACACTGTAAGTATTCCATGTGTTGTACAGTATTCCATGTGTTGTACTACACTGTAAGTATTCCATGTGTTGTACTACACTGTAAGTATTCTGTGTGTTGTACTACACTGTAAGTATTCCATGTATTGTACTACACTGTAAGTATTCCATGTGTTGTACTACACTGTAAGTATTCCATGTGTTGTACTACACTGTAAGTATTCCATGTATTGTACTACACTGTAAGTATTCCATGTATTGTACAGTATTCCATGTGTTGTACTACACTGTAAGTATTCCGTGTGTTGTACAGTATTCCATGTGTTGTACAGTATTCCATGTGTTGTACAGTATTCCATGTGTTGTACAGTATTCCATGTGTTGTACTACACTGTAAGTATTCTGTGTGTTGTACTACACTGTAAGTATTCCATGTATTGTACTACACTGTAAGTATTCCATGTATTGTACTACACTGTAAGTATTCCATGTGTTGTACAGTATTCCATGTGTTGTACTACACTGTAAGTATTCCATGTGTTGTACAGTATTCCATGTGTTGTACTACACTGTAAGTATTCCATGTGTTGTACTACACTGTAAGTATTCTGTGTGTTGTACTACACTGTAAGTATTCCATGTATTGTACTACACTGTAAGTATTCCATGTGTTGTACTACACTGTAAGTATTCCATGTGTTGTACTACACTGTAAGTATTCCATGTATTGTACTACACTGTAAGTATTCCATGTATTGTACAGTATTCCATGTGTTGTACTACACTGTAAGTATTCTGTGTGTTGTACTACACTGTAAGTATTCCATGTGTTGTACAGTATTCCATGTGTTGTACTACACTGTAAGTATTCTGTGTGTTGTACTACACTGTAAGTATTCCGTGTGTTGTACAGTATTCCATGTGTTGTACAGTATTCCATGTATTGTACAGTATTCCATGTATTGTACTACACTGTAAGTATTCTGTGTGTTGTACTACACTGTAAGTATTCTATGTGTTGTACTACACTGTAAATATTCTGTGTGTTGTACTACACTGTAAATATTCTGTGTGTTGTATTCCATGTGTTGTACAGTATTCCATGTGTTGTACAGTATTCCATGTATTGTACAGTATTCCATGTATTGTACTACACTGTAAGTATTCTGTGTGTTGTACTACACTGTAAGTATTCCATGTATTGTACAGTATTCCATGTGTTGTACTACACTGTAAGTATTCCATGTGTTGTACTACACTGTAAGTATTCCATGTGTTGTACTACACTGTAAGTATTCTGTATATTGTACTACACTGTAAGTATTCCATGTGTTGTACTACACTGTAAATATTCTGTGTGTTGTACTACACTGTGAGTATTCCATGTGTTGTACAGTATTCCATGTGTTGTACAGTATTCCATGTATTGTACAGTATTCCATGTATTGTACTACACTGTAAGTATTCTGTGTGTTGTACTACATTGTAAGTATTCCATGTATTGTACAGTATTCCATGTGTTGTACTACACTGTAAGTATTCCATGTGTTGTACTACACTGTAAGTATTCCATGTGTTGTACTACACTGTAAGTATTCTGTATATTGTACTACACTGTAAGTATTCCATGTATTGTACTACACTGTAAGTATTCCATGTATTGTACTACACTGTAAGTATTCCATGTGTTGTACAGTATTCCATGTGTTGTACTACACTGTAAGTATTCCATGTGTTGTACAGTATTCCATGTGTTGTACTACACTGTAAGTATTCCATGTATTGTACTACACTGTAAGTATTCCATGTGTTGTACTACACTGTAAGTATTCCATGTATTGTACTACACTGTAAGTATTCCATGTGTTGTACAGTATTCCATGTATTGTACAGTATTCCATGTGTTGTACAGTATTCCATGTGTTCTACTACACTGTAAGTATTCCATGTGTTGTACAGTATTCCATGTGTTGTACTACACTGTAAGTATTCCATGTGTTGTACTACACTGTAAGTATTCCATGTGTTGTACAGTATTCCATGTATTGTACAGTATTCCATGTGTTGTACTACACTGTAAGTATTCCATGTATTGTACTACACTGTAAGTATTCCATGTGTTGTACAGTATTCCATGTATTGTACAGTATTCCATGTGTTGTACTACACTGTAAGTATTATGTGTATTGTACTACACTGTAAGTATTCCATGTATTGTACTACACTGTAAGTATTCCATGTGTTGTACAGTATTCCATGTATTGTACTACACTGTAAGTATTCTGTGTGTTGTACTACACTGTAAGTATTCCATGTATTGTACTACACTGTAAGTATTCTGTGTATTGTACAGTATTCCATGTGTTGTACTACACTGTAAGTATTCTGTGTATTGTACAGTATTCCATGTATTGTACTACACTGTAAGTATTCTGTGTGTTGTACTACACTGTAAGTATTCTGTGTATTGTACTACACTGTAAGTATTCCATGTATTGTACTACACTGTAAGTATTCTGTGTATTGTACAGTATTCCATGTGTTGTACTACACTGTAAGTATTCTGTGTATTGTACAGTATTCCATGTATTGTACTACACTGTAAGTATTCTATGTATTGTACAGTATTCCATGTGTTGTACTACACTGTAAGTATTCCATGTATTGTACTACACTGTAAGTATTCTGTGTATTGTACAGTATTCCATGTGTTGTACAGTATTCCATGTGTTGTACTACACTGTAAGTATTCCATGTATTGTACTACACTGTAAGTATTCCGTGTGTTGTACTACACTGTAAGTATTCTATGTGTTGTACAGTATTCCATGTATTGTACTACACTGTAAGTATTCCATGTGTTGTACTACACTGTAAGTATTCCATGTGTTGTACTACACTGTAAGTATTATATGTGTTGTACAGTATTCCATGTATTGTACTACACTGTAAGTATTCCATGTGTTGTACTACACTGTAAGTATTCCATGTGTTGTACTACACTGTAAGTATTATATGTGTTGTACAGTATTCCATGTATTGTACTACACTGTAAGTATTCCATGTGTTGTACTACACTGTAAGTATTCCATGTGTTGTACTACACTGTAAGTATTCTGTGTGTTGTACTACACTGTAAGTATTCCATGTGTTGTACTACACTGTAAGTATTCCATGTGTTGTACTACACTGTAAGTATTCTGTGTGTTGTACTACACTGTAAGTATTCTGTGTGTTGTACTACACTGTAAGTATTCTGTGTGTTGTACTACACTGTAAGTATTCCATGTGTTGTACTACACTGTAATGTATTCCATGTGTTGTAGTACACTGTAAGTATTCCATGTGTTGTACAGTATTCCATGTATTGTAGTACACTGTAAGTATTCCATGTGTTGTACAGTATTCCATGTATTGTACTACACTGTAAGTATTCTGTGTGTTGTACAGTATTCCATGTATTGTACTACACTGTAAGTATTCTGTGTGTTGTACAGTATTCCATGTGTTGTACTACACTGTAAGTATTCCATGTGTTGTACAGTATTCCATGTATTGTACTACACTGTAAGTATTCCATGTGTTGTACAGTATTCCGTGTGGTGTACTACACTGTAAGTATTCCGTGTGTTGTACAGTATTCCATGTGTTGTACAGTATTCCATGTGTTGTACAGTATTCCATGTGTTGTACAGTATTCCATGTGTTGTACTACACTGTAAGTATTCCATGTATTGTACTACACTGTAAGTATTCCATGTGTTGTACTACACTGTAAGTATTCCATGTATTGTACTACACTGTAAGTATTCCATGTGTTGTACAGTATTCCATGTGTTGTACTACACTGTAAGTATTCCATGTATTGTACTACACTGTAAGTATTCCGTGTGTTGTACAGTATTCCATGTGTTGTACAGTATTCCATGTGTTGTACAGTATTCCATGTGTTGTACTACACTGTAAGTATTCCATGTGTTGTACTACACTGTAAGTATTCCATGTGTTGTACTACACTGTAAGTATTCTGTATATTGTACTACACTGTAAGTATTCCATGTATTGTACTACACTGTAAGTATTCCATGTATTGTACTACACTGTAAGTATTCCATGTGTTGTACAGTATTCCATGTGTTGTACTACACTGTAAGTATTCTGTGTGTTGTACTACACTGTAAGTATTCCATGTATTGTACTACACTGTAAGTATTCCATGTATTGTACTACACTGTAAGTATTCCATGTGTTGTACAGTATTCCATGTGTTGTACTACACTGTAAGTATTCCATGTGTTGTACAGTATTCCATGTGTTGTACTACACTGTAAGTATTCCATGTATTGTACTACACTGTAAGTATTCCATGTGTTGTACTACACTGTAAGTATTCCATGTATTGTACTACACTGTAAGTATTCTGTGTATTGTACAGTATTCCATGTGTTGTACAGTATTCCATGTGTTGTACTACACTGTAAGTATTCCATGTATTGTACTACACTGTAAGTATTCCATGTGTTGTACTACACTGTAAGTATTCTATGTGTTGTACAGTATTCCATGTATTGTACTACACTGTAAGTATTCCATGTGTTGTACTACACTGTAAGTATTCCATGTGTTGTACTACACTGTAAGTATTATATGTGTTGTACAGTATTCCATGTATTGTACTACACTGTAAGTATTCCATGTGTTGTACTACACTGTAAGTATTCCATGTGTTGTACTACACTGTAAGTATTATATGTGTTGTACAGTATTCCATGTATTGTACTACACTGTAAGTATTCCATGTGTTGTACTACACTGTAAGTATTCCATGTGTTGTACTACACTGTAAGTATTCTGTGTGTTGTACTACACTGTAAGTATTCCATGTGTTGTACTACACTGTAAGTATTCCATGTGTTGTACTACACTGTAAGTATTCTGTGTGTTGTACTACACTGTAAGTATTCTGTGTGTTGTACTACACTGTAAGTATTCTGTGTTTGTACTACACTGTAAGTATTCCATGTGTTGTACTACACTGTAATGTATTCCATGTGTTGTAGTACACTGTAAGTATTCCATGTGTTGTACAGTATTCCATGTATTGTAGTACACTGTAAGTATTCCATGTGTTGTACAGTATTCCATGTATTGTACTACACTGTAAGTATTCTGTGTGTTGTACAGTATTCCATGTATTGTACTACACTGTAAGTATTCTGTGTGTTGTACAGTATTCCATGTGTTGTACTACACTGTAAGTATTCCATGTGTTGTACAGTATTCCATGTATTGTACTACACTGTAAGTATTCCATGTGTTGTACAGTATTCCGTGTGGTGTACTACACTGTAAGTATTCCGTGTGTTGTACAGTATTCCATGTGTTGTACAGTATTCCATGTGTTGTACAGTATTCCATGTGTTGTACAGTATTCCATGTGTTGTACTACACTGTAAGTATTCCATGTATTGTACTACACTGTAAGTATTCCATGTGTTGTACTACACTGTAAGTATTCCATGCATTGTACTACACTGTAAGTATTCCATGTGTTGTACAGTATTCCATGTGTTGTACTACACTGTAAGTATTCCATGTATTGTACTACACTGTAAGTATTCCGTGTGTTGTACAGTATTCCATGTGTTGTACAGTATTCCATGTGTTGTACAGTATTCCATGTGTTGTACTACACTGTAAGTATTCCATGTGTTGTACTACACTGTAAGTATTCCATGTGTTGTACTACACTGTAAGTATTCTGTATATTGTACTACACTGTAAGTATTCCATGTATTGTACTACACTGTAAGTATTCCATGTATTGTACTACACTGTAAGTATTCCATGTGTTGTACAGTATTCCATGTGTTGTACTACACTGTAAGTATTCTGTGTGTTGTACTACACTGTAAGTATTCCATGTATTGTACTACACTGTAAGTATTCCATGTATTGTACTACACTGTAAGTATTCCATGTGTTGTACAGTATTCCATGTGTTGTACTACACTGTAAGTATTCCATGTGTTGTACAGTATTCCATGTGTTGTACTACACTGTAAGTATTCCATGTATTGTACTACACTGTAAGTATTCCATGTGTTGTACTACACTGTAAGTATTCCATGTATTGTACTACACTGTAAGTATTCCATGTGTTGTACAGTATTCCATGTATTGTACAGTATTCCATGTGTTGTACAGTATTCCATGTGTTGTACTACACTGTAAGTATTCCATGTGTTGTACAGTATTCCATGTGTTGTACTACACTGTAAGTATTCCATGTGTTGTACAGTATTCCATATATTGTACAGTATTCCATGTGTTGTACTACACTGTAAGTAGTCCATGTATTGTACTACACTGTAAGTATTCCAAGTGTTGTACAGTATTCCATGTATTGTACAGTATTCCATGTGTTGTACTACACTGTAAGTATTCTGTGTATTGTACTACACTGTAAGTATTCCATGTATTGTACTACACTGTAAGTATTCCATGTGTTGTACAGTATTCCATGTATTGTACTACACTGTAAGTATTCTGTGTGTTGTACTACACTGTAAGTATTCCATGTATTGTACTACACTGTAAGTATTCTGTGTATTGTACAGTATTCCATGTGTTGTACTACACTGTAAGTATTCTGTGTATTGTACAGTATTCCATGTATTGTACTACACTGTAAGTATTCTGTGTGTTGTACTACACTGTAAGTATTCTGTGTATTGTACTACACTGTAAGTATTCCATGTATTGTACTACACTGTAAGTATTCTGTGTATTGTACAGTATTCCATGTGTTGTACTACACTGTAAGTATTCTGTGTATTGTACAGTATTCCATGTATTGTACTACACTGTAAGTATTCTGTGTATTGTACAGTATTCCATGTGTTGTACTACACTGTAAGTATTCCATGTATTGTACTACACTGTAAGTATTCTGTGTATTGTACAGTATTCCATGTGTTGTACAGTATTCCATGTGTTGTACTACACTGTAAGTATTCCATGTGTTGTACTACACTGTAAGTATTCCATGTGTTGTACTACACTGTAAGTATTCCATGTGTTGTACAGTATTCCATGTGTTGTACTACACTGTAAGTATTCTGTGTGTTGTACTACACTGTAAGTATTCCATGTATTGTACTACACTGTAAGTATTCCATGTATTGTACTACACTGTAAGTATTCCATGTGTTGTACAGTATTCCATGTGTTGTACTACACTGTAAGTATTCCATGTGTTGTACAGTATTCCATGTGTTGTACTACACTGTAAGTATTCCATGTATTGTACTACACTGTAAGTATTCCATGTGTTGTACTACACTGTAAGTATTCCATGTATTGTACTACACTGTAAGTATTCCATGTGTTGTACAGTATTCCATGTATTGTACAGTATTCCATGTGTTGTACAGTATTCCATGTGTTCTACTACACTGTAAGTATTCCATGTGTTGTACAGTATTCCATGTGTTGTACTACACTGTAAGTATTCCATGTGTTGTACTACACTGTAAGTATTCCATGTGTTGTACAGTATTCCATGTATTGTACAGTATTCCATGTGTTGTACTACACTGTAAGTATTCCATGTATTGTACTACACTGTAAGTATTCCATGTGTTGTACAGTATTCCATGTATTGTACAGTATTCCATGTGTTGTACTACACTGTAAGTATTATGTGTATTGTACTACACTGTAAGTATTCCATGTATTGTACTACACTGTAAGTATTCCATGTGTTGTACAGTATTCCATGTATTGTACTACACTGTAAGTATTCTGTGTGTTGTACTACACTGTAAGTATTCTGTGTATTGTACAGTATTCCATGTGTTGTACTACACTGTAAGTATTCTGTGTATTGTACAGTATTCCATGTATTGTACTACACTGTAAGTATTCTGTGTGTTGTACTACACTGTAAGTATTCTGTGTATTGTACTACACTGTAAGTATTCCATGTATTGTACTACACTGTAAGTATTCTGTGTATTGTACAGTATTCCATGTGTTGTACTACACTGTAAGTATTCTGTGTATTGTACAGTATTCCATGTATTGTACTACACTGTAAGTATTCTATGTATTGTACAGTATTCCATGTGTTGTACTACACTGTAAGTATTCCATGTATTGTACTACACTGTAAGTATTCTGTGTATTGTACAGTATTCCATGCGTTGTACAGTATTCCATGTGTTGTACTACACTGTAAGTATTCCATGTATTGTACTACACTGTAAGTATTCCGTGTGTTGTACTACACTGTAAGTATTCTATGTGTTGTACAGTATTCCATGTATTGTACTACACTGTAAGTATTCCATGTGTTGTACTACACTGTAAGTATTCCATGTGTTGTACTACACTGTAAGTATTATATGTGTTGTACAGTATTCCATGTATTGTACTACACTGTAAGTATTCCATGTGTTGTACTACACTGTAAGTATTCCATGTGTTGTACTACACTGTAAGTATTATATGTGTTGTACAGTATTCCATGTATTGTACTACACTGTAAGTATTCCATGTGTTGTACTACACTGTAAGTATTCCATGTGTTGTACTACACTGTAAGTATTCTGTGTGTTGTACTACACTGTAAGTATTCCATGTGTTGTACTACACTGTAAGTATTCCATGTGTTGTACTACACTGTAAGTATTCTGTGTGTTGTACTACACTGTAAGTATTCTGTGTGTTGTACTACACTGTAAGTATTCTGTGTGTTGTACTACACTGTAAGTATTCCATGTGTTGTACTACACTGTAATGTATTCCATGTGTTGTAGTACACTGTAAGTATTCCATGTGTTGTACAGTATTCCATGTATTGTAGTACACTGTAAGTATTCCATGTGTTGTACAGTATTCCATGTATTGTACTACACTGTAAGTATTCTGTGTGTTGTACAGTATTCCATGTATTGTACTACACTGTAAGTATTCTGTGTGTTGTACAGTATTCCATGTGTTGTACTACACTGTAAGTATTCCATGTGTTGTACAGTATTCCATGTATTGTACTACACTGTAAGTATTCCATGTGTTGTACAGTATTCCGTGTGGTGTACTACACTGTAAGTATTCCGTGTGTTGTACAGTATTCCATGTGTTGTACAGTATTCCATGTGTTGTACAGTATTCCATGTGTTGTACAGTATTCCATGTGTTGTACTACACTGTAAGTATTCCATGTATTGTACTACACTGTAAGTATTCCATGTGTTGTACTACACTGTAAGTATTCCATGTATTGTACTACACTGTAAGTATTCCATGTGTTGTACAGTATTCCATGTGTTGTACTACACTGTAAGTATTCCATGTATTGTACTACACTGTAAGTATTCCGTGTGTTGTACAGTATTCCATGTGTTGTACAGTATTCCATGTGTTGTACAGTATTCCATGTGTTGTACTACACTGTAAGTATTCCATGTGTTGTACTACACTGTAAGTATTCCATGTGTTGTACTACACTGTAAGTATTCTGTATATTGTACTACACTGTAAGTATTCCATGTATTGTACTACACTGTAAGTATTCCATGTATTGTACTACACTGTAAGTATTCCATGTGTTGTACAGTATTCCATGTGTTGTACTACACTGTAAGTATTCTGTGTGTTGTACTACACTGTAAGTATTCCATGTATTGTACTACACTGTAAGTATTCCATGTATTGTACTACACTGTAAGTATTCCATGTGTTGTACAGTATTCCATGTGTTGTACTACACTGTAAGTATTCCATGTGTTGTACAGTATTCCATGTGTTGTACTACACTGTAAGTATTCCATGTATTGTACTACACTGTAAGTATTCCATGTGTTGTACTACGCTGTAAGTATTCCATGTATTGTACTACACTGTAAGTATTCCATGTGTTGTACAGTATTCCATGTATTGTACAGTATTCCATGTGTTGTACAGTATTCCATGTGTTGTACTACACTGTAAGTATTCCATGTGTTGTACAGTATTCCATGTGTTGTAGTACACTGTAAGTATTCCATGTGTTGTACAGTATTCCATGTATTGTAGTACACTGTAAGTATTCCATGTGTTGTACAGTATTCCATGTATTGTACTACACTGTAAGTATTCTGTGTGTTGTACAGTATTCCATGTATTGTACTACACTGTAAGTATTCTGTGTGTTGTACAGTATTCCATGTGTTGTACTACACTGTAAGTATTCCATGTGTTGTACAGTATTCCATGTATTGTACTACACTGTAAGTATTCCATGTGTTGTACAGTATTCCGTGTGGTGTACTACACTGTAAGTATTCCGTGTGTTGTACAGTATTCCATGTGTTGTACAGTATTCCATGTGTTGTACAGTATTCCATGTGTTGTACAGTATTCCATGTGTTGTACTACACTGTATATTCCATGTATTGTACTACACTGTAAGTATTCCATGTGTTGTACTACACTGTAAGTATTCCATGTGTTGTACTACACTGTAAGTATTCCATGTGTTGTACAGTATTCCATGTGTTGTACTACACTGTAAGTATTCCATGTATTGTACTACACTGTAAGTATTCCATGTTGTACAGTATTCCATGTGTTGTACAGTATTCCATGTGTTGTACAGTATTCCATGTGTTGTACTACACTGTAAGTATTCCATGTGTTGTACTACACTGTAAGTATTCCATGTGTTGTACTACACTGTAAGTATTCTGTATTGTACTACACTGTAAGTATTCCATGTATTGTACTACACTGTAAGTATTCCATGTATTGTACTACACTGTAAGTATTCCATGTGTTGTACAGTATTCCATGTGTTGTACTACACTGTAAGTATTCTGTGTGTTGTACTACACTGTAAGTATTCCATGTATTGTACTACACTGTAAGTATTCCATGTATTGTACTACACTGTAAGTATTCCATGTGTTGTACAGTATTCCATGTGTTGTACTACACTGTAAGTATTCCATGTGTTGTACAGTATTCCATGTGTTGTACTACACTGTAAGTATTCCATGTATTGTACTACACTGTAAGTATTCCATGTGTTGTACTACGCTGTAAGTATTCCATGTATTGTACTACACTGTAAGTATTCCATGTGTTGTACAGTATTCCATGTATTGTACAGTATTCCATGTGTTGTACAGTATTCCATGTGTTGTACTACACTGTAAGTATTCCATGTGTTGTACAGTATTCCATGTGTTGTACTACACTGTAAGTATTCCATGTGTTGTACAGTATTCCATGTGTTGTACTACACTGTAAGTATTCTGTGTGTTGTACTACACTGTAAGTATTCCATGTATTGTACTACACTGTAAGTATTCTGTGTATTGTACAGTATTCCATGTGTTGTACTACACTGTAAGTATTCTGTGTATTGTACAGTATTCCATGTATTGTACTACACTGTAAGTATTCTGTGTGTTGTACTACACTGTAAGTATTCTGTATTGTACTACACTGTAAGTATTCCATGTATTGTACTACACTGTAAGTATTCTGTGTGTTGTACAGTATTCCATGTGTTGTACTACACTGTAAGTATTCTGTGTATTGTACAGTATTCCATGTATTGTACTACACTGTAAGTATTCTATGTATTGTACAGTATTCCATGTGTTGTACTACACTGTAAGTATTCCATGTGTTGTACTACACTGTAAGTATTCTGTGTATTGTACAGTATTCCATGCGTTGTACAGTATTCCATGTGTTGTACTACACTGTAAGTATTCCATGTATTGTACTACACTGTAAGTATTCCGTGTGTTGTACTACACTGTAAGTATTCTATGTGTTGTACAGTATTCCATGTATTGTACTACACTGTAAGTATTCCATGTGTTGTACTACACTGTAAGTATTCCATGTGTTGTACTACACTGTAAGTATTATATGTGTTGTACAGTATTCCATGTATTGTACTACACTGTAAGTATTCCATGTGTTGTACTACACTGTAAGTATTCCATGTGTTGTACTACACTGTAAGTATTATATGTGTTGTACAGTATTCCATGTATTGTACTACACTGTAAGTATTCCATGTGTTGTACTACACTGTAAGTATTCCATGTGTTGTACTACACTGTAAGTATTCTGTGTGTTGTACTACACTGTAAGTATTCCATGTGTTGTACTACACTGTAAGTATTCCATGTGTTGTACTACACTGTAAGTATTCTGTGTGTTGTACTACACTGTAAGTATTCTGTGTGTTGTACTACACTGTAAGTATTCTGTGTGTTGTACTACACTGTAAGTATTCCATGTGTTGTACTACACTGTAATGTATTCCATGTGTTGTAGTACACTGTAAGTATTCCATGTGTTGTACAGTATTCCATGTATTGTAGTACACTGTAAGTATTCCATGTGTTGTACAGTATTCCATGTATTGTACTACACTGTAAGTATTCTGTGTGTTGTACAGTATTCCATGTATTGTACTACACTGTAAGTATTCTGTGTGTTGTACAGTATTCCATGTGTTGTACTACACTGTAAGTATTCCATGTGTTGTACAGTATTCCATGTATTGTACTACACTGTAAGTATTCCATGTGTTGTACAGTATTCCGTACTACACTGTAAGTATTCCGTGTGTTGTACAGTATTCCATGTGTTGTACAGTATTCCATGTGTTGTACAGTATTCCATGTGTTGTACAGTATTCCATGTGTTGTACTACACTGTAAGTATTCCATGTATTGTACTACACTGTAAGTATTCCATGTGTTGTACTACACTGTAAGTATTCCATGTATTGTACTACACTGTAAGTATTCCATGTGTTGTACAGTATTCCATGTGTTGTACTACACTGTAAGTATTCCATGTATTGTACTACACTGTAAGTATTCCATGTGTTGTACAGTATTCCATGTGTTGTACAGTATTCCATGTGTTGTACTACACTGTAAGTATTCCATGTGTTGTACTACACTGTAAGTATTCCATGTGTTGTACTACACTGTAAGTATTCTGTATATTGTTGTAAGTATTCCATGTATTGTACTACACTGTAAGTATTCCATGTATTGTACTACACTGTAAGTATTCCATGTGTTGTACAGTATTCCATGTGTTGTACTACACTGTATATTCTGTGTGTTGTACTACACTGTAAGTATTCCATGTATTGTACTACACTGTAAGTATTCCATGTATTGTACTACACTGTAAGTATTCCATGTGTTGTACAGTATTCCATGTGTTGTACTACACTGTAAGTATTCCATGTGTTGTACAGTATTCCATGTGTTGTACTACACTGTAAGTATTCCATGTATTGTACTACACTGTAAGTATTCCATGTGTTGTACTACACTGTAAGTATTCCATGTATTGTACTACACTGTAAGTATTCCATGTGTTGTACAGTATTCCATGTATTGTACAGTATTCCATGTGTTGTACAGTATTCCATGTGTTGTACTACACTGTAAGTATTCCATGTGTTGTACAGTATTCCATGTGTTGTACTACACTGTAAGTATTCCATGTGTTGTACAGTATTCCATGTATTGTACAGTATTCCATGTGTTGTACTACACTGTAAGTATTCCATGTATTGTACTACACTGTGTTTCCATGTGTTGTACAGTATTCCATGTATTGTACAGTATTCCATGTGTTGTACTACACTGTAAGTATTCTGTGTTGTACTACACTGTAAGTATTCCATGTATTGTACTACACTGTAAGTATTCCATGTGTTGTACAGTATTCCATGTATTGTACTACACTGTAAGTATTCCATGTGTTGTACTACACTGTAAGTATTCCATGTATTGTACTACACTGTATTTCTGTGTATGTACAGTATTCCATGTGTTGTACTACACTGTAAGTATTCTGTGTATTGTACAGTATTCCATGTATTGTACTACACTGTAAGTATTCCATGTGTTGTACACACTGTAAGTTCCATGTATTGTACTACACTGTAAGTATTCTGTGTATTGTACAGTATTCCATGTGTTGTACTACACTGTAAGTATTCTGTGTATTGTATATTCCATGTACTACACTGTAAGTATTCTGTGTATTGTACAGTATTCCATGTGTTGTACTACACTGTAAGTATTCCATGTATTGTACAGTATTCCATGTGTTGTACAGTATTCCATGTATTGTACAGTATTCCATGTGTTGTACTACACTGTAAGTATTATGTGTATTGTACTACACTGTAAGTATTCCATGTATTGTACTACACTGTAAGTATTCCATGTGTTGTACAGTATTCCATGTATTGTACTACACTGTAAGTATTCTGTGTGTTGTACTACACTGTAAGTATTCCATGTATTGTACTACACTGTAAGTATTCTGTGTATTGTACAGTATTCCATGTGTTGTACTACACTGTAAGTATTCTGTGTATTGTACAGTATTCCATGTATTGTACTACACTGTAAGTATTCTGTGTGTTGTACTACACTGTAAGTATTCTGTGTATTGTACTACACTGTAAGTATTCCATGTATTGTACTACACTGTAAGTATTCTGTGTATTGTACAGTATTCCATGTGTTGTACTACACTGTAAGTATTCTGTGTATTGTACAGTATTCCATGTATTGTACTACACTGTAAGTATTCTATGTATTGTACAGTATTCCATGTGTTGTACTACACTGTAAGTATTCCATGTATTGTACTACACTGTAAGTATTCTGTGTATTGTACAGTATTCCATGTGTTGTACAGTATTCCATGTGTTGTACTACACTGTAAGTATTCCATGTATTGTACTACACTGTAAGTATTCCGTGTGTTGTACTACACTGTAAGTATTCTATGTGTTGTACAGTATTCCATGTATTGTACTACACTGTAAGTATTCCATGTGTTGTACTACACTGTAAGTATTCCATGTGTTGTACTACACTGTAAGTATTATATGTGTTGTACAGTATTCCATGTATTGTACTACACTGTAAGTATTCCATGTGTTGTACTACACTGTAAGTATTCCATGTGTTGTACTACACTGTAAGTATTATATGTGTTGTACAGTATTCCATGTATTGTACTACACTGTAAGTATTCCATGTGTTGTACTACACTGTAAGTATTCCATGTGTTGTACTACACTGTAAGTATTCTGTGTGTTGTACTACACTGTAAGTATTCCATGTGTTGTACTACACTGTAAGTATTCCATGTGTTGTACTACACTGTAAGTATTCTGTGTGTTGTACTACACTGTAAGTATTCTGTGTGTTGTACTACACTGTAAGTATTCTGTGTGTTGTACTACACTGTAAGTATTCCATGTGTTGTACTACACTGTAATGTATTCCATGTGTTGTAGTACACTGTAAGTATTCCATGTGTTGTACAGTATTCCATGTATTGTAGTACACTGTAAGTATTCCATGTGTTGTACAGTATTCCATGTATTGTACTACACTGTAAGTATTCTGTGTGTTGTACAGTATTCCATGTATTGTACTACACTGTAAGTATTCTGTGTGTTGTACAGTATTCCATGTGTTGTACTACACTGTAAGTATTCCATGTGTTGTACAGTATTCCATGTATTGTACTACACTGTAAGTATTCCATGTGTTGTACAGTATTCCGTGTGGTGTACTACACTGTAAGTATTCCGTGTGTTGTACAGTATTCCATGTGTTGTACAGTATTCCATGTGTTGTACAGTATTCCATGTGTTGTACAGTATTCCATGTGTTGTACTACACTGTAAGTATTCCATGTATTGTACTACACTGTAAGTATTCCATGTGTTGTACTACACTGTAAGTATTCCATGTATTGTACTACACTGTAAGTATTCCATGTGTTGTACAGTATTCCATGTGTTGTACTACACTGTAAGTATTCCATGTATTGTACTACACTGTAAGTATTCCGTGTGTTGTACAGTATTCCATGTGTTGTACAGTATTCCATGTGTTGTACAGTATTCCATGTGTTGTACTACACTGTAAGTATTCCATGTGTTGTACTACACTGTAAGTATTCCATGTGTTGTACTACACTGTAAGTATTCTGTATATTGTACTACACTGTAAGTATTCCATGTATTGTACTACACTGTAAGTATTCCATGTATTGTACTACACTGTAAGTATTCCATGTGTTGTACAGTATTCCATGTGTTGTACTACACTGTAAGTATTCTGTGTGTTGTACTACACTGTAAGTATTCCATGTATTGTACTACACTGTAAGTATTCCATGTATTGTACTACACTGTAAGTATTCCATGTGTTGTACAGTATTCCATGTGTTGTACTACACTGTAAGTATTCCATGTGTTGTACAGTATTCCATGTGTTGTACTACACTGTAAGTATTCCATGTATTGTACTACACTGTAAGTATTCCATGTGTTGTACTACACTGTAAGTATTCCATGTATTGTACTACACTGTAAGTATTCTGTGTATTGTACAGTGTGTTGTACAGTATTCCATGTGTTGTACTACACTGTAAGTATTCCATGTGTACTACACTGTAAGTATTCCGTGTGTTGTACTACACTGTAAGTATTCTATGTGTTGTACAGTATTCCATGTATTGTACTACACTGTAAGTATTCCATGTGTTGTACTACACTGTAAGTATTCCATGTGTTGTACTACACTGTAAGTATTATATGTGTTGTACAGTATTCCATGTATTGTACTACACTGTAAGTATTCCATGTGTTGTACTACACTGTAAGTATTCCATGTGTTGTACTACACTGTAAGTATTATATGTGTTGTACAGTATTCCATGTATTGTACTACACTGTAAGTATTCCATGTGTTGTACTACACTGTAAGTATTCCATGTGTTGTACTACACTGTAAGTATTCTGTGTGTTGTACTACACTGTAAGTATTCCATGTGTTGTACTACACTGTAAGTATTCCATGTGTTGTACTACACTGTAAGTATTCTGTGTGTTGTACTACACTGTAAGTATTCTGTGTGTTGTACTACACTGTAAGTATTCTGTGTGTTGTACTACACTGTAAGTATTCCATGTGTTGTACTACACTGTAATGTATTCCATGTGTTGTAGTACACTGTAAGTATTCCATGTGTTGTACAGTATTCCATGTATTGTAGTACACTGTAAGTATTCCATGTGTTGTACAGTATTCCATGTATTGTACTACACTGTAAGTATTCTGTGTGTTGTACAGTATTCCATGTATTGTACTACACTGTAAGTATTCTGTGTGTTGTACAGTATTCCATGTGTTGTACTACACTGTAAGTATTCCATGTGTTGTACAGTATTCCATGTATTGTACTACACTGTAAGTATTCCATGTGTTGTACAGTATTCCGTGTGGTGTACTACACTGTAAGTATTCCGTGTGTTGTACAGTATTCCATGTGTTGTACAGTATTCCATGTGTTGTACAGTATTCCATGTGTTGTACAGTATTCCATGTGTTGTACTACACTGTAAGTATTCCATGTATTGTACTACACTGTAAGTATTCCATGTGTTGTACTACACTGTAAGTATTCCATGCATTGTACTACACTGTAAGTATTCCATGTGTTGTACAGTATTCCATGTGTTGTACTACACTGTAAGTATTCCATGTATTGTACTACACTGTAAGTATTCCGTGTGTTGTACAGTATTCCATGTGTTGTACAGTATTCCATGTGTTGTACAGTATTCCATGTGTTGTACTACACTGTAAGTATTCCATGTGTTGTACTACACTGTAAGTATTCCATGTGTTGTACTACACTGTAAGTATTCTGTATATTGTACTACACTGTAAGTATTCCATGTATTGTACTACACTGTAAGTATTCCATGTATTGTACTACACTGTAAGTATTCCATGTGTTGTACAGTATTCCATGTGTTGTACTACACTGTAAGTATTCTGTGTGTTGTACTACACTGTAAGTATTCCATGTATTGTACTACACTGTAAGTATTCCATGTATTGTACTACACTGTAAGTATTCCATGTGTTGTACAGTATTCCATGTGTTGTACTACACTGTAAGTATTCCATGTGTTGTACAGTATTCCATGTGTTGTACTACACTGTAAGTATTCCATGTATTGTACTACACTGTAAGTATTCCATGTGTTGTACTACACTGTAAGTATTCCATGTATTGTACTACACTGTAAGTATTCCATGTGTTGTACAGTATTCCATGTATTGTACAGTATTCCATGTGTTGTACAGTATTCCATGTGTTGTACTACACTGTAAGTATTCCATGTGTTGTACAGTATTCCATGTGTTGTACTACACTGTAAGTATTCCATGTGTTGTACAGTATTCCATATATTGTACAGTATTCCATGTGTTGTACTACACTGTAAGTAGTCCATGTATTGTACTACACTGTAAGTATTCCAAGTGTTGTACAGTATTCCATGTATTGTACAGTATTCCATGTGTTGTACTACACTGTAAGTATTCTGTGTATTGTACTACACTGTAAGTATTCCATGTATTGTACTACACTGTAAGTATTCCATGTGTTGTACAGTATTCCATGTATTGTACTACACTGTAAGTATTCTGTGTGTTGTACTACACTGTAAGTATTCCATGTATTGTACTACACTGTAAGTATTCTGTGTATTGTACAGTATTCCATGTGTTGTACTACACTGTAAGTATTCTGTGTATTGTACAGTATTCCATGTATTGTACTACACTGTAAGTATTCTGTGTGTTGTACTACACTGTAAGTATTCTGTGTATTGTACTACACTGTAAGTATTCCATGTATTGTACTACACTGTAAGTATTCTGTGTATTGTACAGTATTCCATGTGTTGTACTACACTGTAAGTATTCTGTGTATTGTACAGTATTCCATGTATTGTACTACACTGTAAGTATTCTGTGTATTGTACAGTATTCCATGTGTTGTACTACACTGTAAGTATTCCATGTATTGTACTACACTGTAAGTATTCTGTGTATTGTACAGTATTCCATGTGTTGTACAGTATTCCATGTGTTGTACTACACTGTAAGTATTCCATGTGTTGTACTACACTGTAAGTATTCCATGTGTTGTACTACACTGTAAGTATTCCATGTGTTGTACAGTATTCCATGTGTTGTACTACACTGTAAGTATTCTGTGTGTTGTACTACACTGTAAGTATTCCATGTATTGTACTACACTGTAAGTATTCCATGTATTGTACTACACTGTAAGTATTCCATGTGTTGTACAGTATTCCATGTGTTGTACTACACTGTAAGTATTCCATGTGTTGTACAGTATTCCATGTGTTGTACTACACTGTAAGTATTCCATGTATTGTACTACACTGTAAGTATTCCATGTGTTGTACTACACTGTAAGTATTCCATGTATTGTACTACACTGTAAGTATTCCATGTGTTGTACAGTATTCCATGTATTGTACAGTATTCCATGTGTTGTACAGTATTCCATGTGTTCTACTACACTGTAAGTATTCCATGTGTTGTACAGTATTCCATGTGTTGTACTACACTGTAAGTATTCCATGTGTTGTACTACACTGTAAGTATTCCATGTGTTGTACAGTATTCCATGTATTGTACAGTATTCCATGTGTTGTACTACACTGTAAGTATTCCATGTATTGTACTACACTGTAAGTATTCCATGTGTTGTACAGTATTCCATGTATTGTACAGTATTCCATGTGTTGTACTACACTGTAAGTATTATGTGTATTGTACTACACTGTAAGTATTCCATGTATTGTACTACACTGTAAGTATTCCATGTGTTGTACAGTATTCCATGTATTGTACTACACTGTAAGTATTCTGTGTGTTGTACTACACTGTAAGTATTCTGTGTATTGTACAGTATTCCATGTGTTGTACTACACTGTAAGTATTCTGTGTATTGTACAGTATTCCATGTATTGTACTACACTGTAAGTATTCTGTGTGTTGTACTACACTGTAAGTATTCTGTGTATTGTACTACACTGTAAGTATTCCATGTATTGTACTACACTGTAAGTATTCTGTGTATTGTACAGTATTCCATGTGTTGTACTACACTGTAAGTATTCTGTGTATTGTACAGTATTCCATGTATTGTACTACACTGTAAGTATTCTATGTATTGTACAGTATTCCATGTGTTGTACTACACTGTAAGTATTCCATGTATTGTACTACACTGTAAGTATTCTGTGTATTGTACAGTATTCCATGCGTTGTACAGTATTCCATGTGTTGTACTACACTGTAAGTATTCCATGTATTGTACTACACTGTAAGTATTCCGTGTGTTGTACTACACTGTAAGTATTCTATGTGTTGTACAGTATTCCATGTATTGTACTACACTGTAAGTATTCCATGTGTTGTACTACACTGTAAGTATTCCATGTGTTGTACTACACTGTAAGTATTATATGTGTTGTACAGTATTCCATGTATTGTACTACACTGTAAGTATTCCATGTGTTGTACTACACTGTAAGTATTCCATGTGTTGTACTACACTGTAAGTATTATATGTGTTGTACAGTATTCCATGTATTGTACTACACTGTAAGTATTCCATGTGTTGTACTACACTGTAAGTATTCCATGTGTTGTACTACACTGTAAGTATTCTGTGTGTTGTACTACACTGTAAGTATTCCATGTGTTGTACTACACTGTAAGTATTCCATGTGTTGTACTACACTGTAAGTATTCTGTGTGTTGTACTACACTGTAAGTATTCTGTGTGTTGTACTACACTGTAAGTATTCTGTGTGTTGTACTACACTGTAAGTATTCCATGTGTTGTACTACACTGTAATGTATTCCATGTGTTGTAGTACACTGTAAGTATTCCATGTGTTGTACAGTATTCCATGTATTGTAGTACACTGTAAGTATTCCATGTGTTGTACAGTATTCCATGTATTGTACTACACTGTAAGTATTCTGTGTGTTGTACAGTATTCCATGTATTGTACTACACTGTAAGTATTCTGTGTGTTGTACAGTATTCCATGTGTTGTACTACACTGTAAGTATTCCATGTGTTGTACAGTATTCCATGTATTGTACTACACTGTAAGTATTCCATGTGTTGTACAGTATTCCGTGTGGTGTACTACACTGTAAGTATTCCGTGTGTTGTACAGTATTCCATGTGTTGTACAGTATTCCATGTGTTGTACAGTATTCCATGTGTTGTACAGTATTCCATGTGTTGTACTACACTGTAAGTATTCCATGTATTGTACTACACTGTAAGTATTCCATGTGTTGTACTACACTGTAAGTATTCCATGTATTGTACTACACTGTAAGTATTCCATGTGTTGTACAGTATTCCATGTGTTGTACTACACTGTAAGTATTCCATGTATTGTACTACACTGTAAGTATTCCGTGTGTTGTACAGTATTCCATGTGTTGTACAGTATTCCATGTGTTGTACAGTATTCCATGTGTTGTACTACACTGTAAGTATTCCATGTGTTGTACTACACTGTAAGTATTCCATGTGTTGTACTACACTGTAAGTATTCTGTATATTGTACTACACTGTAAGTATTCCATGTATTGTACTACACTGTAAGTATTCCATGTATTGTACTACACTGTAAGTATTCCATGTGTTGTACAGTATTCCATGTGTTGTACTACACTGTAAGTATTCTGTGTGTTGTACTACACTGTAAGTATTCCATGTATTGTACTACACTGTAAGTATTCCATGTATTGTACTACACTGTAAGTATTCCATGTGTTGTACAGTATTCCATGTGTTGTACTACACTGTAAGTATTCCATGTGTTGTACAGTATTCCATGTGTTGTACTACACTGTAAGTATTCCATGTATTGTACTACACTGTAAGTATTCCATGTGTTGTACTACGCTGTAAGTATTCCATGTATTGTACTACACTGTAAGTATTCCATGTGTTGTACAGTATTCCATGTATTGTACAGTATTCCATGTGTTGTACAGTATTCCATGTGTTGTACTACACTGTAAGTATTCCATGTGTTGTACAGTATTCCATGTGTTGTAGTACACTGTAAGTATTCCATGTGTTGTACAGTATTCCATGTATTGTAGTACACTGTAAGTATTCCATGTGTTGTACAGTATTCCATGTATTGTACTACACTGTAAGTATTCTGTGTGTTGTACAGTATTCCATGTATTGTACTACACTGTAAGTATTCTGTGTGTTGTACAGTATTCCATGTGTTGTACTACACTGTAAGTATTCCATGTGTTGTACAGTATTCCATGTATTGTACTACACTGTAAGTATTCCATGTGTTGTACAGTATTCCGTGTGGTGTACTACACTGTAAGTATTCCGTGTGTTGTACAGTATTCCATGTGTTGTACAGTATTCCATGTGTTGTACAGTATTCCATGTGTTGTACAGTATTCCATGTGTTGTACTACACTGTAAGTATTCCATGTATTGTACTACACTGTAAGTATTCCATGTGTTGTACTACACTGTAAGTATTCCATGTATTGTACTACACTGTAAGTATTCCATGTGTTGTACAGTATTCCATGTGTTGTACTACACTGTAAGTATTCCATGTATTGTACTACACTGTAAGTATTCCGTGTGTTGTACAGTATTCCATGTGTTGTACAGTATTCCATGTGTTGTACAGTATTCCATGTGTTGTACTACACTGTAAGTATTCCATGTGTTGTACTACACTGTAAGTATTCCATGTGTTGTACTACACTGTAAGTATTCTGTATATTGTACTACACTGTAAGTATTCCATGTATTGTACTACACTGTAAGTATTCCATGTATTGTACTACACTGTAAGTATTCCATGTGTTGTACAGTATTCCATGTGTTGTACTACACTGTAAGTATTCTGTGTGTTGTACTACACTGTAAGTATTCCATGTATTGTACTACACTGTAAGTATTCCATGTATTGTACTACACTGTAAGTATTCCATGTGTTGTACAGTATTCCATGTGTTGTACTACACTGTAAGTATTCCATGTGTTGTACAGTATTCCATGTGTTGTACTACACTGTAAGTATTCCATGTATTGTACTACACTGTAAGTATTCCATGTGTTGTACTACGCTGTAAGTATTCCATGTATTGTACTACACTGTAAGTATTCCATGTGTTGTACAGTATTCCATGTATTGTACAGTATTCCATGTGTTGTACAGTATTCCATGTGTTGTACTACACTGTAAGTATTCCATGTGTTGTACAGTATTCCATGTGTTGTACTACACTGTAAGTATTCCATGTGTTGTACAGTATTCCATGTGTTGTACTACACTGTAAGTATTCTGTGTGTTGTACTACACTGTAAGTATTCCATGTATTGTACTACACTGTAAGTATTCTGTGTATTGTACAGTATTCCATGTGTTGTACTACACTGTAAGTATTCTGTGTATTGTACAGTATTCCATGTATTGTACTACACTGTAAGTATTCTGTGTGTTGTACTACACTGTAAGTATTCTGTGTATTGTACTACACTGTAAGTATTCCATGTATTGTACTACACTGTAAGTATTCTGTGTATTGTACAGTATTCCATGTGTTGTACTACACTGTAAGTATTCTGTGTATTGTACAGTATTCCATGTATTGTACTACACTGTAAGTATTCTATGTATTGTACAGTATTCCATGTGTTGTACTACACTGTAAGTATTCCATGTATTGTACTACACTGTAAGTATTCTGTGTATTGTACAGTATTCCATGCGTTGTACAGTATTCCATGTGTTGTACTACACTGTAAGTATTCCATGTATTGTACTACACTGTAAGTATTCCGTGTGTTGTACTACACTGTAAGTATTCTATGTGTTGTACAGTATTCCATGTATTGTACTACACTGTAAGTATTCCATGTGTTGTACTACACTGTAAGTATTCCATGTGTTGTACTACACTGTAAGTATTATATGTGTTGTACAGTATTCCATGTATTGTACTACACTGTAAGTATTCCATGTGTTGTACTACACTGTAAGTATTCCATGTGTTGTACTACACTGTAAGTATTATATGTGTTGTACAGTATTCCATGTATTGTACTACACTGTAAGTATTCCATGTGTTGTACTACACTGTAAGTATTCCATGTGTTGTACTACACTGTAAGTATTCTGTGTGTTGTACTACACTGTAAGTATTCCATGTGTTGTACTACACTGTAAGTATTCCATGTGTTGTACTACACTGTAAGTATTCTGTGTGTTGTACTACACTGTAAGTATTCTGTGTGTTGTACTACACTGTAAGTATTCTGTGTTTGTACTACACTGTAAGTATTCCATGTGTTGTACTACACTGTAATGTATTCCATGTGTTGTAGTACACTGTAAGTATTCCATGTGTTGTACAGTATTCCATGTATTGTAGTACACTGTAAGTATTCCATGTGTTGTACAGTATTCCATGTATTGTACTACACTGTAAGTATTCTGTGTGTTGTACAGTATTCCATGTATTGTACTACACTGTAAGTATTCTGTGTGTTGTACAGTATTCCATGTGTTGTACTACACTGTAAGTATTCCATGTGTTGTACAGTATTCCATGTATTGTACTACACTGTAAGTATTCCATGTGTTGTACAGTATTCCGTGTGGTGTACTACACTGTAAGTATTCCGTGTGTTGTACAGTATTCCATGTGTTGTACAGTATTCCATGTGTTGTACAGTATTCCATGTGTTGTACAGTATTCCATGTGTTGTACTACACTGTAAGTATTCCATGTATTGTACTACACTGTAAGTATTCCATGTGTTGTACTACACTGTAAGTATTCCATGTATTGTACTACACTGTAAGTATTCCATGTGTTGTACAGTATTCCATGTGTTGTACTACACTGTAAGTATTCCATGTATTGTACTACACTGTAAGTATTCCGTGTGTTGTACAGTATTCCATGTGTTGTACAGTATTCCATGTGTTGTACTACACTGTAAGTATTCCATGTGTTGTACTACACTGTAAGTATTCCATGTGTTGTACTACACTGTAAGTATTCTGTATATTGTACTACACTGTAAGTATTCCATGTATTGTACTACACTGTAAGTATTCCATGTATTGTACTACACTGTAAGTATTCCATGTGTTGTACAGTATTCCATGTGTTGTACTACACTGTAAGTATTCTGTGTGTTGTACTACACTGTAAGTATTCCATGTATTGTACTACACTGTAAGTATTCCATGTATTGTACTACACTGTAAGTATTCCATGTGTTGTACAGTATTCCATGTGTTGTACTACACTGTAAGTATTCCATGTGTTGTACAGTATTCCATGTGTTGTACTACACTGTAAGTATTCCATGTATTGTACTACACTGTAAGTATTCCATGTGTTGTACTACACTGTAAGTATTCCATGTATTGTACTACACTGTAAGTATTCCATGTGTTGTACAGTATTCCATGTATTGTACAGTATTCCATGTGTTGTACAGTATTCCATGTGTTGTACTACACTGTAAGTATTCCATGTGTTGTACAGTATTCCATGTGTTGTACTACACTGTAAGTATTCCATGTGTTGTACAGTATTCCATGTATTGTACAGTATTCCATGTGTTGTACTACACTGTAAGTATTCCATGTATTGTACTACACTGTAAGTATTCCATGTGTTGTACAGTATTCCATGTATTGTACAGTATTCCATGTGTTGTACTACACTGTAAGTATTCTGTGTATTGTACTACACTGTAAGTATTCCATGTATTGTACTACACTGTAAGTATTCCATGTGTTGTACAGTATTCCATGTATTGTACTACACTGTAAGTATTCTGTGTGTTGTACTACACTGTAAGTATTCCATGTATTGTACTACACTGTAAGTATTCTGTGTATTGTACAGTATTCCATGTGTTGTACTACACTGTAAGTATTCTGTGTATTGTACAGTATTCCATGTATTGTACTACACTGTAAGTATTCTGTGTGTTGTACTACACTGTAAGTATTCTGTGTATTGTACTACACTGTAAGTATTCCATGTATTGTACTACACTGTAAGTATTCTGTGTATTGTACAGTATTCCATGTGTTGTACTACACTGTAAGTATTCTGTGTATTGTACAGTATTCCATGTATTGTACTACACTGTAAGTATTCTGTGTATTGTACAGTATTCCATGTGTTGTACTACACTGTAAGTATTCCATGTATTGTACTACACTGTAAGTATTCTGTGTATTGTACAGTATTCCATGTGTTGTACAGTATTCCATGTGTTGTACTACACTGTAAGTATTCCATGTGTTGTACTACACTGTAAGTATTCCATGTGTTGTACTACACTGTAAGTATTCCATGTGTTGTACAGTATTCCATGTGTTGTACTACACTGTAAGTATTCTGTGTGTTGTACTACACTGTAAGTATTCCATGTATTGTACTACACTGTAAGTATTCCGTGTGTTGTACTACACTGTAAGTATTCTATGTGTTGTACAGTATTCCATGTATTGTACTACACTGTAAGTATTCCATGTGTTGTACTACACTGTAAGTATTCCATGTGTTGTACTACACTGTAAGTATTCTATGTGTTGTACAGTATTCCATGTATTGTACTACACTGTAAGTATTCCATGTGTTGTACTACACTGTAAGTATTCCATGTGTTGTACTACACTGTAAGTATTCTGTGTGTTGTACTACACTGTAAGTATTCCATGTGTTGTACTACACTGTAAGTATTCCATGTGTTGTACTACACTGTAAGTATTCCATGTGTTGTACTACACTGTAAGTATTCCGTGTGTTGTACTACACTGTAAGTATTCCATGTGTTGTACTACACTGTAAGTATTCCATGTGTTGTACTACACTGTAAGTATTCTGTGTGTTGTACTACACTGTAAGTATTCTGTGTGTTGTACTACACTGTAAGTATTCTGTGTGTTGTACTACACTGTAAGTATTCCATGTGTTGTACTACACTGTAATGTATTCCATGTGTTGTAGTACACTGTAAGTATTCCATGTGTTGTACAGTATTCCATGTATTGTACTACACTGTAAGTATTCCATGTGTTGTACAGTATTCCATGTATTGTACTACACTGTAAGTATTCTGTGTGTTGTACAGTATTCCATGTGTTGTACTACACTGTAAGTATTCCATGTGTTGTACAGTATTCCATGTATTGTACTACACTGTAAGTATTCCATGTGTTGTACAGTATTCCGTGTGGTGTACTACACTGTAAGTATTCCGTGTGTTGTACAGTATTCCATGTGTTGTACAGTATTCCATGTGTTGTACAGTATTCCATGTGTTGTACAGTATTCCATGTGTTGTACTACACTGTAAGTATTCCATGTATTGTACTACACTGTATGTATTCCATGTGTTGTACTACACTGTAAGTATTCCATGTATTGTACTACACTGTAAGTATTCCATGTGTTGTACAGTATTCCATGTGTTGTACTACACTGTAAGTATTCCATGTATTGTACTACACTGTAAGTATTCCGTGTGTTGTACAGTATTCCATGTGTTGTACAGTATTCCATGTGTTGTACAGTATTCCATGTGTTGTACAGTATTCCATGTGGTGTACAGTATTCCATGTGTTGTACAGTATTCTGTGTGTTGTACAGTATTCCATGTGTTGTACTACACTGTAAGTATTCCATGTGTTGTACAGTATTCCATGTGTTGTACAGTATTCCATGTGTTGTACAGTATTCCATGTGTTGTACTACACTGTAAATATTCTGTGTATTGTACTACACTGTAAGTATTCCATGTGTTGTACAGTATTCCGTGTGGTGTACAGTATTCCATGTGTTGTACAGTATTCCATGTGTTGTACAGTATTCCATGTGTTGTACTACACTGTAAATATTCTGTGTATTGTACTACACTGTAAGTATTCCATGTGTTGTACAGTATTCCGTGTGGTGTACAGTATTCCATGTGTTGTACAGTATTCCATGTGGTGTACAGTATTCCATGTGTTGTACAGTATTCCATGTGTTGTACAGTATTCCATGTGTTGTACTACACTGTAAGTATTCCGTGTGGTGTACAGTATTCTGTGTGGTGTACAGTATTCCATGTGTTGTACAGTATTCTGTGTGGTGTACAGTATTCCATGTGTTGTACAGTATTCCATGTGTTGTACAGTATTCTGTGTGGTGTACAGTATTCCATGTGTTGTACAGTATTCCATGTGTTGTACAGTATTCTGTGTGGTGTACAGTATTCTGTGTGGTGTACAGTATTCTGTGTGGTGTACAGTATTCCGTGTGGTGTACAGTATTCCATGTGGTGTACTACACTGTAAGTATTCTGTGTGGTGTACTACAGTGTAAGTATTCCATGTGTTGTACTACACTGTAAGTATTCTGTGTGGTGTACTACAGTGTAAGTATTCCATGTGTTGTACAGTATTCCGTGTGGTGTACTACACTGTAAGTATTCCATGTGTTGTACAGTATTCCGTGTGTTGTACAGTATTCCATGTGTTGTACAGTATTCCATGTGTTGTACAGTATTCCATGTATTGTACAGTATTCCATGTATTGTACAGTATTCCATGTGTTGTACAGTATTCCGTGTGGTGTACTACACTGTTTGTATGGCTACTATTGTATTGTGGTATGTCAACTATCTTGTATTTTAAAGAACAAATCAACTTTCAGTTTATTACCTTGCCAACTTAAATTGTTGGGCTCCCGAGTGGGGCAGCGGTCTAAGCCGTTGCATCTCAGTGCTAGAGGCGTCATTACAGACCCTGGTTCGATTCCAGGCTTTATCACAACCGGCCGTGATCGGGGGTCCGATAGGCTGGCACACGATTGACCCAGTGTCGTCCGGGTTCGTGTTCGGCGCGTTATAACATGCTTTACGTTGCCAACAAATGAGAGCCGAAATGAGACATTTGAGTTTGAGTTCCTGGTCCTGTAGAGCAGTGTCTCCTGGTTAAATGGAATATTGACTGAAATCTGGACACAGGCCTAGAAACATCTCACGTGAAAACAACTATTTTTCTTGCAGTACAACGATACACCAAATGTTAATTTTGTCTCTGGAAAAAGGAGCGATGTGGTAAGATTGATATTTTTCAGTATCTCGAGCCAATCTGGTTCTCTCTGTACACTGATCTTTTTAACAGCCGTCACTATTTCAACCATGTAAAATATGACTCATTTAAGTCTTATCAGAAAACAATGGAATTTCTGATTCACTGCTTTCAATCTGAAAATGTTTGAATATTTATTGTAGTTTATAATGTTTTCTCCTGGTCGAGAGGCGCAACATGGAAAGAGCTTTTCAGATGGTTGATCACTGACGACTTGCAGAGCCCCACCTGTTTATATATATATATATATATATATATACAGTAGCAGTAAAATTTGGACACATTATTAACAGGTGTGGAATTTATTTCCTTTTTAATGCATTTGAGCCAATCAGTTGTGTTGTGACATGGTAGGGGTGGTATACAGAAGATAGCCCTATTTGGTAAAAGACCAAGTCCGTATTATGGCAAGAACAGTCCATCATTACTTTAAGACATGAAGGTCAGTCCATCATTACTTTAAGACATGAAGGTCAGTCCATCATTACTTTAAGACATGAAGGTCAGTCCATCATTACTGTAAGACATGAAGGTCAGTCCATCATTACTTTAAGACATGAAGGTCAGTCCATCATTACTTTAAGACATGAAGGTCAGTCCATCATTACTTTAAGACATGAAGGTCAGTCAATACGAATAATTTAAAGTACTTTTAAAGTTTCTTCAGGTGCAGTCACAAAATAAATGCTTCTCAGAGTTCAAGTCACAGACATCTCAACATCAACTGTTCAGAGGAGACTGTGTGAATCAGGCCTTCATGGTCAAATTGCTGCAAAGAAACCACTACTAAAGGACACCAATAAGAAGAAGATACTTGTTTGGGTCAAGAAACACGAGCAACGGACATTAGACCAAATGTGATATTTTTGTTTCCAACCGCCGTGTCTTTGTGAGACGCAGATGAAGGTGAATGGATGATCTCCGCATGTGTGGTTCCCACTGTGAAGCATGGAGGAGGAAGTGTGATGGTATGTTTTATTTTCTTCTGGTGACACTGTCAGTGATTTATTTAGAATTCAAGGCACTGCATTCTGCAGCGATACGCCATTCCGTCTGCTTTGGGCTTAGTGGGACTATCATTCGTTTTTCAACTGGCCAACACAATGACCCAACACAAAGCATTCCACATGAAGCTGGTTGAGAGAATGCCAAGAGTGTGCAAAGCTGTCATCAAGGCAAAGGATGACTACTTTGAAGAATCTCAAATATAAAATATATTTTGATTTGTTTCACACTTTTTTGGTTACTACATGATCCCATATGTGCTATTTCATAGTTTTGATGTTTTCAATATAATTATAAAAATAGTTAAAAAAATAACCAAAACCCCTTGAATGTGTCCAAACATGTTATTTTGTTATTAATACGTGTCACATGTCAGTTTGCTAACAACGTAAACAAATAAATATTTGAGTTACAGTAATAAAACCGCATACAAACAACATTTTCCCAGAAAGACAGAAAGGCTCCACATTCCTGTTCAAGTGAGCCCAACAAGGTCCATAAATGTATTGTATGCTGCTGCATAAATGATGTAATGTGCCAGGGAGATTTGTATACTGTAGCTAAGAAAGTAGTACTCAGTGTATGTTGTGTAGTAAGCTGTTAGTAGCCCATGTGCCTCACCCTAATCATTTGGTCCCTACCCCCCTCATAACTTACTCTACTGTTCTGACCTGGTGGTGCACATGTAACCTATTACCTGTTTTAGAGAGATGTAATCATTAAATATTGTAAAAGCTTTCATTGTCTGCTTATACGCCCCCTTGATTTACTCTACTGTTCTGACTTGGTGGTGCACATGTAACCTATTACCTGTTTTAGAGATCATTGAATATTGTAAAAGCTTTCATTTTCAGCGTATATGCCCTCTTTATTTATCCTACTGTTCTGACTTGGTGTACAGGGAGAATACTGTAATGACCCATGTTCTGAATTCTGTACATTTCAAAGTGCTGAACAAATAGTTATATTGGCTACGTCTGTCCTAGCTCGCTCATTAAGGTCTTCATCAAAATGACGGATTGTCTCTTATCCGCTTGTCGTTCCCTTACGCCATAGTTTGTACATCTCAATTGTCAGTAGAAACCACATTTGTTTAAGCAAGCCAGCATATCAGCCATGTTTTTTTGAAAAGGGAGTAAATGAGGCTGAATTCCACTGTTTCGCTGCCAGACAGCTTTGCTGATAACCAGGTGTAGCAGTGGTAAGGATTCACTCCATGGTGAATGAACTGTCTCTCTGCCAGTCAAGGCTCCGCTGATAGCCAGGTGTAGCAATGGTAAGGATTCACTCCATGGTGAATGAACTGTCTCTCTGCCAGTCAAGGCTCCGCTGATAGCCAGGTGTAGCAATGGTAAGGATTCACTCCATGGTGGTGAAAATAAAACTCTGCTGTTGGGACAGCTTTATGTAGGCCCTAACAGTTTGTGGTCACCGTTTGTCACCGTTAAAGTCCAATTCATGTATAGTTTAGTGTTGTGTAGTGGCTTTGCTGGCATCAAAACACATAATTAAAAAAAAAGGAAATAGTTTTCCCCACCAAGATTTACATTCTAAAATCGGCACTTTGATTGACGCGTTCATTCTATAATTTTAA
>NC_068428.1:49517535-49530316 GCF_023373465.1 Oncorhynchus keta
CACATCATCAATCAATCATCATCAATCAATCATCATCAATCACATCATCAATCACATCATCAATCAATCATCAATCACATCATCAATCAATCATATCATCAATCACATCATCAATCACCTCATCAATCAATCATAATCAATCAAATCATCAATCATATCATCAATCAATCATCAATCACATCATCAATCACATCATCAATCACATCATCAATCACATAATCAATCACATCATCAATCACATCATCAATCACCTCATCAATCACATCACATAATCAATCACATCATCAATCAAATCATCAATCACCTCATCAATCAATCATCAATCAATCATCAATCAATCACATCATCAATCACATCATCAATCACATCATCAATCACCTCATCAATCACATCATCAATCACATCATCAATCAATCATCAATCACATCATCAATCAATCATCAATCACATCATCAATCACATCATCAATCACATCATCAATCAATCACATCATCAATCAATCACATCATCAATCACCTCATCAATCACATCATCAATCAATCATCAATCAATCACATCAAATCACATCATCAATCACATCATCAAATCAAATCATCAATCAATCACATCATCAATCACATCATCAATCACCTCATCAATCACATCATCAATCACCTCATCAATCAATCATCAATCACATCATCAATCAATCACATCATCAATCATCATCAATCACATCATCAATCAATCACATCATCAATCACATCATCAATCACATCATCAATCACATCATCAATCACATCATCAATCACATCATCAATCACATCATCAATCACATCATCAATCAATCATCAATCACATCATCAATCAATCACATCATCAATCAAATCATCAATCAATCACATCATCAATCACATCATCAATCACATCATCAATCAATCATCAATCACATCATCAATCACATCATCAATCAATCACATCATCAATCACATCATCAATCACATCATCAATCACATCATCAATCACATCATCAATCAATCACCTCATCATCAATCACATCATCAATCACATCATCAATCACATCATCAATCACATCATCAATCAATCACATCATCATCAATCACATCATCAATCACATCATCAATCAATCATCAATCACATCATCAATCACATCATCAATCACATCATCAATCATCAATCACATCATCAATCAATCATCATCAATCAATCACCTCATCAAATCACATCATCAATCACATCATCAATCACATCATCAATCACATCATCAATCACATCATCAATCAATCAATCAATCACATCATCAATCACATCATCAATCAATCATCATCAATCACATCATCAATCACATCAATAATCAATCACATCATCAATCAATCACCTCATCATCAATCACATCATCAATCACATCATCAATCACATCATCAATCACATCATCAATCACATCATCAATCAAATCATCAATCACATCATCAATCACATCATCAATCACATCATCAATCACATCATCAATCACATCATCAATCACATCATCAATCAATCACATCATCAATCAATCACATCATCAATCACATCATCAATCACATCATCAATCACATCATCAATCACATCATCAATCAATCATCAATCACATCATCAATCAAATCATCAATCACATCATCAATCACATCATCAATCACATCATCAATCACATCATCAATCACATCATCAATCACATCATCAATCACATCATCAATCACATCATCAATCACATCATCAATCACATCATCAATCACATCATCAATCACATCATCAATCAATCACATCATCAATCACATCATCAATCACATCATCAATCACATCATCAATCACATCATCAATCACATCATCAATCACATCAATCAATCACATCATCAATCACATCATCAATCACATCATCAATCACATCATCAATCACATCATCAATCACATCATCAATCACATCATCAATCAAATCATCAATCACATCATCAATCACATCATCAATCACATCATCAATCACATCATCAATCACATCATCAATCACATCATCAATCACATCATCAATCACATCATCAATCAATCAATCATCAATCACATCATCAATCACATCATCATCAATCACATCATCAATCAATCACCTCATCAATCACATCATCATCAATCACATCATCAATCACATCATCAATCACATCATCAATCACATCATCAATCACATCATCAATCACATCATCAATCACATCATCAATCACAATCAATCACATCATCAATCATCATCAATCACATCATCAATCAATCAATCACATCATCAATCAATCACATCATCAATCACATCATCAATCAATCATCATCAATCACATCATCAATCAATCACATCATCAATCACCTCATCAATCACATCATCAATCAATCACATCATCAATCACATCATCAATCAATCACATCATCAATCACATCATCAATCAATCACCTCATCAATCACATCATCAATCAATCATCATCAATCACCTCATCAATCACATCACATAATCAATCATCATCAATCAATCACATCATCAATCAATCAATCACATCACATAATCAATCACATCATCAATCACATCATCAATCACATCATCAATCAATCATCATCAATCACATCATCAATCACATCATCAATCACATCATCAATCAATCATCAATCAATCATCATCAATCACATCATCAATCACATCATCAATCACATCATCAATCACATCATCAATCACATCATCAATCACATCATCAATCACATCATCAATCATCATCAATCACATCATCAATCACATCATCAATCAATCACATCATCAATCACCATCAATCAATCACATCATCAATCACATCATCAATCAATCACATCATCAATCACAATCATCAATCACATCATCAATCAATCACATCATCAATCAATCATCAATCAATCAATCAATCATCATCAATCAATCATCATCAATCAAATCACATCATCAATCACATCATCAATCACATCATCAATCACATCATCAATCACATCATCAATCAATCATCATCAATCATCATCAATCACATCATCAATCACATCATCAATCAATCACATCATCAATCAATCATCAATCAATCACATCATCAATCACATCATCAATCACATCATCAATCACATCATCAATCACATCATCAATCAATCATCAATCACATCATCAATCAATCAATCACATCATCATCAATCAATCATCAATCAATCACATCATCAATCACATCATCAATCACATCATCAATCACATCATCAATCACATCATCAATCACATCATCAATCACATCATCAATCATCAATCACATCATCAATCACATCATCAATCACATCATCAATCAAATCATCATCATCAATCATCATCAATCAATCATCAATCAATCACATCAATCAATCACATCATCAATCAATCATCAATCAATCACATCATCAATCAATCACATCATCAATCAATCATCATCAATCAATCATCATCAATCACATCATCAATCAAATCATCAATCACATCATCAATCAATCATCATCAATCATCAATCACATCATCAATCACATCATCAATCACATCATCAATCACATCATCAATCAATCACCTCATCAATCACATCATCAATCACATCATCAATCACATCATCAATCACATCATCAATCAATCACATCATCAATCAATCATCATCAATCAATCATCAATCAATCACATCATCATCAATCAATCAATCACATCATCATCAATCAATCATCATCAATCACATCATCAATCAATCACATCATCAATCAATCATCAATCATCATCAATCAATCACATCATCAATCACATCATCAATCAATCACCTCATCAATCACATCATCAATCACATCATCAATCAATCATCATCAATCACATCATCAATCACATCATCAATCATCATCAATCACATCATCAATCAATCATCAATCAAATCATCAATCAATCACATCATCAATCAATCAATCACATCATCAATCAATCACATCATCAATCACATCATCAATCAATCAATCATCAATCACCTCATCAATCAATCACATCATCAATCACATCATCATCAATCATCATCAATCACATCATCAATCAATCATCATCAATCACATCATCAATCAATCATCAATCACATCATCAATCACATCATCAATCATCATCAATCACATCATCAATCACATCATCAATCAATCATCATCATCAATCAAATCATCAATCACATCATCAATCACATCATCAATCAATCACATCATCAATCAATCATCATCAATCACATCATCAATCAATCATCAATCATCATCAATCACATCATCAATCACATCATCAATCAATCATCAATCACATCATCAATCACATCATCAATCAATCACATCATCAATCACATCATCAATCAATCACATCATCAATCAATCATCAATCAATCAATCATCATCATCAATCACATCATCAATCACATCATCAATCACATCATCAATCAAATCAAATCATCAATCACATCATCAATCATCAATCACATCATCAATCACATCATCAATCAATCATCAATCAATCACATCATCAATCAATCACATCATCAATCACATCATCAATCAATCACAATCATCAATCAATCACATCATCAATCAATCACAATCATCAATCACATCATCAATCACATCATCAATCAATCATCATCAATCACATCATCAATCAATCACATCATCAATCACATAATCATCAATCACATAATCAATCACATCATCAATCAATCATCATCAATCACATCATCAATCAATCACAATCATCAAATCACATCATCAATCACATCATCAATCAATCATATCATCAATCACATCATCAATCACATCAATCAATCACATCATCAATCACATCATCAATCACATCATCAATCACATCATCAATCACATCATCAATCAATCACATCATCAATCAATCACATCATCAATCAATCACATCATCAATCACATCATCAATCATCATCAATCATCATCAATCACATCATCAATCACATCATCAATCAATCATCAATCATCAATCACATCATCAATCAATCATCAATCAATCAATCACATCAATCAATCATCATCAATCAATCATCAATCACATCATCAATCACATCATCACATCATCAATCACATCATCAATCAATCAATCACCCTAATCAATCAATCAATCATCATCAATCAATCACATCATCAATCACATCACATCATCAATCAATCACATCATCAATCACATCATCAATCACATCATCAATCACATCATCAATCAATCAATCATCAATCACATCATCAATCATCATCAATCACATCATCAATCACATCAAATCAATCACATCATCAATCAATCACATCATCAATCACATCATCAATCAATCACATCATCAATCACATCATCAATCACATCATCAATCACATCATCAATCACATCATCAATCATCATCAATCAATCACATCAATCAATCACATCATCAATCACATCATCAATCATCATCAATCATCATCAATCAATCATCAATCACATCATCAATCAATCACATCAAATCACATCATCAATCACATCATCAATCACATCATCAATCACATCATCAATCAATCACATCATCAATCAATCATCAATCAATCATCAATCACATCATCAATCACATCATCAATCACATCATCAATCAATCATCAATCACATCATCAATCACATCATCAATCACATCATCAATCAATCACATCATCAATCACATCATCAATCACATCATCAATCACATCATCAATCAATCACATCACATCAAATCACATCATCAATCAATCAATCATCATCATCATCAATCAATCATCAATCATCATCAATCACATCATCAATCAATCACATCATCAATCATCATCATCAATCACATCATCAATCAATCATCAATCAAATCATCAATCACATCATCAATCAATCATCAATCAATCACATCATCAATCACATCATCAATCACATCATCAATCACATCATCAATCAATCATGGTTCATCATCAATCACATCATCAATCAAATCATCAATCAAATCATCATCATCAATCAATCATCATCAATCATCATCAATCAATCAATCACATCATCAATCAATGATCAATCAAATTTTATCAATCACATCAGAGCAATCAAATCATCAATCACGATCAGAATCAAATTTCATCATTCAACCAGATCATCAATCACATCATCAATCAATCATCAAAGAGGATCAATCACATCATCAATCAAATCAAATCATCAATCAAATCATGATAAACATCAATCATCATCAAAAGAATCACATCATCAATCACATTTCAATCACATCATCATCAAATCATCAATCAATCATACAATCATCAATTCAATCACATCATTATCACATCATCAATCAAATCATCAATCACATCATCCACCAGAGATCAAACATCATCAATCACATCATCAATCACATCATCAATCACATCATCAATCACATCATCAATCAATCATCAATCACATCATCAATCACATCATCAATCACATCATCAATCACATCAATCACATCATCAATCACATCATCAATCAAATCATCAATCACATCATCAATCACATCATCAATCATCATCAATCAATCATCAATCAATATCATCCTCTCTCAAATAAACATCATCAATCACATCATCAAGAATCAATCACATCATCAAATCACATCAAATCAATGTAATTCATAGAGGGTGAACAATCCATCTCTGCAGATAAATCACATGATTTGTCAGAGGGTCGGGTCGCTCATGCAGATAAACAAATCAAATCATTCCATCTAAGAATCATGATTCTGGGAAACAAACCTCATCAATCTCATCAATCCAAGAATCACATCATCAATCATCATCTCAATCTGCAATCATTTCAATCTTGATCATGATCTCCCAAGAATCATCATCAATCAATCAAATCATCTCCACATCATCAATCACATTCAGTCAAACACATCAATCAATCACATCATCAAGACATCATCAATCACATCATCAATCAATCATCAATCTGCAATCATAAACAAATCATCAATTCACATCATCAATCAAATGATTTTTAGGATATCCAACTAAATAGAATCAAAGTTTGTCCGGGTCTTCGCTGAACAGATAAACACATGAAAGAGCCATTCATTTGGCTCCAAGAGGGTCGGTCCTCAAAACAACAAATTATCAGATAAACACATGACTCTCCTCTAAGAGGGTCGGTCCTCTCTGCAGATAAACACATGATTCCTCTAAGAGGGTCGGTCCTCTCTGCAGATAAACACATGACTCTCCCAAGAGGGTCGGTCCTCTCTGCAGATAAACACATGATTCCTCTAAGAGGGTCCCTCTCTGCAGATAAACACATGATTCCTATAAGAGGGTCGGTCCTCTCTGCAGATAAACACATGATTCCTCTAAGAGGGTCGGTCCTCTCTGCAGATAAACACATGATTCCTCTCCCTAAGAGGGTCGGTCCTCTCTGCAGATAAACACATGACTCCCCAAGAGGGTCGGTCCTCCATGACTCTAAGAGGGTCGGTCCTCTCTGCAGATAAACACATGACTCCCCTAAGAGGGTCGGTCCTCTCTGCAGATAAACACATGACTCTCCTAAGAGGGTCGGTCCATGATTCCTCTAAGAGGGTCGGTCCTATGCAGATAAACACATGATTCGTCTAAGAGGGTCGGTCCTCTCTGCAGATAAACACATGACTCTCCCAAGAGGGTCGGTCCTCTCTGCAGATAAACACATGATTCCTCTAAGAGGGTCGGTCCTCTCTGCAGATAAACACATGATTCCTCTAAGAGGGTGGTCCTCTCTGCAGATAAACACATGATTCCTCTAAGAGGGTCGGTCCTCTCTGCAGATAAACACATGACTCTCCAAGAGGGGTCGGTCCTCTCTGCAGATAAACACATGATTCCTCTAAGAGGGTCGGTCCTTTAAACACATGATTTCTAAGAGGGTCGGTCATCTAGATAAACATGATTCTCCAAGAGGGTCGCATTCTGCAGATAAACACATGACTCCTGCCATAAGAGGGTCGGCCTCTGCAGATAAACCTGATTCTCCCAAGAGGGTCCCAGCAGGTTCCTCTAAGAGGGTTTCCCTCTCTGCAGATAAACACATGACTGGGGTAAGAGGGTCGGTTTCTGCAGATAAACACATGACTCCCCTAAGAGGGTCGGTCATTTCTGCAGATAAACACATGACTCCCCTAAGAGGGTCGGTCCTCTCTGGAAACATCATGGGAAGATCTCGTCAATCTGGTTCGTGCCGATTATTCTCAGTGCGTGAAAAAAAATGTACTTTTTTAAAAATATTTTTTTACAGGCCATCTAATAATTTTATTTCCTGCCAATGAGCCTGAGTAGACCTACAAAACCCAGGGTTACAAGACCCCTCATACCAACTGGGGTAATTTTGACCCCAGTTGAGAGGTTTTATCATAGGCTAAAAGTAGGGGATTCAAATAAATAATTGTTTGTTTCCACCAGAAATGGAGGGCTCATTTTGAAGCCAAAACACCATTTTGCCTTTAGATTTGACCAGATATGACCTGGAGTTTCTTCAGACATAATAACAAGTTATCCACAGAGGATGGAGGGGACATGGAGTGATTTAGACCAGATAGGTTATCCACCAGAGGATGGAGGGGAACATGTATCAGTGATTTAGACCAGATAGGTTATCCACCAGAGGATGGAGGGGAACATGTATCAGTGATTTAGACCAGATAGACAGATACAGCTCCCCAGGACTTTTCAATACAACGTATTGTATGACTGTGTAAAAAAAAACTAAATTACCTTATTTATTTGCATTTAAAAATCTGCCAGATGGTCCTCCACTGGTATAAATACTTTAGAACTGCAATACAGTACTCAGATACACAGAGAGCTGTATTGGTGTAGAGGAGAAATATACACAGCCGTGACGACGACCGAAGAGAATGCGGCCTTTCAGATCGGGTGAACAAAAGGTTCCTGTACGTTATCGCAATCACCCCATGACCAGTTCATAATGAAACGAACCCCTCCACCTTTCCCGGAGAGTTACGTTATGATGATGTTAATATGGAGAACCCCGCTGGCTGTATGGATGGGGACAGTACATCCAGAGAGAGTCCATGATTCTGGGAAACAGAGTATCTTACAGTCCCTGATGTCTCTCTGGAAGGAGATCCTCGCCCTGAGCTGGTCTACTTTATTATTTTTCATCTTGAAGCCCCTCCCCCTGGGAGGAAATGCCTTGGGGGTGTACCTTCAAAGGATCCATTCGAGGAAAGTTGCATTTCTGGTCAAAATGCCATCGACCGAATTTCCAAAACTTATTTTTGGCTGTAAGTAATAATGCAACAATTAATGTAAGAAATAACACAAAAGTAATACTGAGTTTACTGAATGTATCGAGCTTATAGGCATAACTAAATTACAGGTAGATTCTTAGACGGTTTTAAGTACCTCAATGGACAGTAAAAATCACACTATAAACTATAACCCTATGTAAGCCATATGAGGGATTTATTTTTATTTAACCAGGCAAGTCAGTTAAGAACAAATTCTTATTTAGTGACGGCCTCGGAACAGTGGGTTAACTTCTTGTTCAGGGCAGAACGACAGATTTGTACCGTGTCAGCTAGGGGGTTTGAACTTGCAACCTTTCGGTTATTAGTCCAACGCTGTAAACACTAGGCTACCCTGCCGCCCCATGTATGAATATCAGGGATATATTAGAACTAGTGGATATATGGAGACTTAAACATGTGAAAGCACATACCTTAGCCAAATACATGTACAGTTGAAGTCGGAAGTTTACGTATAAACCTGAGCCAAATACATCGGTACATGTAAGCGTCTTATATCAGCTGAAAGCTTAAATTCTTGTTAATGTAACTGCACTGTCCAATTTATCGTAGCTATTACCGTGAAGAAATGCCATGCTATTGTTTGCTCCTAACAACAAAACACTTTTTTTTCACCGCGATAGGTTTGATATATTCACCTCTGAAGGTTACTTACATTCTGAAATCTTGCTCTCTGATTTATCATCCAAAGGGTCCCAGAGATGACATGAAGTACATTTTCTTAGATAAAATTATTTTTCATGTCGTAAAAGGTCCATGATCAATTTTGTATTTCCAGTCGCTCAATTTGCAAAGAAAGGAATCTAGAAATCTGAACTTAAACATTGTCTCAAATCCAGTCAAATCACTTTCGTATTTATTCCTCAGAGATCCTAGAAGGTAACCAGACTTCACTATATCATTAGGAGTGTAGTATATCCTATAGGACACCATATCGAGATCCAGGAAGGTAACCAGACTTCACTGTATCATTAGGTGTAGTATATCCTATAGGACACCATATCAGAGATCCTAGAAGGTAACCAGACTTCACTATATCATTAGGGGTGGTATATCCTATAGGACACCATATCAGAGATCCTAGAACGTAACCAGACTTCACTATATCATTAGGTGTAGTATATCCTATAGGACACCTATATCAGAGATCCTAGAACGTAACCAGACTTCACTATATCATTAGGGGTGTAGTATATCCTATAGGACACCATATCAGAGATCCTAGAACGTAACCAGACTTAACTATATCATTAGTGTAGTATATCCTATAGGACACCATATCAGAGATCCTAGAACGTAACCAGACTTAACTACTTATATCATTATCAGGATCCTAGGTGACTTCACTATATCATTAGTGTATATCCTATAGGGACACCATATCAGAGATCCTAGAAGGTAACCAGACTTCACTATATCATTAGGGGTGTAGTATATCCTATAGGACACCATATCAGAGATCCTAGAACGTAACCAGACTTCACTATATCATTAGGGGTGTAGTATCCTATCACCATATCAGAGATCACCAGACTATCAGAGATCCTAGAACGTAACCAGACTTAACTATATCATTAGGGCTGTATATCCTATAGACACCATATCAGTATAACCAGACTTAACTATATCATTATAGGACACCATATCAGAGATCCTAGAACGTAACCAGACTTCACTATATCATTAGGGGTGTAGTATATCCTATAGGACACCATATCAGAGATCCTAGAACGTAACCAGACTTAACTATATCATTAGGGCTGTAGTATATCCTATAGGACACCATATCAGAGATCCTAGAACGTAACCAGACTTAACTATATCATTAGGGTGTAGTATCCTATAGGACACCATATCAGAGATCCTAGAATGTAACCAGACTTCACTATATCATTAGGGGTGTAGTATATCCTATAGGACACCATATCAGAGATCCTAGAAGGTAACCAGACTTAACTATATCATTAGGGGTGTAGTATATCCTATAGGACACCATATCAGAGATCCTAGAACGTAACCAGACTTAACTATATCATTAGGGCTGTAGTATATCCCTATAGGACACCATATCAGAGATCCTAGAATGTAACCAGACTTCACTATATCATTAGAGGTGTAGTATATCCTATAGGACACCATATCAGAGATCCTAGAACGTAACCAGACTTCACTATATCATTAGGGGTGTAGTATATCCTATAGGACACCATATTGGGTCAGAGAGTGAAGCCTTCATGGCACGCAGATGACAAGGACGGTCTTCACTTGATTACTGTAACTTTGTCAAATAAGCACCAATCGGGGTCAAAACAAAAGCTAGCTAGATAGCCAATGAGCTGGGCTTACGGGAGTATGCGGAGTGCGGAAAACCCGTATCTGTTGCAAAAATGTAGCTGCTAACCCTGTGCGATAAGCCTTTTTCCTTTGGGCAAAATTTACAAGAATATGGAGAGTTATGAAGTTATGAAAACTGGGTGTTTTGCAAATGTTGAACTGACAATATGGCTGGAAAAAGTTCAATCAAAGTCAAAGTCCAAGTATACAGATTTGACGATATTCTTGCAGAAAAATGTAATGAAAAAATGTCAATGTCTTAGCCCAAATGCACCTGGGTCACGTAAGCTCACTCATACTTCAACTTATCAGTCTGAAACTTTGCACATACACTGCTTCCTCTTGTGGACACCATCGGAATTACAACCAGAGTGATGGCTAGACCTGGGACCTTTCTGTTACATTTCAAAGATGGTGGTAGAAATGAAATAAAAACGTTTTTTTCTTTTTGTATCATCTTCTACCAGATCTATTGTGTTATATTCTAAATTCAATTCACACATTTCCACAAACTTCAAAGTGTTTCCTTTCAAAATGGTACCAAGAATATGCATATCCTTGCTTCAGGGCCTGAGCTTCAGGCAGCTAGATTTGAGTATGTAATTTTAGGCGAAAATCGAAAAAAGGGGCAGCAGGGTAGCCTAGTCCAACGCTCTAGTGGTTAGAGTGTAGAGGTGGCAGGGTAGCCTAGTGGTTAGAGTGTAGAGGCGGCAGGGTAGCCTAGTGGTTAGAGCGTTGACTAGTAACCGGAAGGTTGCAAGTTCAAATCAACGAGCTGACAAGGTACAAATCTGTCGTTCTGCCCCTGAACAGGCAGTTAACCCACTGTTCCCAGGCCGTCATTGAAAATAAGAATTTGTTCTTAACTGACTTGCCTGGTTAAATAAAGGTAAAAAAAATAAAAATAAACAAGAAATTTGTGGAGTGGTTGAAAAACGAGTTTTACTGACTCCAACCTGAGTTTGTAAACGTCTGACTAACTGTATTCTAGTCATAATTAATTAACTACTGCTGTACCACAAAAAAAGGCAGTTCAAAAGTACACAAATAATACTACACACTGTTG
>NC_068428.1:49530416-49532916 GCF_023373465.1 Oncorhynchus keta
TGTTTGTATGGCTACTTTATTGTATTGTGGTATGTAAACTATCTTGTATTTTAAAGAACAAATCAACTTTCAGTTTATTACCTTGCCAACTTAAATTGTTGGGCTCGAGTGGGGCAGCGGTCTAAGCCGCTGCATCTCAGTGCTAGAGGCGTCATTACAGACCCTGGTTCGATTCCAGGCTTTATCACAACCGGCCGTGATCGGGGGTCCGATAGGCTGGCACACGATTGACCCAGTGTCGTCCGGGTTCGGGTTCGGCGCGTTATAACATGCTTTACGTTGCCAACAAATGAGAGCCGAAATGAGACATTTGAGTTTGAGATTAAATGGAATATTGACTGAAATCTGGACACAGGCCTAGAAACATCTCACGTGAAAACAACTATTTTTCTTGCAGTACAACGATACACCAAATGTTAATTTTGTCTCTGGAAAAAGGAGCGTGTGGTAAGATTGATATTTTTCAGCCAATCTGGTTCAGTACACTGATCTTTTTAACATAACAGCCGTCAGTATTTCAACCATGTAAAATATGACTCATTTAAGTCTTATCAGAAAACAATGGAATTTCTGATTCACTGCATTCAATCTGAAAATGTTTGAATATTTATTGTAGTTATAATGTTTTCTCCTGGTCGAGAGGCGCAACATGGAAAAAGCTTTTCAGATGGTTGATCACTGACGACTTGCAGAGACCACACCTGTTTAGCTAGATATATATATATATATATACAGTAGCAGTAAAATTTGGACACATTATTAACAGGTGTGGAATTTATTTCCTTTTTAATGCATTTGAGCCAATCAGTTGTGTTGTGACAAGGTAGGGGTGGTATACAGAAGATAGCCCTATTTGGTAAAAAAGTCCGTATTACCAAGAACAGTCCATCGTACTTTAAGACATGTCCAGTCCATCATTACTTTAAGACATGAAGGTCAGTCCATCATTACTTTAAGACATGAAGGTCAGTCCATCATTACTTTAAGACATGAAGGTCAGTCCATCATTACTTTAAGACATGAAGGTCAGTCCATCACTTTAAGACATGAAGGTCAGTCCATCATTACTTTAAGACATGAAGGTCAGTCCATCATTACTGTAAGACATGAAGGTCAGTCCATCATTACTTTAAGACATGAAGGTCAGTCCATCTTTAAGACATGAAGGTCAGTCCATCATTACTTTAAGACATGAAGGTCAGTCAATACGAATAATTTCAAGTACTTTTAAAGTTTCTTCAGGTTCACAAAATAAATGCTTCTCAGAGTTCAAGTCACAGACAAATCTCAACATCAATTGTTCAGAGGAGACTGTGTGAATCAGGCCGTCATGGTCAAATTGCTGCAAAGAAACCACTACTAACAGACATCAATAAGAAGAAGATACTTGCTTGGGTCAAGAAACACGAGCAACGGACATTAGACCAAATGTGATATTTTTGTTTCCAACCGCCGTGTCTTTGTGAGACGCAGAGTAGGTGAATGGATGATCTCCGCATGTGTGGTTCCCACTGTGAAGCATGGAGGAGGAAGTGTGATGGTATGTTTTATTTTCTTCTGGTGACACTGTCAGTGATTTATTTAGAATTCAAAGGCACTGCATTCTGCAGCGATACGCCATCCCGTCTGCTTTGGGCTTAGTGGGACTATCATTCGTTTTTCAACTGGCCAACACAATGACCCAACACAAAGCATTCCCATGAAGCTGGTTGAGAGAATGCCAAGAGTGTGCAAAGCTGTCATCAAGGCAAGGATGACTACTTTGAAGAATCTCAAAAAATAAAATATATTTTGATTTGTTTCACACTTTTTTGGATTTACTACATGATCCCATATGTGCTATTTCATAGTTTTGATGTTTTCAATATAATTATAAAATAGTTAAAAAAATAACCAAAACCCCTTGAATGTGTCCAAACATGTTATTTTTGTTATTAATACGTGTCACATGTCAGTTTGCTAACAACGTAAACAAATAAATATTTGAGTTACAGTAATAAAACCGCATACAAACAACATTTTCCCAGAAAGACTGGTGCTCTCTGTTCAAGTGAGCCCAACAAGGTCCATAAATGTATTGTATGCTGCTGCATAAAGGATGTAAATGTGCTGTAGCTAAGAAAGTAGTACTCAGTGTATGTTGTGTAGTAAGCTGTTAGTAGCCCATGTGCCTCACCTAATCATTTGTAATAATAATAATAATATGCCATTTAGCTGACGCTTTTATCCAAAGCGACTTACAGTATGTGTGCATACATTCTACGTATGGGTGGTCCCGGAATCGAACCACTACCCTGGCGTTACAAGCGCCATGCTCTACCAACTGACCCACAGAAGGTCCCTACCCCCTCATAACTTACTCTACTGTTCTGACTTGGCGGTGCACATGTAACCTATTACCTGTTTTAGAGAGATGTAATCATTGAATATTGTAAAAGCTTTCATTGTCTGCTTATCGCCCCCTTGATTTACTCTACTGTTCTGACTTGGTGGTGCACAT
>NC_068428.1:49537916-49575865 GCF_023373465.1 Oncorhynchus keta
GAAAGTACTGCTGCGCCGCCGAGTGTGCCTCGCCTCCCTTCTTAAACTCCCGCTTTCCCGAAACGGCACCAGGCGGCGAAGCTCTCCGAGTTGGTCCAGCAGATCTCCCCGCTGTTCAGGCCGAGGTGCCCAGTGGCGTTCTGCACAACCAGGTTGGCGGGCAGCGGCCGGAACCGGCAGCGGCTGTTCACTATCCGTCCACGCCGGCCCCGCCCTATCTCTCAGTCAGGCTGTCCTTCCGTATCTCCCCTCGTGTAGGTGTATCACCTGGTCGTTGAGCTCGTACACAGCCCAGTGAGGTGCCTGTGATGTGGATACTAGCTCCACAAGGTCCCCTGGCTTGCACATGGAGAGCAATGTTTTGGTGGAGTACACGTTCAAGTCCTGGTTTTCGGAGCTTGGAGAAGATGCATTCTGTGAGCAGAATGCGGAGTACTCCAGCTCGCTGACCGCCCGGGGCTCTCCTGGCTGGCGCAAGGGTAACCTCCTCCTCCTCCTCCTCTTCCTCCGTCGTCCACCTGGAATCAAATCATCAATCACATCAATCACATCATCAATCCCATCATCAATCAATCATCAATCACATCATCAATCACATCATCAATCACATCATCAATCACATCATCAATCATCAATCAAATCATCAATCACATCATCAATCAATCATCAATCACATCATCAATCATCATCAATCACATCATCAATCACATCATCAATCACATCATCAATCACATCATCAATCATCAATCACATCAAATCATCAATCACATCATCAATCAATCATCAATCAATCATCAATCACATCATCAATCATATCATCAATCACATCATCAATCAATCATCAAATAATCAATCACATCATCAATCATATCATCAATCACATCATCAATCACATCATCAATCACATCATCAATCACATCATCAATCACATAATCAATCACATCATCAATCACATCATCAATCACTAAATCATCAAATCAATCAAATCATCAATCACATCATAATCAATCACATCATCAATCAAATCATCAATCATCATCAATCAATCATCATCAATCACATCATCAATCACATCATCAATCATCATCAATCATCATGAAATCACATCATCAATCACATCATCAATCACATCATCAATCACATCATCAATCACATTAATCCAATCACATCATCAATCACATAATCAATCATCAATCAATCACATCAATCAATCACATCATCAATCAATCATCAATCACATCATCAATCAAATCATCAATCAATCACATCATCAATCACATCATCAATCACATCACATCATCAATCACATCATCAATCAATCACATCATCAATCACATCATCAATCACTTCAATCAATCATCATCATAATCACATCATCAATCATCATAATCACATCATCAATCAATTAATCATCAATCACATCATCAATCACATCATCAATCAATCACATCATCAATCAAATCATCATCAATCAATCAATCACATCATCAATCAATCATCCATCAATCACATCATCAATCACATCATCAATCAAATCATCAATCATCATCAATCAATCACATCATAATCAAATCAATCAATCACATCATCAATCACCATCATCAATCACATCATCAATCAATCATCAATCACATCATCAATCACAATCATCAATCAATCACATCATCAATCACAATCAATCACATCATCAATCACATCATAATCAATCACATCAATCAATCATCCCATCATCAATCACATCATCAATCACATCATCAATCACATCATCAATCACATCATCAATCAATCACATCAATCAATCACATCATCAATCAAGCATCATCAATCACATCATCAATCACATCATCAATCACATCATCAATCACATCAATCACATCATCAATCACATCATCAATCACATCATCAATCAATCACCATCATCATCAATCACATCAATCAATCACATCATCAATCACATCATCAATCACATCATCAATCACATCATCAATCATCATTAATCAATCACATCATCAATCACATCATCAATCAATCACATCATCAATCACATAATCAATCACATAATCAATCACATCATCAATCAAATCATCATCATCAATCACATCATCAATCAATCATCAATCACATCATCAATCAATCATCAATCAAATCATCAATTACACATCAATCAATCATCAATCACATCATCAATCACATTATCAATATCATCAATCACATCATCAATCAAATCATCAATCAATCACATCATCATCAATCACATCATCAATCACATCATCAATCACATCATCAATCACATCATCAATCACATCATCAATCACATCATCAAAATCACATCATCAATCACATCATCAATCACATCATCAATCACATCATCAATCACATAATCAATCAACTCACATCATCAATCATCACCTCATCATCAATCACATCATCAATCACATCATCAATCACATCATCAATCACATCATCATCACATCATCAATCAATCACATCATCAATCACATCATCAATCACATCATCAATCACATCATCAATCACATCATCAATCACATCATCAATCACATCATCAATCACATCATCAATCACATCATCAATCACATCATCAATCAATCATCAATCAATCACATCATCAATCACATCATCATCAATCAATTACATCATCAATCACATCATCAATCAATCATCAATCACATCAATCAATCAATCATCATCAATCACATCACATCATCAATCACAATCAATCAATCATCAATCACCTCATCAATCACATCATCAATCACATCATCAATCAATCATCATCAATCACATCATCATCAATCATCATCAATCACATCATCAATCAATCATCAATCACATCAATCACATCATCAATCACATCATCAATTACATTCATAATCACAATCATCATCATCAATCACATCATCAATCAATCACAATCAATCATCATCAATCACATCATCAATCAATCACAATCAATCAATCACATCATCAATCAAAATCATCAATCAATCACATCATCAATCACATCAATCACATCATCAATCAATCACATCATCAATCACATCATCAATCAATCACATCATCAATCACATCATCAATCAATCAATCAATCACATCATCAATCAATCACATCAATCAATCAATCACATCATCAATCACATCATCAATCAATCACATCATCAATCAATTAACATCACATAATCAATCACATCATCAATCAATCAATCACATCATCAATCAATCACCTCATCAATCACATAATCAATCAATCATCAATCACATCATCAATCACATCATCAATCATCATCATCATCAATCACATCATCAATCACATCATCAATCATCATCAATCACATCATCAATCACATCAATCATCATCAATCACATAATCAATCACATCATCAATCACATCATCAATCAATCACATCATCAATCACATCATCAATCAACATCATCAATCACATCAATCAATCACATCATCAATCACCTCATCAATCATCACATAATCAATCACATCATCAATCAATCACATCATCAATCATCATCATCAATCACATCATCAATCACATCATCAATCAATCATCAATCACATCATCAATCACATCATCAATCACATCATCAATCATCATCAATCAATCATCAATCAATCACATCACAATCATCATCAATCACATCATCAATCACATCATCAATCAATCACATCAATCAATCATCAATCAATCATCAATCACATCATCAATCACATCATCAATCAATCAATCACAATCAATCACATCATCAATCACATCATCAATCACATCATAATCAATCACATCATCAATCACAATCATCAATCAAATCACATCATCAATCATCATTAATCACATCATAATCAATCATCAATCACATCATCAATCACATCATCAATCACATCATCATCAATCAATCACATCATCAATCACATCATCAATCAATCACATCATCAATCACCATCATCAATCAATCATCAATCATCACATCATCAATCAATCACATCATCAATTAATCATAATCAATTACATTCATAATCAATCACATTCATAATCAATCACATCATCAATCATCATAATCAATCACATCATCAATCAATCACATCATCAATCATTCATCAATCAATCATCAATCACATCATCAATCACATCAATCACATTACATCATCAATCACATCATCAATCACATCATCAATCAATCACCATCAATCACATCATCAATCAATCACCTCATCAATCACATCATCAATCATCATCATCAATCACATCATCAATCAATCAATCATCAATCAATCATCAATCAACATCATCAATCAATCATTCATCAATCAATCATCAATCAATCATCATCAATCATCAATCACATCATCAATCAATCACATCATCAATCACATCATCAATCACATCATCAATCAATCATCATCAATCACATCATCAATCAATCATCATCAATCACATCATCAATCACATCATCAATCATCAATCAATCACATCATCAATCACATCATCAATCACATCATCAATCACATCATCAATCAAATCATAATCAATCACATCATCAATCACATAATCAATCACATCGATAATCAATCACATCATCAATCAAATCATCAATCACATCATCAATCACCATCAATCAATCATAATCAATCACATCATCAATCAATCATCATCAATCACATCATCATCAATCACATCATCAATCACATCATCAATCACATCATCAATCACATCATCAATCACATCATCAATCACATCATCAATCACATCATCAATCAATCACATCATCAATCACATCATCAATCACATCATCAATCACATCATCAATCAATCACATCATCAATCAATCACATCATCAATCACATCATCAATCACATCATCAATCACATCATCAATCACATCATCAATCACATCATCAATCAATCACATCATCAATCACATCATCAATCACATCATCAATCAATCACATCATCAATCAATCACATCATCAATCAATCACATCATCAATCACCTCATCAATCAATCACATCATCAATCACATCATCAATCAATCACATCATCAATCACATCATCAATCAAACCAAATCATCAATCAATCATCAATCACATCATCAATCACATCATCAATCACATCATCAATCAATCATCAATCAATCATCACATCAATCAATCACATCATCAATCACATCAATCAATCACATCATCAATCACATCATCAATCACATCATCAATCACATCATCAATCACATCATCAATCACATCATCAATCACATCATCAATCACATCATCAATCACCTCATCAATCAATCACATCATCAATCACATCATAATCAATCAATCATCAATCAATCACATCATCAATCACATCATCAATCACATCAATCAAATCATCAATCACATCATCAATCACATCATCAATCAATCACATCATCAATCATCATCAATCACATCATCAATCATCATCATCAATCACATCATCAATCACATCATCAATTACATCATCAATCATCATCAATCAATCACATCATCAATCAATCACATCATCAATCAATCACATCATCAATCATCATCAATCATCATCAATCACATCATCAATCACATCATCAATCACATCATCAATCACATCATCAATCATCATCAATCACATCAATTACATCATCAATCAATCACATCATCAATCAATCACATCATCAATCAATCACATCATCAATCACATCATCAATCATCATCAATCACATCATCATCAATCACATCATCAATCAATCACATCATCAATCACATCATCAATCAATCACATCATCAATCACATCATCAATCAATCACATCATCAATCACATCACATCATCAATCAATCACATCATCAATCATCATCATCAATCACATCATCAATCACATCATCAATCAATCACATCATCAATCAATCACATCATCAATCACATCATCAATCACATCATCAATCACATCATCAATCAATCACATCATCAATCAATCACATCATCAATCACATCATCAATTAATCAACATCATCAATCACATCATCAATCACATCATCAATCACATCATCAATCACATCATCAATCATCATCAATCAATCACATAATCAATTACATCATCAATCACATCATCAATCACATCATCAATCACATCATCAATCACATCAATAATCACATTAATCAATCACAATCAATCAATCAATCACATCATCAATAATCATCAATCACATCATCAATCACATCATCAATCAATCACATCATCAATCAATCATCAATCAATTAATAATCACATCATCAATCACATCATCAATCACATCATCAATCAATCATCAATCACATCATCAATCACATCATCAATCACATCATCAATCAATCAATCAATCAATCACATCATCAATCATCAATCAATCAATAATCAATCACATCATCAATCACATCATCAATCATCATCAATCAATCAATCAAATCAATCATCATCAATCAATCATCAATCATCATCAATCACATCATCAATCAATCATCAATCACATCATCAATCAAATAATCAATCACATCATCAATCACATCATCAATCAATCATCAATCAAATCATCAATTACATCATCAATCAATCATCAATCACATCATCAATCACATCATCAATCAATCATCAATCACATCATCAATCACATCATCAATAATCATCAATCATCATTAATCAATCATCAACATCAATCAAATCATCAATCAAATCATCAATCAAATCATCAATCATCATCAACATCATCAATCACATCATCAATCACATCATCAATTAATCATCAATCACATCATCAATCACATCATCAATCACATCATCAATCAAATCATCAATCACATCATCAATCAAATCATCAATCACATCATCAATCATCATCAATCACATCATCAATCAATCATAATCAATCAATAATCACATCATCAATCAAATCAAATCATCAATCAAATCATCAATCAAAATCAATCACATCATCAATCAATCATCAATCACAATCAATCACATCATCAATCATCATCAATCAAATCATCAATCACATCATCAATCACATCATCAATCACATCAATCACATCATCAATCACATCATCAATCAAATCATCAATCACATCATCAATCACATCATCAATCACATCATCAATCACATCATCAATCACATCATCAATCACATCATCAATCACATCATCAATCAATCATCAATCACATCATCAATCACATCATCAATCACATCATCAATCACATCATCAATCACATCATCAATCACATCATCAATCACATCATCAATCACATCATCAATCACATCATCAATCACATCATCAATTAATCATTAATTAATTCATCAATTACATCATCAATCAAATCATTAATCAATTACAATTAATTAATCATCAATCACATCATCAATCACATCATCAATCAAATCATCAATCAAATTAATAATCACATAATCAATCACATCATCAATCACATCATCAATCAATCAATAATTACATTCATCAATCACATCATCAATCACATCATCAATCAATCATAATCAATCATCAATCACATCATCAATCAAATCAAATCATCAATCAATCACATCATAATTAAATCAATCACATCATCAATCACATCATCAATCACCTCATCAATCACATCATCAATCACATCATCAATCACATCATCAATTACATCATCAATCAATCACATCATCAATCAATCACATCATCAATCAATCAATCACATCATCAATCACATCATCAATCACATCATCAATCAATCAAATCATCACATCATCAATCACATCATCAATCAATCACATCATCAATCAATCACATCATCAATCACATCATCAATCATCATCAATCAATCATCAATCAAATCATCAATCACATCATCAATCAAATCATCAATCACATCACATCATCAATCAAATGTATTTTAGAGATATCCAACTAAAGATAGAATCAAAGTTTGTCATTAGTGTCGGGTCGCTCGCGAATGAACAGCTCTTTTGAATCTTTTGGTAAACATCGGTGAAAGAGCCATTCATTTGGCTCCTTGATTGGCTGACTGCTATACTGTTTCTTTTTTAGCTCAAAACAACGTGATTATCCTCAGATAAACACATGACTCTCCTAAGAGGGTCGGTCCTCTCTGCAGATAAACACATGATTCCTCTAAGAGGGTCGGTCCTCTCTGCAGATAAACACATGACTCTCCCAAGAGGGTCGGTCCTCTCTGCAGATAAACACATGATTCCTCTAAGAGGGTCGGTCCTCTCTGCAGATAAACACATGATTCCTCTAAGAGGGTCGGTCCTCTCTGCAGATAAACACATGATTCCCCTAAGAGGGTCGGTCCTCTCTGCAGATAAACACATGATTCCTCTAAGAGGGTCGGTCCTCTCTGCAGATAAACACATGACTCCCCTAAGAGGGTCGGTCCTCTCTGCAGATAAACACATGACTTCCTAAGAGGGTCGGTCCTCTCTGCAGATAAACACATGACTCCCCTAAGAGGGTCGGTCCTCTCTGCAGATAAACACATGACTCTCCTAAGAGGGTCGGTCCTCTCTGCAGATAAACACATGATTCCTCTAAGAGGGTCGGTCCTCTCTGCAGATAAACACATGATTCGTCTAAGAGGGGTCGGTCCTCTCTGCAGATAAACACATGACTCTCCCAAGAGGGTCGGTCCTCTCTGCAGATAAACACATGATTCCTCTAAGAGGGTCGGTCCTCTCTGCAGATAAACACATGATTCTCCCAAGAGGGTCGGTCCTCTCTGCAGATAAACACATGATTCCTCTAAGAGGGTCGGTCCTCTCTGCAGATAAACACATGACTCTCCCAAGAGGGTCGGTCCTCTCTGCAGATAAACACATGATTCCTCTAAGAGGGTCGGTCCTCTCTGCAGATAAACACATGATTCCTCTAAGAGGGTCGGTCCTCTCTGCAGATAAACACATGATTCTCCCAAGAGGGTCGGTCCTCTCTGCAGATAAACACATGACTCTCCCAAGAGGGTCGGTCCTCTCTGCAGATAAACACATGATTCTCCCAAGAGGGTCGGTCCTCTCTGCAGATAAACACATGATTCCTCTAAGAGGGTCGGTCCTCTCTGCAGATAAACACATGACTCTCCCAAGAGGGTCGGTCCTCTCTGCAGATAAACACATGATTCTCCCAAGAGGGTCGGTCTTCTCTGCAGATAAACACATGATTCCTCTAAGAGGGTCGGTCCTCTCTGCAGAAACATCATGGGAAGATCTCGTCAATCTGGTTCGTGCCGATTATTCTCAGTGTGTGAAAAAATGTTTACTTTTTAAAAATATTTTTTTACAGGGCATCTAATAATTTGGTAAACATGCATTTCATGATCTGCCATAATGGTAGCCTGAGTAGACCTACAAACCCAGGGTTACAAGACCCCTCAAGCTACCAACTGGGGTAATTTTGACCCCAGTTGAGAGCCATATGTTTTATCATAGGCTAAAAGTAGTGTTTTCAATTATTCAAATAAATAATTGTTTAGACTTTCTATATCAATATGCACTATTTACAAATGTAAGTTATTTGGGCTCATTTTGACCCCAGACAAAAACACCTAATTTTGCCTTTAGTCATTTGATAGATATGACCTCTATTTGTTTCTTTGGAGACATAATAACAAGTTATCCACCAGAGGATGGAGGGGAACATGTATCAGTGATTTAGACCAGATAGGTTATCCACCAGAGGATGGAGGGGAACATGTATCAGTGATTTAGACCAGATAGGTTATCCACCAGAGGATGGAGGGGAACATGTATCAGTGATTTAGACCAGATAGAGAGATACAGCTCCCCAGGACTTTTCAATACAACGTATTGTATGACTGTGTAAAAAAAAAAAACTAAATTACCTTATTTATTTGCATTTAAAAATCTGCCAGATGGTCCTCCACTGGTATAAATACTTGATAGAACTGCAATACAGTACTCAGATACACAGAGAGCTGTATTGGTGTAGAGGAGAAATATACACAGCCGTGACGACGACCGAAGAGAATGCGGTATTTCAGATCGGGTGAACAAAAGGTTCCTGTACGTTATCGCAATCACACCATGACCAGTTCATAATGAAACGAACCCCTCCACCTTTCCCGGAGAGTTACGTTATGATGATGTTAATATGGAGAACCCCGCTGGCTGTATGGATGGGGACAGTACATCCAGAGAGAGCCATGATTCTGGGAAACAGAGTATCTTACAGTCCCTGATGTCTCTCTGGAAGGAGATCCTCGCCCTGAGCTGGTCTACTTTATTATTTTTCATCTTGAAGCCCCTCCCCTGGGAGGAAATGCCTTGGGGGTGTACGAACAAAGGATCCATTCGAGGAAAGTTGCATTTCTGGTCAAAATGCCATCGACCGAATTTCCAAAACTGATTTTTGGCTGTAAGTAATAATTCAACAATTAATGTAAGAAATAACACACAAAGTAATACTGAGTTTACTGAATGTATCGAGCTTATAGGCATAACTAAATTATTATGGTGGGAGATTCTTAGACGGTTTTAAGTACCTCAAGGAAATCACACTATAAACTATAACCCTCATGTATGAATATCAGGGATTTATTTTTATTTTACCTTTATTTAACCAGGCAAGTCAGTTAAGAACAAATTCTTATTTTCAATGACGGCCTCGGAACAGTGGGTTAACTGCCTTGTTCAGGGGCAGAACGACAGATTTGTACCTTGTCAGCTCGGGGGTTTGAACTTGCAACCTTTCGGTTATTAGTCCAACGCTCTAACCACTAGGCTACCCTGCCGGCCCATGTATGAATATCAGGGATATATTAGAACTAGTGGATATATGGAGACTTAAACATGTGAAAGCACATACACCTTAGCCAAATACATGTACAGTTGAAGTCGGAAGTTTACGTATAAACCTGAGCCAAATACATTTAAACTCAGTTTTTTGGGTGGGGTTATATCCTTCCTGTTTGGCCCTGTCCAGAGGTGTCCTCGGATGGGGCCACAGTGTCTCCTGTCCCCTCCTGTCTCAGCCTCCAGTATTTATGCTGCAGTAGTTTGTTTCGGGGGGCTAGGGTCAGTTTGTTATATCTGGAGTACTTCTCCTGTCCTAATTCGGTGTCCTGTGTGAATCTAAGTGTGCGTTCTCTAATTCTCTCCTTCTTTCTTTCTCTCGGAGGACCTGAGCCCTAGGACCATGCCCCAGGACTACCTGACATGATGACTCCTTGCTGTCCCCAGTCCACCTGGCCATGCTGCTGCTCCAGTTTCAACTGTTCTGCCTTACTATTATTCGACCATGCTGGTCATTTATGAACATTTGAACATCTTGGCCATGTTCTGTTATAATCTCCACCGGCACAGCCAGAAGAGGACTGGCCACCCCACATAGCCTGGTTCCTCTCTAGGTTTCTTCCTAGGTTTTGGCCTTTCTAGGGAGTTTTTCCTAGCCACCGTGCTTCTACACCTGCATTGCTTGCTGTTTGGGGTTTTAGGCTGGGTTTCTGTACAGCACTTTGAGATATCAGCTGATGTACGAAGGGCTATATAAATACATTTGATTTGATTTGATTCAAATTCTTGACATTTAATCTTAGTAAAAATTCCCTGTCTTGGGTCAGTTAGGATCACCACTTTATTTTAAGAATGTGAAATGTCAGAATGATAGTAGAGAGAATTATTTATTTCAGTTTTCATTTCTTTCATCACATCCCCAGAATTTTGGCCCATTCCTCCTGACAGAGCTGGTGTAACTGAGTCAGGTTTGTAGGCCTCCTTGCTCGTACAAACTTTTCCGTTCTGCCCACAAATTTTCTATAGGATTGAGGTCAGGGCTTTGTGATGGCCACTCCAATACCTTGACTTTGTTGTCCTTAAGCCATTTTGCCACAACTTTGGAAGTATGCTTGGGGCCATTGTCCATTTGGAAGACCCATTTGCGACTAAGATTTAACTTCCTGACTGATGTCTTGAGATGTTGCTTCAATATATCCACATAATGTTACTCCCTCATGATGCCATCTATTTTGTGAAGTGCACCAGTCCCTCCTGCAGCAAAGCACCCCCACAACATGATGCTGCCACCCCCATGCTTCACGGTTGGGATGGTGTTCTTCGGCTTGCAAGCCTCCCCCTTTTCCCTCCAAACATAACGACGTCATTATGGCCAAACAGTTCTATTTTTGTTTCATCAAACCAGAGGACATTTCTCCAAAAAGTTACGCTCTTTGTCCCCATGTGCAGTTGCAAACCGTAGTCTTGCTTTTTTTAATGGCGGTTTTGGAGCAGTGGCTTCCTACTTGTTGAGCGGCCTTTCAGGTTATGTCGATATAGGACTCGTTTTACTGTGGATATAGATACTTTTGTACCCGTTTCCTCCAGCATCTTCACATGGTCCTTTGCTGTTGTTCTGGGATTCATTCGCACTTTTCGCACCAAAGTACATTCATCTCTAGGAGACAGAACGCATCTCCTTCCTGAGCGGTATGACGGCTGCGTGGTCCCATGGTGTTTATACTTGTGTACTATTGTTTATACAGGTGAACGTGGTACCTTCAGGCGTTTGGAAATTGCTCCCAAGGACGACCCAGACTTGAGGTCTTGGCTGATTTCTTTTGATTTTCCCATGATGTCAACCAAAGAGACACTGAGTTTGAAGGTAGACCTTGAAATACACCCACAGGTACACCTCCAATTAACTCAAATTATGTAAATTAGCCTTTTAGAAGCTTCTAAAGCCATGACATAATTTTCTGGAATTATCCAAGCTGTTTAAATGCACAGTCAACTTAGTGTATGTAAACTTCTGACCCACTGAAATTGTGATCCAGATAATTCTAAGTTAAATAATCTGTCTGTAAACAATTGTTGGAAAAATGACTTGTCATGCACAATTCCAGTGGGGATAGGCGTCCTGTCAACGGGACAGTTGTAAATCATGCAGCGCGGTGTGTCACGATCGCAGATTTTAGAGAAACAACAAATGTCGGTACATGTAAGCGTCTTATATCAGCTGAAAGCTTAAATTCTTGTTAATATAACTGCACTGTCCAATTTATCGTAGCTATTACTGTGAAGAAATGCCATGCTATTGTTTGCTCCTAACAATAAAACACTTTTTTTCACCGCGATAGGTTTGATATATTCACCTCTGAAGGTTACTTACATTCTGAAATCTTGCTCTGATTTATCATCCAAAGGGTCCCAGAGATGACATGAAATAATTTTTCATATCGTAAAAAGGTCCATACAGCATGCACGATCAATTTTGTATTTCCACTCGTTCAATTTGCAAAGAAAGGAATCTGTGAAAATCTAACCCTAAACGTTGTTTGAACCAGTCAAATCACATTCGTATTTATTCCTCAGAGATCCTAGAAGGTAACCAGACTTCACTATATCATTAGGAGTGTAGTATATCCTATAGGACACCATATCAGAGATCCTAGAACGTAACCAGACTTCACTGTATCATTAGGGTGTAGTATATCCTCTAGGACACCATATCAGAGATCCTAGAATGTAACCAGACTTCACTGTATCATTAGGGATGTAGTATATCCTCTTGGACACCATATCAGAGATCCTAGAAGGTAACCAGACTTCACTATATCATTAGGAGTGTAGTATATCCTATAGGACACCATATCAGAGATCCTAGAACGTAACCAGACTTCACTATATCATTAGGGGTGTAGTATATCCTATAGGACACCATATCAGAGATCCTAGAACGTAACCAGACTTCACTATATCATTAGGGGTGTAGTATATCCTATAGGACACCATATCAGAGATCCTAGAACGTAACCAGACTTCACTATATCATTAGGGGTGTAGTATATCCTATAGGACACCATATCAGAGATCCTAGAAGGTAACCAGACTTCACTATATCATTAGGGGTGTAGTATATCCCATAGGACACCATATCAGAGATCCTAGAAGGTAACCAGACTCCACTATATCATTAGGGGTGTAGTATATCCTATAGGACACCATATCAGAGATCCTAGAATGTAACCAGACTTCACTATATCATTAGGGGTGTAGTATATCCTATAGGACACCATATCAGAGATCCTAGAAGGTAACCAGACTTCACTATATCATTAGGGGTGTAGTATATCCTATAGGACACCATATCAGAGATCCTAGAACGTAACCAGACTTAACTATATCATTAGGGCTGTAGTATATCCTATAGGACACCATATCAGAGATCCTAGAACGTAACCAGACTTAACTATATCATTAGGGCTGTAGTATATCCTATAGGACACCATATCAGAGATCCTAGAACGTAACCAGACTTCACTATATCATTAGGGGTGTAGTATATCCTATAGGACACCATATCAGAGATCCTAGAACGTAACCAGACTTAACTATATCATTAGGGCTGTAGTATATCCTATAGGACACCATATCAGAGATCCTAGAACGTAACCAGACTTAACTATATCATTAGGGCTGTAGTATATCCTATAGGACACCATATCAGAGATCCTAGAACGTAACCAGACTTCACTATATCATTAGGGGTGTAGTATATCCTATAGGACACCATATCAGAGATCCTAGAACGTAACCAGACATCACTATATCATTAGGGCTGTAGTATATCCTATAGGACACCATATTGGGTCAGAGAGTGAAGCCTTCATGGCACGCAGATGACAAGGACGGTCTTCACTTGATTGACTGTAACTTTGTCAAATAAGCACCAATCGGGGTCAAACAAAGCTAGCTAGATAGCCAATGAGCTTTACGGGAGTATGCGGGAGTACGGGAAAACCCGTATCTGTTGCAAAATGTAGCTGCTAACCCTGTGCGATAAGCCTTTTCCTTTTGGGCAAAATTTACAAGAATATGGAGAGTTATGAAGTTATGAAAACTGGGTGTTTTGCAAATGTTGAACTGACAATATGGCTGGAAAAGTTCAGTCAAAGTCCAAGTATACAGATTTGACGATATTCTTGCAGAAAAATGTAATGAAAATGTCAATGTCTTAGCCCAAATGTACCTGGGTCACGTAAGCTCACTCATACTTCAACTTATCAGTCTGAAACTTTGCACATACACTGCTTCCCTCTTGTGGACACCATCGGAATTACAACCAGAGTGATGGCTAGACCTGGGACCTTTCTGTTACATTTCAAAGATGGTGGTAGAAATGAAATAAAAACGTTTTTTTCTTTGTATCATCTTCTACCAGATCTATTGTGTTATATTCTCCTAAATTCAATTCACATTTCCACAAACTTCAAAGTGTTTCCTTTCAAATGGTACCAAGAATATGCATATCCTTGCTTCAGGGCCTGAGCTTCAGGCAGCTAGATTTGAGTATGTAATTTTAGGCGAAAATCGAAAAAAGGGGGCAGCAGGGTAGCCTAGTCCAACGCTCTAGTGGTTAGAGTGTAGAGGTGGCAGGGTAGCCTAGTGGTTAGAGTGTAGAGGCGGCAGGGTAGCCTAGTGGTTAGAGCGTTGGACTAGTAACCGGAAGGTTGCAAGTTCAAATCAACGAGCTGACAAGGTACAAATCTGTTGTTCTGCCCCTGAACAGGCAGTTAACCCACTGTTCCCAGGCCGTCATTGAAAATAAGAATTTGTTCTTAACTGACTTGCCTGGTTAAATAAAGGTAAAAAAAATAAAAAATAAACAAGAAATTTGTGGAGTGGTTGAAAAACGAGTTTTACTGACTCCAACCTGAGTTTGTAAACGTCTGACTAACTGTATTCTAGTCATAATTAATTAACTACTGCTGTACCACAAAAAAAGGCAGTTCAAAAGTACACAAATAATACTACTACACTGTTTGAACACAAGAGCTAGGTATTAGAGAACACAAGCATTTAGCTAGGTATTACTGTTGGAGCTAGGAACACAAGCATTTAGTTAGATATTACTGTTGGAGCTAGGAACACAAGCATTTAGCTAGGTATTACTGTTGGAGCTAGGAACACAAGCATTTAGCTAGGTATTACTGTTGGAGCTAGGAACACAAGCATTTAGTTAGGTATTACTGTTGGAGCTAGGAACACAAGCATTTAGCTAGGTATTACTGTTGGAGCTAGGAACACAAGCATTTAGCTAGGTATTACTGTTGGAGCTAGGAACACAAGCATTTAGGTACTGATTACTGTTGGAGCTAGGAACACAAGCATTTAGCTAGGTATTACTGTTGGAGCTAGGAACCCAAGCATTTAGCTAGGTATTACTGTTGGAGCTAGGAACACAAGCATTTAGCTAGGTATTACTGTTGGAGCTAGGAACACAAGCATTTAGTTAGATACTACTGTTGGAGCTAGGAACACAAGCATTTAGTTAGATATTACTGTTGGAGCTAGGAACACAAGCATTTAGTTAGATATTACTGTTGGCGCTAGAAACACAAGCATTTAGTTAGATATTACTGTTGGCGCTAGGAACACAAGCATTTAGTTAGATACTACTGTTGGAGCTAGGAACACAAGCATTTAGTTAGATATTACTGTTGGCGCTAGGAACACAAGCATTTAGTTAGATACTACTGTTGGAGCTAGGAACACAAGCATTTAGTTAGATACTACTGTTGGAGCTAGGAACACAAGCATTTAGTTAGATATTACTGTTGGCGCTAGGAACACAAGCATTTAGTTAGATACTACTGTTGGAGCTAGGAACACAAGCATTTAGTTAGATATTACTGTTGGCGCTAGGAACACAAGCATTTAGTTAGATACTACTGTTGGAGCTAGGAACACAAGCATTTAGTTAGATACTACTGTTGGAGCTAGGAACACAAGCATTTAGTTAGATATTACTGTTGGCGCTAGGAACACAAGCATTTAGTTAGATATTACTGCACTGTTGGAGCTGGGAACACAAGCATTTAGTTAGATACTACTGTTGGAGCTAGGAACACAAGCATTTAGTTAGATACTACTGTTGGAGCTAGGAACACAAGCATTTAGTTAGATACTACTGTTGGAGCTAGGAACACAAGCATTTAGTTAGATATTACTGTTGGCGCTAGGAACACAAGCATTTAGTTAGATATTACTGCACTGTTGGAGCTGGGAACACAAGCATTTAGTTAGATACTACTGTTGGAGCTAGGAACACAAGCATTTAGTTAGATACTACTGTTGGAGCTAGGAACACAAGCATTTAGTTAGATACTACTGTTGGAGCTAGGAACACAAGCATTTAGTTAGATACTACTGTTGGAGCTAGGAACACAAGCATTTAGTTAGATACGACTGTACTGTTGGAGCTAGGAACACAAGCATTTAGTTAGATACTACTGTTGGAGCTAGGAACACAAGCATTTAGTTAGATACTACTGTTGGAGCTAGGAACACAAGCATTTAGTTAGATACTACTGTTGGAGCTAGGAACACAAGCATTTAGTTAGATACTACTGCACTGTTGGAGCTAGGAACACAAGCATTTAGTTAGATACTACTGTTGGAGCTAGGAATACTACTGTTGGAGGTAGGAACACAAGCATTTAGTTAGATACTACTGTTGGAGCTAGGAACACAAGCATTTAGTTAGATACTACTGTTGGAGCTAGGAACACAAGCATTTAGTTAGATACGACTGTACTGTTGGAGCTAGGAACACAAGCATTTAGTTAGATACTACTGCACTGTTGGAGCTAAGAACACAAGCATTTAGTTAGATACTACTGTTGGAGCTAGGAACACAAGCATTTAGTTAGATACTACTGTTGGAGCTAGGAACACAAGCATTTAGTTAGATATTACTGTTGGAGCTAGGAACACAAGCATTTAGTTAGATACTACTGCACTGTTGGAGCTAGGAACACAAGCATTTAGTTAGATACTACTGCACTGTTGGAGCTAGGAACACAAGCATTTAGTTAGATACTACTGCACTGTTGGAGCTAGGAACACAAGCATTTAGCTAGGTATTACTGTTGGCGCTAGGAACACAAGCATTTAGTTAGATATTACTGTTGGAGCTAGGAACACAAGCATTTAGTTAGATATTACTGTTGGCGCTAGGAACACAAGCATTTAGTTAGATATTACTGCACTGTTGGAGCTGGGAACACAAGCATTTAGTTAGATATTACTGTTGGAGCTAGGAACACAAGCATTTAGTTTGATACTACTGTTGGAGCTAGGAACACAAGCATTTAGTTAGATACTACTGTTGGAGCTAGGAACACAAGCATTTAGTTAGATATTACTGTTGGCGCTAGGAACACAAGCATTTAGTTAGATACTACTGTTGGCGCTAGGAACACAAGCATTTAGTTAGATACTACTGTTGGAGCTAGGAACACAAGCATTTAGTTAGATACTACTGTTGGCGCTAGAAACACAAGCATTTCTCTACACCCGCAAAAAACATCTGCAAAAATGCGTATGTGACCAATAAAATTTGATTTGATTAATTGGTGTGTATTCTCTGAAAAGTAGTTCTTCTTCGGCCAAATACAATAAAGTATTTGAAACCAGGTTTGTCCCGAGAAGTAACATGAAGCTATAGATATCCTCAGAGGGTAGAAGGGGGGGCCGAGTATCAGGGATTTTGACCAGATAGACAGATCATCTTGTCACGTTCGTTGTTGTGGATGAGACCAAGGCGCAGCGCGAGATGAATACATCTCCTTATTTAACGAAAAACACTCAAACAAAACTTACAAAACAACAAACTGAACGTGACGCTATATATGATAAGTGCAGACACAGGCAACTAACACATAGACAATCACCCACAAATTACCCAAGGAATATGGATGCCAAAATATGGTTCCCAATCAGAGACAACGAAAAACAGCTGCCTCTAATTGAGAACCAATCTAGGCAACCATAGACATACAAAACACCTAGACAGGTTAAAACCTAGACAGGTAAAAAAAACCCTAGACAGGTAGAAAAAAACTAAAAAACCCTAGACAGGTAAAAAACCTTAGACAGGTAAAAAAACCCTAGACAGGTAAACCCTAGTCAGGTAAAAACCCTAGACAGGTAAAAACCCTAGACAGGTAAAAACCCTAGACAGGTAAAAACCCTAGACAGGTAAAACCCTAGACAGGTAAAACCCTAGACAGGTAAAAACCCTAGACAGGTAAAAAACCCTAGACAGGTAAAAAAAACCCTAGACAGGTAGAAAAAAACTAAAAAACCCTAGACAGGTAAAAAACCTTAGACAGGTAAAAAAACCCTAGACAGGTAAACCCTAGTCAGGTAAAAACCCTAGACAGGTAAAAACCCTAGACAGGTAAAAACCCTAGACAGGACAAAAACACAACAAACCACCCCTTGTCACAACCTAACCAAAATAACAGAGAAAAGAAAGAATTCTAAAGGTCTGGGCCGAGATGGAACACCTTTATATATTTATAAATGTTTATTTAACCTTTATTGAACCAGGCAAGTCAGTTAAGAACCAATTCTTATTTACAATGACGGCTTACCCCGGCTTAAACCCCACCCCCCGTAACCCGGACGACGCTGGGCCAACTGTGCCGCCGCCCTCACGGCCGGGTTGTGATACAGCCCGGGATCGAACCAGGGTGTCTGTAGTGACGCCTCTTGCACTGAGATGCAGTGCCTTAGACCGCGGGCGCGTACATAAGTTATAACTAGGTATGACTGTGTACACATCTAAATCACCTCACACAAGTCTGTCAGCGGTAGGAACACTTGGTTGAACTGTAGTCCAGAAACCAGCTTCCTTCTGAATTGACATAGTGCTGTATTGGTGTGTATTCTCAGAAATATAGCACAATGTGTTAGAAATACCAGATTTGCAAAAATATCCGCCAATATTATATATGTGCAACTTGTTATGATAATAGGGTGACATATCATTTGGTTTGAAGTGAGTTACAAGATGTGGACCGTTGTTTTGAAGTGAGTTACAAGATGTGGACCTTTGGTTTGAAGTGAGTTACAAGATGTGGACCTTTGGTTTGAAGTGAGTTACAAGATGTGGACCTTTGGTTCAGAAGTGACTTACAAGATGTGGACCTTTGGTTTGAAGTGAGTTACAAGATGTGGACCTTTGGTTTGAAGTGAGTTACAAGATGTGGACCTTTGGTTTGAAGTGAGTTACAAGATGTGGACCTTTGGTTTGAAGTGAGTTACAAGATGTGGACCTTTGGTTTGAAGTGAGTTACAAGATGTGGACCTTTGGTTCAGAAGTGACTTACAAGATGTGGACCTTTGGTTCAGAAGTGAGTTACAAGATGTGGACCTTTGGTTCAGAAGTGACTTACAAGATGTGGACCTTTGGTTTGAAGTGAGTTACAAGATGTGGACCTTTGGTTTGAAGTGACTTACAAGATGTGGACCTTTGGTTTGAAGTGAGTTACAAGATGTGGACCTTTGGTTTGAAGTGAGTTACAAGATGTGGACCTTTGGTTCAGAAGTGACTTACAAGATGTGGACCTTTGGTTTGAAGTGAGTTACAAGATGTGGACCTTTGGTTTGAAGTGAGTTACAAGATGTGGACCTTTGGTTTGAAGTGAGTTACAAGATGTGGACCTTTGGTTTGAAGTGAGTTACAAGATGTGGACCTTTGGTTTGAAGTGAGTTACAAGATGTGGACCTTTGGTTTGAAGTGAGTTACAAGATGTGGACCTTTGGTTTGAAGTGAGTTACAAGATGTGGACCTTTGGTTTGATGTGAGTTACAAGATGTGGACCTTTGGTTTGAAGTGAGTTACAAGATGTGGACCTTTGGTTTGAAGTGAGTTACAAGATGTGGACCTTTGGTTTGAAGTGAGTTACAAGATGTGGACCTTTGGTTCAGAAGTGAGTTACAAGATGTGGACCTTTGGTTTGAAGTGAGTTACAAGATGTGGACCTTTGGTTTGAAGTGAGCTACAAGATGTGGACCTTTGGTTTGAAGTGAGTTACAAGATGTGGACCTTTGGTTTGAAGTGAGCTACAAGATGTGGACCTTTGGTTTGAAGTGAGCTACAAGATGTGGACCTTTGGTTTGAAGTGAGTTACAAGATGTGGACCTTGGTTCAGAAGTGACTTACAAGATGTGGACCTTTGGTTTGATGTGAGTTACAAGATGTGGACCTTTGGTTTGAAGTGAGTTACAAGATGTGGACCTTTGGTTTGAAGTGAGCTACAAGATGTGGACCTTTGGTTTGAAGTGACTTACAAGATGTGGACCTTTGGTTCTGAAGTGACTTACAAGATGTGGACCTTTGGTTCAGAAGTGACTTACAAGATGTGGACCTTTGGTTCAGAAGTGACTTACAAGATGTGGACCTTTGGTTCAGAAGTGAGTTACAAGATGTGGACCTTTGGTTTGAAGTGAGTTACAAGATGTGGACCTTTGGTTTGAAGTGAGTTACAAGATGTGGACCTTTGGTTTGAAGTGAGTTACAAGATGTGGACCTTTGGTTCAGAAGTGACTTACAAGATGTGGACCTTTGGTTCAGAAGTGACTTACAAGATGTGGACCTTTGGTTCAGAAGTGACTTACAAGATGTGGACCTTTGGTTTGAAGTGAGTTACAAGATGTGGACCTTTGGTTCAGAAGTGACTTACAAGATGTGGACCTTTGGTTCAGAAGTGACTTACAAGATGTGGACCTTTGGTTCTGAAGTGACTTACAAGATGTGGACCTTTGGTTTGAAGTGACTTACAAGATGTGGACCTTTGGTTTGAAGTGAGTTACAAGATGTGGACCTTTGGTTTGAAGTGAGTTACAAGATGTGGACCTTTGGTTTGAAGTGAGTTACAAGATGTGGACCTTTGGTTTGAAGTGAGTTACAAGATGTGGACCTTTGGTTTGAAGTGAGCTACAAGATGTGGACCTTTGGTTTGAAGTGAGCTACAAGATGTGGACCTTTGGTTTGAAGTGACTTACAAGATGTGGACCTTTGGTTTGAAGTGAGCTACAAGATGTGGACCTTTGGTTTGAAGTGAGCTACAAGATGTGGACCTTTGGTTTGAAGTGACTTACAAGATGTGGACCTTTGGTTTGAAGTGAGCTACAAGATGTGGACCTTTGGTTTGAAGTGAGTTACAAGATGTGGACCTTTGGTTCAGAAGTGACTTACAAGATGTGGACCTTTGGTTTGAAGTGAGCTACAAGATGTGGACCTTTGGTTTGAAGTGAGCTACAAGATGTGGACCTTTGGTTCAGAAGTGACTTACAAGATGTGGACCTTTGGTTTGAAGTGAGTTACAAGATGTGGACCTTTGGTTTGAAGTGAGTTACAAGATGTGGACCTTTGGTTTGAAGTGAGCTACAAGATGTGGACCTTTGGTTTGAAGTGAGCTACAAGATGTGGACCTTTGGTTTGAAGTGACTTACAAGATGTGGACCTTTGGTTTGAAGTGAGCTACAAGATGTGGACCTTTGGTTTGAAGTGAGCTACAAGATGTGGACCTTTGGTTTGAAGTGACTTACAAGATGTGGACCTTTGGTTTGAAGTGAGCTACAAGATGTGGACCTTTGGTTTGAAGTGAGTTACAAGATGTGGACCTTTGGTTCAGAAGTGACTTACAAGATGTGGACCTTTGGTTTGAAGTGAGTTACAAGATGTGGACCTTTGGGTCAGAAGTGAGTTACAAGATGTGGACCTTTGGTTCAGAAGTGACTTACAAGATGTGGACCTTTGGTTTGAAGTGAGTTACAAGATGTGGACCTTTGGTTCTGAAGTGAGTTACAAGATGTGGACCTTTGGTTCAGAAGTGACTTACAAGATGTGGACCTTTGGTTTGAAGTGAGTTACAAGATGTGGACCTTTGGTTCAGAAGTGACTTACAAGATGTGGACCTTTGGTTTGAAGTGACTTACAAGATGTGGACCTTTGGTTTGAAGTGACTTACAAGATGTGGACCTTTGGTTTGAAGTGAGTTACAAGATGTGGACCTTTGGTTTGAAGTGAGTTACAAGATGTGGACCTTTGGTTTGAAGTGAGCTACAAGATGTGGACCTTTGGTTTGAAGTGACTTACAAGATGTGGACCTTTGGTTTGAAGTGAGTTACAAGATGTGGACCTTTGGTTTGAAGTGACTTACAAGATGTGGACCTTTGGTTCAGAAGTGACATACAAGATGTGGACCTTTGGTTTGAAGTGAGTTACAAGATGTGGACCTTTGGTTCAGAAGTGAGTTACAAGATGTGGACCTTTGGTTCAGAAGTGACTTACAAGATGTGGACCTTTGGTTTGAAGTGAGTTACAAGATGTGGACCTTTGGTTTGAAGTGAGTTACAAGATGTGGACCTTTGGTTCAGAAGTGACTTACAAGATGTGGACCTTTGGTTTGAAGTGAGTTACAAGATGTGGACCTTTGGTTTGAAGTGACTTACAAGATGTGGACCTTTGGTTTGAAGTGACTTACAAGATGTGGACCTTTGGTTTGAAGTGAGTTACAAGATGTGGACCTTTGGTTCAAGAAGTGAGTTACAAGATGTGGACCTTTGGTTTGTAGAAAATGCTGCCATAACCCCTACCACTCTGATTGTTTCACTAACAGTGATGTAAATGCTGTCATAACCCCTACCTCTCTGATTGTTTCACTAACAGTGATGTAAATGCTGTCATAACCCCTACCTCTCTGATTGTTTCACTAACAGTGATGTAAATGCTGTCATAACCCCTACCTCTCTGATTGTTTCACTAACAGTGATGTAAATGCTGTCATAACCCCTACCTCTCTGATTGTTTCACTAACAGTGATGTAAATGCTGTCATAACCCCTACCACTCTGATTGTTTCAGTAACAGTGATGTAAATGCTGTCTGTTGGGTAAATCAAGAAAATTACGCCATATGTTTAGTCGATGTCTCTAAGGATCCGTTTTTGAAGTGAATTTAATGCCTTTTCTTCACAGTAAAATGAAGTTTTAAATGTTGGTGTACAGGCCCCTTTAAAATGCAGTGGTTTATACCCCATGATTATTACACAATTATTACTTACCCTCAAATTATTTTGACAGAATATGCTAATTAATAAGATATACATAGATATTTTACTATTATTATTTTATTTTCTTCCCCCTAATAGTTTATTATTGTGGTCAAATTGACCCCAGTTGGTAAATAATGTGTGTTACAATATGTTGGTAGGTCGAGGGTTAAAGCGATGCCAATTTGTTTCCAACGTGGTCCCCGATGGAGTACATTTACATTTACATTTAAGTCATTTAGCATCTTATCCAGAGCGACTTACACACGAGACAGACAACACTAAAGGATATACACATAAGTAATATCAACCTCTTCCTCTTCGTCGGAGAAGAAGTAAGCTACGCCGACCCTGAGCTCCTCTTTCTCCACTCCGGACGGATCGCCGGTTGGCAGCTCGCTGTAGCTGAGATGAGTGATACGGTCCAAGTGGTTGCCCATCAATGACGAGGCCCCGACAGAGGAGAGGCATGGGATACGGTGTCTGGGGTAGGGAGGGAAGGAAAGACAGGGAGGGTGGAAGGAGAGAGAGGGGCGAGAAGGGGACAGATATGTTACTGTGGGGAAAGAACAGACAAAAACCCAACAGGCTCCAGTACACAACTCCGGTCGGCTTTCAGCTACACAGAATCACAGCAGTATCCAGTACATTCATGTAACAATCAACAGCCACATAGATGATCATAAGTGATCAACACACTCGAGTTACTGAGCCCAGTTCCCGTGAAAGACGCGAAAACAATCAATGATTTAGTCCGTGGCTCTCATCACATGCCTTTAGCTAATCATACCCTCTGGTGGACTGAATGATAAAATAGCAGCGCTATGGATAGAGAGAGAGAAAGAGAGACAGAGAGACAGAGAGAGAGGGAGGTGAAATCTCCAGTCTTCCACGGAGAAGAGAAGTGCGCGCCGACTGAATGCTTTAGATGTATTATTATCCTTGATCAGTTTGTATGCACCGTGGGGGGAAAACAAATCAAGGCTAATTTAGAGGCCATAATGCACCAGGGAAAAACACCGGAGTAATAGAAGCAGTTACCCAGGGAACGGTTATATATCCTGTTGTTCCATCAGTGCCGCGGGCTCCACGGTCTTCTCTACTCCCTCCCTGTCCCTCTCTTCTATTTCTCCGTTCGTTCTCTCTCTCTCTCTTCTTCCCCTCTGTACTCCCGCAGCCCTGTGTGCTTTACTGGTGTTTTCTCAACCTCGCGTCTTTAAGTAACTCGGAGAGCTCCGCCTTCAGCCGCAACATCTGCCCTTTGACGCAGCCCATTGGTCTAGGGGCATTTTCCTGTCCCTGCTCGGCCAATCAGAAAGGCCAATCCTCACGTCATTCAAGCCAGCCTCCAATAGCGTGGGCGCAGAGCAACGCGTGGTGATTGGGATTCGTTAAGGGCTCTACACACTTCAGGTAAACTACCCATACACAGCAACGTTGCTTTCACCCTTGGCTCTATATACTTGTTTTGCGGTCTTTACTGTGGCGTGGTTTTGTTGTCTGAGGAATGAAGAATACTAGACAGATCGAGGTGTGATTGTTGCTGTTGTCTGAGGAATGAAGAATACTAGACAGAGATGTGATTGTTGCTGTTGTCTGAGGAATGAAGAATACTAGACAGAGATGTGATTGTTGCTGTTGTCTGAGGAATGAAGAATACTAGACAGAGATGTGATTGTTGCTGTTGTCGGAGAAATTAAGAATACTAGACAGATAGAGGTGTGATTGTTGCTGTCGTTGTTATAGGGAGGAGGAAGCCTGACAGAGAGGCTAAGAAACATGCTGCTACTATTATATTATTATATTACCTCACTAACATGCTGCTACTATATTATATTACCTCACTAACATGCTGCTACTATATTATATTACCTCACATTTACATTTAAGTCATTTAGCAGACGCTCTTATCCAGAGCGACTTACAAATTGGTGCATTCACCTTATGACATCCAGTAGAACAGCCACTTTACAATAGTGCATCTAAATCTTTTTAGGGGGGGTGAGAAGGATTACTTACCCTATCCTAGGTATTCCTTGAAGAGGTGGGGTTTCAGGTGTCTCCGGAAGGTGGTGATTGACTCCGCTGTCCTGGCGTCGTGAGGGAGTTTGTTCCACCATATATTACCTCACTAACATACTGCTACTATATTATATTACCTCACTAACATGCTGCTACTATATTATATTACCTCACTAACATGCTGCTACTATATTATATTACCTCACTAACATGCTGCTACTATATTATATTACCTCACTGACATGCTGCTACTATATTATATTACCTCACTGACATGCTGCTACTATATTATATTACCTCACTGACATGCTGCTACTATATTATATTACCTCTATATTATATTACCTCACTAACATGCTGCTACTATATTATATTACCTCACTAACATGCTGCTACTATATTATATTACCTCACTAACATGCTACTACTATATTATATTACCTCACTGACATGCTACTACTATATTATATTACCTCACTAACATGCTGCTACTATATTATATTACCTCACTAACATGCTGCTACTATATTATATTACCTCACTAACATACTGCTACTATATTATATTACCTCACTAACATGCTGCTACTATATTATATTACCTCACTGACATGCTGCTACTATATTATATTACCTCACTAACATGCTGCTACTATATTATATTACCTCACTAACATGCTGCTACTATATTATATTACCTCACTGACATGCTGCTACTATATTATATTACCTCACTGACATGCTGCTACTATATTATATTACCTCTATATTATATTACCTCACTAACATGCTACTACTATATTATATTACCTCACTAACATGCTGCTACTATATTATATTACCTCACTAACATGCTGCTACTATATTATATTACCTCACTGACATGCTGCTACTATATTATATTACCTCTATATTATATTACCTCACTAACATGCTGCAACTATATTATATTACCTCACTGACATGCTGCTACTATATTATATTACCTCACGAACATGCTACTACTATATTATATTACCTCACTGACATGCTGCTACTATATTATATTACCTCACTAGCATGCTGCTACTATATTATATTACCTCACTGACATGCTGCTACTATATTATATTACCTCACTGACATGCTGCTACTATATTATATTACCTCACTGACATGCTGCTACTATATTATATTACCTCACTGACATGCTGCTACTATATTATATTACCTCACTGACATGCTGCTACTATATTATATTACCTCTATATTATATTACCTCACTAACATGCTACTACTATATTATATTACCTCACTAACATGCTGCTACTATATTATATTACCTCACTAACATGCTGCTACTATATTATATTACCTCACTGACATGCTGCTACTATATTATATTACCTCTATATTATATTACCTCACTAACATGCTGCAACTATATTATATTACCTCACTGACATGCTGCTACTATATTATATTACCTCACGAACATGCTACTACTATATTATATTACCTCACTGACATGCTGCTACTATATTATATTACCTCACTAGCATGCTGCTACTATATTATATTACCTCACTAACATGCTGCTACTATATTATATTACCTCACTGACATGCTGCTACTATATTATATTACCTCACGAACATGCTGCTACTATATTATATTACCTCACTAACATGCTACTACTATATTATATTACCTCTATATTATATTACCTCACTAACATGCTACTACTATATTATATTATCTCACTAACATGCTGCTACTATATTATATTATCTCACTAACATGCTGCTACTATATTATATTACCTCACTAACATGCTGCTACTATATTATATTACCTCACTAACATGCTGCTACTATATTATATTACCTCACTAACATGCTACTACTATATTATATTACCTCTATATTATATTACCTCACTAACATGCTACTACTATATTATATTACCTCTATATTATATTACCTCACTGACATGCTGCTACTATATTATATTACCTCTATATTATATTACCTCACTAACATGCTGCTACTATATTATATTACCTCACTAACATGCTGCTACTATATTATATTATCTCACTAACATGCTGCTACTATATTATATTACCTCACTGACATGCTGCTACTATATTATATTACCTCTATATTATATTACCTCACTAACATGCTGCAACTATATTATATTACCTCACTAACATGCTGCTACTATAGTATATTACCTCTATATTATATTACCTCACTAAAATGCTGCTACTATATTATATTACCTCTATATTATATTACCTCACTAACATGCTGCTACTATATTATATTACCTCACTAACATGCTGCTACTATATTATATTACCTCTATATTATATTACCTCACTAACATGCTGCTACTATATTATATTACCTCTATATTATATTACCTCACTAACATGCTGCTACTATATTATATTACCTCACTAACATGCTGCTACTATATTATATTACCTCTATATTATATTACCTCACTAACATGCTGCTACTATATTATATTACCTCACTAACATGCTGCTACTATATTATATTACCTCACTAACATGCTGCTACTGTCACACCCTGATCTGTTTCACCTGTCTTTTTGATTGACTCCACCTCCCTCCAGGTGTCTCCCATCTTCCTCATTATCCCCAGTGTATTTATACCTGTGTTCTCTGTTTGTCTGTTGGCAGTTCGTCTTGTCTTGTCAGGTCTTACCAGCATGTTTTCCCATCTCCCTGCCTGCTCAAGTTCTGTTCCCTTGTTTACCTGGTTCTGACCATTCTGCCTGGCCTGACCCTGAGCCTGCCTGCCGTTCTGTACCTGCCTGACTCTGACCCTGAGCCTGCCTGCCATTCTCTACCTGCCTGGCCTGACCCTGAGCCTGCCTGCCGTTCTGTACCTGCCTGACTCTGACCCTGAGCCTGCCTGCCGTTCTGTACCTGCCTGACTCTGACCCTGAGCCTGCCTGCCGTTCTCTACCTGCCTGACTCTGACCCTGAGCCTGCCTGCCATTCTCTACCTGCCTGGCCTGACCCTGAGCCTGCCTGCCATTCTCTACCTGCCTGACTCTGACCCTGAGCCTGCCTGCCGTTCTGTACCTGCCTGACTCTGACCCTGAGCCTGCCTGCCGTTCTGTACCTGCCTGACTCTGACCCATTTACGAACCTCTACAATATTATATTACCTTGCTAACGTGCTGCTACAATAGGCTACAATCATACACCAATGGACTTACTGTACTAAATATGACCTGCTACATTACCATTTAAAACAATACATTACAATACAATACTAAACAACACTGTACAATATAAAATAATACAATAAAAAACTATATATTACAATGAAAAACAAAAAAGGATACATTACAATACAATACAATACAACACAATACATAACAATACATTGCAATACATTACATTACAATACAATACAGTACAATACAATACATTACAATACAATACATTACAATACAATACAGTACAATACAATACATTACAATACAATACATTGCAATACAATACAATACAACACAATACATAACAATACATTGCAATACATTACATTACAATACAATACAGTACAATACAATACATTACAATACATTACATTACAATACAATACAGTACAATACAATACATTACAATACAATACATTGCAATACAATACAATACAACACAATACATAACAATACATTGCAATACATTACATTACAATACAATACAGTACAATACAATACATTACATTGCAATACATTACAATACAATACATTACAATACATTACAATACATTACAATACAATACATAACAATACAATACATTACATAACAATACAATACATTACAATACAATACATTACAATACATTACAATACAATACATTACAATACAATACATTACAATACATTACAATACAATACATTACAATACAATACATTACAATACAATACATTACAATACATTACAATACAATACAATACATTGCAATACAATACATTGCAATACATTACATTACATTACAATACATTACATTACAATACAATACAATACAATACATTACAATACAATACATTACAATACAATACAATTACAATACAATACAATACATTACAATACAATACATTACAATACATTACAATACAATACAATACATTACAATACAATACATTACAATACAATACATTACAATACAATACATTACAATACAATACAATACAATACATTACAATACATTGCAATACAATACAATACAATACATTACAATACAATACATTACAATACAATACATTACAATACAATACAATACAATACATTACAATACAATACATTACAATACAATACATTACAATACATTGCAATACAATACATTACAATACATTACAATACAATACATTACAATACATTACAATACATTACAATACATTACATTACAATACATTACATTGCAATACAATACAATACAATACATTGCAATACAATACAATACAATACATTACATTACAATACATTACAATACAATACATTACATTACATTACAATAAATTACAATACATTGCAATACATTACATTACAATACATTGCAATACATTACAATACAATACATTGTAATACAATACAATACAATACATTACAATACAATACAATACAATACATTACAATACATTACAATACATTACATTGCAATACATTACATTACAATAAATTACAATACATTGCAATACATTACATTACAATACATTGCAATACATTACAATACAATACATTGTAATACAATACAATACAATACATTACAATACAATACATTACAATACAATACAATACATTGCAATACATTACATTGCAATACATTACAATACATTACATTGCAATACATTACATTACAATAAATTACAATACATTGCAATACATTACATTACAATACATTGCAATACATTACAATACAATACATTGTAATACAATACAATACAATACAATACATTACAATACAATACATTACAATACAATACAATACATTGCAATACATTACATTGCAATACATTACAATACAATACATTGCAATACAATACAATACATTGCAATACATTACATTGCAATACAATACAATACATTACATTACAATACAATACATTGCAATACATTACAATACAATACATTGTAATACAATACAATACAATACATTACAATACATTACAATACATTACATTGCAATACAATACATTACATTACAATACATTACAATACAATACAATACATTACAATACAATACAATACATTACAATACAATACATTGCAATACATTACAATACAATACAACACATTACAATACAATACATTACAATACAATACATTACAATACAAGACAATACAATACAATACAATACATTGCAATACAATACAATACAATACATTGCAATACAATACATTACAATACAATACATTACAATACATTACAATACATTACAATACAATACATTACAATACAATACATTACAATACATTGCAATACATTACATTACAATACATTACAATACAATACATTACAATACATTACAATACCTTACAATACATTACATTGCAATACATTACATTGCAATACAATACAATACAATACATGGCAATACAATACAATACAATACATTACATTACAATACATTACAATACAATACATTACATTACATTACAATAAATTACAATACATTGCAATACATCACATTACAATACATTGCAATACATTACAATACAATACATTGTAATACAATACAATACAATACAATACATTACAATACAATACAATACAATACATTACAATACATTACAATACATTACATTGCAATACATTACATTACAATAAATTACAATACATTGCAATACATTACATTACAATACATTGCAATACATTACAATACAATACATTGTAATACAATACAATACAATACATTACAATACAATACATTACAATACAATACAATACATTGCAATACATTACATTGCAATACATTACAATACATTACATTGCAATACATTACATTACAATAAATTACAATACATTGCAATACATTACATTACAATACATTGCAATACATTACAATACAATACATTGTCAAATCAAATCAAATCAAATCAAATTTATTTATATAGCCCTTCGTACATCAGCTGATATCTCAAAGTGCTGTACAGAAACCCAGCCTAAAACCCCAAACAGCAAACAATGCAGGTGTAAAAGCACGGTGGCTAGGAAAACTCCTAGAAAGGCCAAACCTAGGAAGAAACCTAGAGAGGAACCGGGCTATTGGGGTGGCCAGTCCTCTTCTGGCTGTGCGGGTAGAGATTATAACAGAACATGACCAAGATGTTCAAATGTTCATAAATGACCAGCATGGTCGAATAATAATAAGGCAGAACAGTTGAAACTGAGCAGCAGCACAGTCAGGTGGACTGGGGACAGCAAGGAGCCTTCATGTCAGGTAGTCCTGGGGCACGTAATATGTAATACAATACAATACAATACAATACATTACAATACAATACATTACAATACAATACAATACATTGCAATACATTACATTGCAATACATTACAATACAATACATTGCAATACAATACAATACATTGCAATACATTACATTGCAATACAATACAATACATTACATTACAATACATTGCAATACATTACAATACAATACATTGTAATACAATACAATACATTACAATACATTACAATACATTACATTGCAATACAATACATTACATTGCAATACATTACAATACATTACATTGCAATACATTACAATACATTACATTACATTACATTACAATACATTACAATACAATACATTACAATACATTACATTACATTACAATACATTACAATACATTACAATACATTACAATACATTACATTACAATACAATACAATACATTACAATACATTACAATACATTACATTACATTACAATACATTACAATACATTACACTACATTACAATACATTACAATACAATACAATACAATACAATACAATACAATACATACAATACATTACATTGCAATACATTACAATACATTACAATACATTACATTACATTACAATACATTACATTACAATACATAACAATACATTACAATACAATACATTACAATACAGTACAATACAATACAATACAATACAATACATTACAATACATTACATTACAATACATAACAATACATTACAATACAATACATTACAATACATTACAATACATAACAATACAATACAATACAATACAATACATTACATTACAATACAATACATTACAATACAATACAATACATTACAATACAATACATTGCAATACATTACAATACAATACAACACATTACAATACAATACATTACAATACAATACATTACAATACAATACATTACAATACAATACATTACAAATACAATACAATACATTACAATACATTGCAATACAATAACAATACATTGCAATACAATACATTACAATACAATACATTACAATACAATACATTACAATACATTAATACATTACAATACAATACATTACAATACAATACATTACAATACATTGCAATACATTACATTACAATACATTACAATACAATACATTACAATACATTACAATACATTACAATACATTACATTGCAATACATTACATTGCAATACAATACAATACAATACATTGCAATACAATACAATACAATACATTACATTACAATACATTACAATACAATACATTACATTACATTACAATAAATTACAATACATTGCAATACATTACATTACAATACATTGCAATACAATACAATACAATACATTGTAATACAATACAATACAATACAATACATTACAATACAATACAATACAATACATTACAATACATTACAATACATTACATTGCAATACATTACATTATAAATTACAATACATTGCAATACATTACATTACAATACATTGCAATACATTACAATACAATACATTGTAATACAATACAATACAATACAATACATTACAATACAATACATTACAATACAATACAATACATTGCAATACATTACATTGCAATACATTACAATACATTACATTGCAATACATTACATTACAATAAATTACAATACATTGCAATACATTACATTACAATACATTGCAATACATTACAATACAATACATTGTAATACAATACAATACAATACAATACATTACAATACAATACATTACAATACAATACAATACATTGCAATACATTACATTGCAATACATTACAATACAATACATTGCAATATTAATACAATACATTGCAATACATTACATTGCAATACAATACAATACATTACATTACATTACATTGCAATACATTACAATACAATACATTGTAATACAATACAATACAATACATTACAATACATTACAATACATTACATTGCAATACAATACATTACATTACAATACATTACAATACAATACAATACATTACAATACAATACAATACATTACAATACATTACATTGCAATACATTACAATAAATACAACACATTACAATACAATACATTACAATACAATACATTACAATACAATACATTACAATACAATACATTACAATACAATACAATACAATACATTACAATACATTACACATACAATACAATACAATACATTGCAATACAATACATTACAATACAATACATTACAATACATTACAATACATTACAATACATACATTACAATACAATACATTACAATACATTGCAATACATTACATTACAATACATTACAATACAATACATTACAATACATTACAATACCTTACAATACATTACATTGCAATACATTACATTGCAATACAATACAATACAATACATGGCAATACAATACAATACAATACATTACATTACAATACATTACAATACAATACATTACATTACATTACAATAAATTACAATACATTGCAATACATTACATTACAATACATTGCAATACATTACAATACAATACATTGTAATACAATACAATACAATACATTACAATACAATACATTACAATACAATACAATACATTGCAATACATTACATTGCAATACATTACAATACATTACATTGCAATACATTACATTACAATAAATGACAATACATTGCAATACATTACATTACAATACATTGCAATACATTACAATACAATACATTGTAATACAATACAATACAATACAATACATTACAATACAATACATTACAATACAATACAATACATTGCAATACATTACATTGCAATACATTACAATACATTACATTGCAATACATTACATTACAATAAATTACAATACATTGCAATACATTACATTACAATACATTGCAATACATTACAATACAATACATTGTAATACAATACAATACAATACAATACATTACAATACAATACATTACAATACAATACAATACATTGTAAATACATTACATTGCAATACATTACAATACAATACATTGCAATACAATACAATACATTGCAATACATTACATTGCAATACAATACAATACATTACATTACAATACATTGCAATACATTACAATACAATACATTGTAATACAATACAATACAATACATTACAATACATTATAATACATTACATTGCAATACAATACATTACATTACAATACATTACAATACAATACAATACATTATAATACAATACAATACATTACATAATACAATACATTGCAATACATTACAATACAATACAACACATTACAATACAATACATTACAATACAATACATTACAATACAATACATTACAATACAATACAATACAATACATTACAATACATTGCAATAATAATACAATACAATACATTGCAATACAATACATTACAATACAATACATTACAATACATTACAATACATTACAATAATACATTACTAATACAATACATTACAATACATTGCAATACATTACATTACAATACATTACAATACAATACATTACAATACATTACAATAGGTCTAGATAATACATTACATTGCAATACATTACATTGCAATACAATACAATACAATACATGGCAATACAATACAATACAATACATTACATTACAATACATTACAATACAATACATTACATTACATTACAATACCATAATACATTGCAATACATTATATTACAATATATTGTAATACATTAATACAATACATTGTAATACAATACATTACAATACATTACAATACAATACATTACAATACAATACAATACATTGCATTACATTACATTGCAATACATTACAATACATTACATTGCAATACATTACATTACAATAAATGACAATACATTGCAATACATTACATTACAATACATTGCAATACATTACAATACAATACATTGTAATACAATACAATACAATACAATACATTACAATACAATACATTACAATACAATACAATACATTGCAATACATTACATTGCAATACATTACAATACAATACATTGCATTACAATACAATACATTGCAATACATTACATTGCAATACAATACAATACATTACATTACAATACATTGCAATACATTATAATACAATACATTGTAATACAATACAATACAATACATTACAATACATTACTAATACATTACATTGTAATACAATACATTACATTGCATATTACATTACAATACATTACATTGCAATACATTACAATACATTACATTGCATTACATTACAATACATTACAATACAATTACAATACATTACATTACAATACATAACAATACATTTAATACATTACAATACAATACATTAAATACATTACACATTACATTACAATACAATACAATACATTACAATACATTACAATACATTACATTACAATACAATACATTACAATACAATACATTACATAATACAATACATTACAATACATTACATTACAATACAATACAATACAATACAATACAATACAATACATTACATTGCAATACATTACAATACATTACAATACATTACATTACATTACAATACATTACATTACAATACATAACAATACATTACAATACAATACATTACAATACATTACAATACAGTACAATACAATACAATACAATACAATACAATACAATACATTACAATACATTGCAATACAATACATTGCAATACAATACATTACAATACAATACATTAAAATACATTACAATACATTGCAATACAATACATTGCAATACATTACAATACATTACATTACATTACAATACATAACAATACATTACAATACAATACATAACAATACATTACAATACAATACATTAAAATACATTACAATACATTGCAATACAATACATTGCAATACATTACAATACATTACATTACAATACATAACAATACATTACAATACAATACATTACAATACATTACAATACAGTACAATACAAAACAATACATTACAATACAATACATTACAATACATTGCAATACAATACATTGGAATACATTAAAATACAATACATTACAATACAATACAATACATTGGAATACATTAAAATACAATACATTACAATACAATACAATACATTGGAATACATTAAAATACAATACATTACAATACAATACAATACATTACAATACATTAAAATACATTACAATACATTACAATACAATACATTACAATACAATACAATACATTGGAATACATTAAAATACAATACATTACAATACAATACAATACATTGGAATACATTAAAATACAATACATTACAATACAATACATTACAATACATTACAATACATTACAATACATTATAATACATTACAATACAATACATTACAATACATTATAATACAATACTAATACAATATAATACATTACATTGCAATACATTACAATACATTACAATACATTACAATACAATACATTACAATACATTACAATACAATACAATACAATATAATACATTACATTATAATACATTATAATACAATACAATACAATACAATACAATACATTATATTACAATACATTACATTG
>NC_068428.1:49575965-49623465 GCF_023373465.1 Oncorhynchus keta
AATACATTACAATACATTACAATACATAAAATACATTACAATACATTGCAATACAATACATTACAATACATTACAATACATACAATACATTACATTACAATACAATAATACATTACATTACAATACATTTAAAATACATTATACATTGTACAATACATTACAATACAATACATTGTATACAATATTGTAATATATTACAATACATTACAATACATTATACATTATACAAATACATTACAATACATTACAATACAATACAATACAATACAATACATTACAATACAATACATTACAATACAATACAATACATTACAATACATTACAATACAATACAATACATTACAATACATTACAATACAATACAATACATTACAATACAATACATTACAATACAATACAATACATTACAATACATTACAATACATTACAATACATTACAATACAATACATTACAATAAATACATTACAATACATTACAATACATTACAATACATTACAATACAATACATTACAATACATTACAATACAATACAATACAATACAATACAATACATTACAATACAATACAATACAATACAATACAATACAATACAATACAATACAATACAATACAATACAAAATAATCAAATAGAAAACAAACAATACATTCCATACACCAAGGGATTGTAGTTACTAAATAGATTATATATATATATTATATTATATTATTATTATTATTTATTATTATTAGTTACTAAATAGATTAGGAATAGTTGCTGTTATACAATGTCTATTATTATAATGTAATATTTCCCTAGGCTGCCTGTCCATCTGTGAAACAACACATTGAAATAATATGATATATTCTAGCTGTGTGTGTGTGTGTGTTTCCTGAGGAAACGAAAAAACACACAGACACACGGTTGATATTTAATGGTGCGTGACATTGAAAAGGCTTCAGATATTATCCAGGGCTGTAGAAAAAGGGAGTGCTGGATGGAGGGAGAGAGGTAAAAGAAACGTTTTCTGGTTCCAGGAGGGGTGGTCAGCTCTCTCTCTCTCACTCTCTCTCTCTCTCTCTACATTACTCTCTCTCTCTCTCTCTCTCCCCCCAACTCTCTCTCTCCCCCTCTCTCAACACATCCCCTCCCCACAGACACACGGTTGATATTTAATGGTGCGTGACATTGAAAAAGGCTTCAGATATTATCTTTGCTGGATGGAGGGAGAGAGGTAAAATAAACGTCTCTGGTCCCTTCTCTCTCTCTCTCCTCCCCTCTCTCTCTCTCCTCTCCCTCTCTCTCGCTCCCCTCTCTCTTTTCTCTCTCTCTCCCTCCCTCCCCAACTCTCTCTCCCTCTCCTCTCCTCCCTCTCCCTCTCCCTCCCCCTATATCTTTTCTCGCTCCCCCTCTCTCTCCCTCTCTCTCTCTCCCCTCTCTCCCTCTCTCTCTCTCTACATATATATATATGGAACTGTCCATGGTGTTAAATCTGGTATATAAATCTATTGGGGTGACGCAGTTTTTTGCGGGTTGCTTAGTGTGTACCACTTCCTGATTTTGCCCATACCAGGCGTGAACTTGGGATCTCTGCCTCACAAACACAGGTGACCTCCCTCCTCAAGCCCTGGTATTTCTGATCAATTTGATGTTATTTTAATGGACACTAACATTTTAATGGACAAAAAAGGTGCTTTTCTTTGAAAAACAAGGACATTTCTAAGTGGCCCCAAACTTTTGAGCGGTAGTGTGTATAGACAACAGTCAGGAAGTTAAAGCTCGGTCACAAATGGGTCTTCCAAATGGACAATGACTCCAAGCATACTTCCAAAGTTGTGTCAAAACGGCTTAAGGACAACAAAGTCAAGGTATTGGAGTGGACATCACAAAGCCCTGACCTCAATCCTATAGAACGTTTGTGGGCAGAACTGAAAAAGCTTGTGTGAGCAAGGAGGCCTACAAACCTGACTCCGTTACACCAGCTCTGTCAGGAGGAATGGGCCAAAATTCACCCAACTTATTGTGGGAGGCTTGTGGAAGACTACCTGAAACGTTATACCCAAGTTAAACAATGTAAAGGCAATGCTACCAAAATACTAGATGAGTGTATGTAAACTTCTGACCCACTGGGAATGTGATGAAATAAATAAAAGCTGAAATAAATCATTCTCTCTACTATTATTCTGACATTTCACATTCTTTAAATAAAGCGGTGATCCTTGGACCTCTTGTGGTGGGGGCAACAGGAAGGAAGTAACAAACATGACACGCCTCCTCATCTACTCAGCAAGGGGACCATAATAAATGTCACACCTATACAGTGCCTTGACTTTTCTACATTTTGTTAGGTTACAGCCTTATTGTAAAATTGATTGAATAGTTTTTTCCTCCTCATCAATCTACACACAATACCCCATAATGACATCACAATACCCCATAATGACATCACAATACCCCATAATGACATCACAATACCCCATAATGTCATCTGATGGGTGAAATAGTGGAGGAGGAAGCAAAGGCATTTAGATGGATTTTCTTCATGTTTGTCCGGGAGGGACAATGGGGAATCGCTGACCAGGGCGGACTGCTGGATGGGCTGGGGTGCTGGCTCGCTGGGTCGACTGGTGGTAGAGAATCCTCAGCTAATTGGAGGTGATGCCCCCTGGGTAATGTTGAGGAACCTCATTCAAAGCCGTCCCCAGTTGCGCCAGCTCGTCGTGGTGTCACTGTTCGCCGACCATTTGGGAGATGTCTTAATTACATGCTGCTTCCGTTTGTTGAGGCTGTAACGGAGACGCAGGGAGTCAGGAAGCAGGAAGCAGTTGGTGAGTTTCATAATAACGAACATGGAGAGACATAAAGAAGAGACTGGACAAGAAAACAGAACCAAGCCTGATGAGTGAACTTAACGATGTCATCTTCGTCCTCGAGTTTGGGGAATTTAAAAAAATATATATAGTTTTTATTTAACCTTTATTTAACCAGGCAAGTCAGTTAAGAACACATTCTTATTTTCAATGACGGCCTGGGAACAGTGGGTTAACTGCCTGTTCAGGGGCAGAACGACAGATTTGTACCTTGTCAGCTCGTGGGTTTGAACTTGCAACCTTGCGGTTACTAGTCCAACGCTCTAACCACTAGGCTACCCTGCCGCCTCTACACTCTAACCACTAGGCTACCCTACCCCCTCTACACTCTAACCACTAGGCTACCCTACCACCTCTACACTCTAACCACTAGGCTACCCTACCACCTCTACACTCTAACCACTAGGCTACCCTACCACCTCTACACTCTAACCACTAGGCTACCCTGCCGCCTCTACACTCTAACCACTAGTCTACCCTGCCACCTCGACACCCTAACCACTAGGCTACCCTGCCCCCTCTACACTCTAACCACTAGGCTACCCTGCCCCCTCTACACTCTAACCACTAGGCTACCTGCCTCCTCTACACTCTAACCACTAGGCTACCCTACCACCTCTACACTCTAACCACTAGGCTACCCTGCCAGCTCTACACTCTAACCACTAGGCTACCCTGCCACCTCGACACTCTAACCACTAGGCTACCCTGCCCCCTCTACACTCTAACCACTAGGCTACCCTGCCACCTCTACACTCTAACCACTAGGCTACCCTGCCGCCTCTACACTCTAACCACTAGTCTACCCTGCCGCCTCTACACTCTAACCACTAGTCTACCCTGCCGTCTCTACACTCTAACCACTAGTCTACCCTGCCGCCTCTACACTCTAACCACTAGTCTACCCTGCCGTCTCTACACTCTAACCACTAGTCTACCCTGCCGCCTCTACACTCTAACCACTAGTCTACCCTACCACCTCTACACTCTAACCACTAGGCTACCCTGCCGCCTCTACACTCTAACCACTAGGCTACCCTGCCGCCTCTACACTCTAACCACTAGTCTACCCTGCCACCTCTACACTCTAACCACTAGGCTACCCTGCCCCCTCTACACTCTAACCACTAGGCTACCCTACCACCTCTACACTCTAACCACTAGGCTACCCTACCCCCTCTACACTCTAACCACTAGGCTACCCTGCCGCCTCTACACTCTAACCACTAGGCTACCCTACCCCCTCTACACTCTAACCACTAGGCTACCCTGCCGCCTCTACACTCTAACCACTAGTCTACCCTGCCACCCCTCCACTCTAACCACTAGGCTACCCTGCCACTCTAACTACTGGGAGGAATCCTCACCTTACTCCATAAAGTAATCCACCATGCAGTACTTCAGCCACCATGCAGTACTTCAGCCACCATGCAGTACTTCAGCCACCATGCAGTACTTCAGCCACCGTGCAGTACTTCAGCCACCGTGCAGTACTTCAGCCACCGTGCAGTACTTCAGCCACCGTGCAGTACTTCAGCCACCGTGCAGTACTTCAGCCACCGTGCAGTACTTCAGCCACCGTGCAGTACTTCAGCCACCGTGCAGTACTTCAGCCACCGTGCAGTACTTCAGCCACCGTGCAGTACTTCAGCCACCGTGCAGTACTTCAGCCACCGTGCAGTACTTCAGCCACCGTGCAGTACTTCAGCCACCATGCAGTACTTCAGCCACCATGCAGTACTTCAGCCACCATGCAGTACTTCAGCCACCGTGCAGTACTTCAGCCACCGTGCAGTACTTCAGCCACCGTGCAGTACTTCAGCCACCGTGCAGTACTTCAGCCACCATGCAGTACTTCAGCCACCATGCAGTACTTCAGCCACCGTGCAGTACTTCAGCCACCGTGCAGTACTTCAGCCACCGTGCAGTACTTCAGCCACCATGCAGTACTTCAGCCACCATGCAGTACTTCAGCCACCGTGCAGTACTTCAGCCACCGTGCAGTACTTCAGCCACCGTGCAGTACTTCAGCCACCGTGCAGTACTTCAGCCACCGTGCAGTACTTCAGCCACCATGCAGTACTTCAGCCACCGTGCAGTACTTCAGCCACCATGCAGTACTTCAGCCACCATGCAGTACTTCAGCCTCCGTGCAGTACTTCAGCCACCGTGCAGTACTTCAGCCACCATGCAGTACTTCAGCCACCGTGCAGTACTTCAGCCACCGTGCAGTACTTCAGCCACCGTGCAGTACTTCAGCCACCATGCAGTACTTCAGCCACCGTGCAGTACTTCAGCCACCGTGCAGTACTTCAGCCACCGTGCAGTACTTCAGCCACCGTGCAGTACTTCAGCCACCGTGCAGTACTTCAGCCACCGTGCAGTACTTCAGCCACCGTGCAGTACTTCAGCCACCATGCAGTATTTCAGCCACCATGCAGTACTCCAGCCATCGTGTCTATTTCAGGTCTTCTCACTTATGGATGGAGACAGGTCTCGGTTACCATTACGAGCAGTACTTTGATGTGGACACCTACCTGTCTCTGTTACCATGACGAGCAGTACTTTGATGTGGACACCTACCTGTCTCTGTTACCATGACGAGCAGTACTTTGATGTGGACACCTACCTGTCTCTGTTACCATGACGAGCAGTACTTTGATGTGGACACCTACCTGTCTCTGTTACCATGACGAGCAGTACTTTGATGTGGACACCTACCTGTCTCTGTTACCATGACGAGCAGTACTTTGATGTGGACACCTACCTGTCTCTGTTACCATGACGAGCAGTACTTTGATGTGGACACCTACCTGTCTCTGTTACCATGACGAGCAGTACTTTGATGTGGACACCTACCTGTCTCTGTTACCATGACGAGCAGTACTTTGGTGTGGACACTCACCTGTCTCTGTTACCATGACGAGCAGTACTTTGATGTGGGCACCTACCTGTCTCTGTTACCATGACGAGCAGTACTTTGATGTGGACACCTACCTGTCTCTGTTACCATGACGAGCAGTACTTTGATGTGGACTCCTACCTGTCTCTGTTACCATGACGAGCAGTACTTTGATGTGGACTCCTACCTGTCTCTGTTACCATGACGAGCAATACTTTGATGTGGACACCTACCTGTCTCTGTTACCATGACGAGCAGTACTTTGGTTTGGACGCCTACCTGTCTCTGTTACCATGACGAGCAGTACTTTGGTGTAGACACTCACCTGTCTCTGTTACCATGACGAGCAGTACTTTGGTGTGGATACCCACCCGTCTCCATCAATGAGAGAAGACTTGAAATAGACAAGATGTCAGCAAAAACTCTTTGGGTAAATCACATTATCTGGTGTAACAGTTTGTAATGACATTTCTCTGCACTTGTGTGTCTCTACACCTGAGACACTCTCCGACACACCGAACTGACCTACACTTGATACTATTCTTTTGTATGTTACTTTTACCGAATAACACTGTTATTGAATTCTAGTTCTCCTGAGTTAGCAAACACTTCCATGTATTTAGATTTGGACAAATAAATATTCTGTGGACATCTGAATGTCTAGCCTTTGTTTGATGCCACAGAGCCCTGTACATATTATATTTATTATTATGATTTATTCTGTGAATCCATAAAGGCCGGACAAATTTCGAAGATTCATGGAAAAACATCCATATTTATTTTATGGTGTTTCTTCTCCATCAGGGCTCTCCAACCCTGTTCCTGGAGAGATGCCCTCCTGTAGGTTTTAACTCCAACCCTGTTCCTGGAGAGATACCCTCATGTAGGTTTTAACTCCAACCCTGTTCCTGGAGAGATACCCTCCTGTAGGCCTTAACTCCAACCCTGTTCCTGGAGAGATACCCTCCTGTAGGTTTTAACTCCAACCCTGTTCCTAGAGAGAGACCCTCCTGTAGGTTTTAACTCCAACCCTGTTCCTGGAGAGACCCTCCTGTAGGTTTTAACTCCAACCCTGTTCCTGGAGAGACCCTCCTGGAGGTTTTAACTCCAACCCTGTTCCTAGAGAGACCCTCCTGTAGGTTTTAACTCCAACCCTGTTCCTGGAGAGACCCTCCTGGAGGTTTTAACTCCAACCCTGTTCCTAGAGAGACCCTCCTGTAGGTTTTAACTCCAACCCTGTTCCTGGAGAGAGACCCTCCTGTAGGTTTTAACTCCAACCCTGTTCCTGGAGAGAGACCCTCCTGTAGGTTTTAACTCCAACCCTGTTCCTGGAGAGAGACCCTCCTGTAGTTTTTAACTCCAACCCTGTTCCAGGAGAGAGACCCTCCTGTAGGTTTTAACTCCAACCCTAATCTAAAAATATCAGAATTAGGCTGTCTGTGTAAACACAGCCATAGTCCTTTATCTGACTTTGGTACACAGGCGATAGTGAGCTGGGGAAACTGAGACTCTCTGTGCTCATGGCGATAGTGAGCTGGGGAAACTGAGACTCTCTGTGCTCATGGCGATAGTGAGCTGGGGAAACTGAGACTCTCTGTGCTCATGGCGATGGTGAGCTGGGGAAACTGAGACTCTCTGTGCTCATGGCGATGGTGAGCTGGGGAAACTGAGACTCTGTGCTCATGGCGATGGTGAGCTGGGGAAACTGAGACTCTGTGCTCATGGCGATGGTGAGCTGGGGAAACTGAGACTCTCTGTGCTCATGGCGATGGTGAGCTGGGGAAACTGAGACTCTGTGCTCATGGCGATGGTGAGCTGGGGAAACTGAGACTCTCTGTGCTCATGGCGATAGTGAGCTGGGGAAACTGAGACTCTCTGTGCTCATGGCGATGGGCTTGTTCTGTCTACGGTGAACGGCCAGCTGGATAAGACTCTTCCTAAAGTGGTGTAGGGTTTCCTATCCACCAACCGTTTGGTCCTCTTGCACAAGATTTGCTGCACATCTCCTGGAAAGACATGGTGTTAGCATTTTACACGTTTTAGTGGAAGGGACGTTTGGGCAAGAGAGACCTTTTTTGTTGGTAATGATATTTGGTCTGCAGAGTGGCACAGTGGTCTGAGGCACTGCATCTCAGTGCAAGAGGCGTCACTACAGACCCTGGTTTGAATCCAGGGTGCGTCACATCTGGCTGACACCCATAGGGCTGTGCACAATTGGACAGGCGGTAAACTGGGCTTGACCGGGGTAGACCGTCATTGTAAATAAGAATTTGTTTTAAACTGACTAGTCTGGTTAAATAAAGGTTCAAATTTAAAAAGTTAAGTATCAACCCGAATGGGACCGGAAAGCGTATTGCTTAGGGACATTGGAAGTTGTTTTGAGGGGAAAGATCAGTCAACAATAGGAGGCTAGAGGCGGTGTATAAAGACTTAGGCAGTTCTTACACAGTATGAATGGCTGTGTATGGTAGATGAAGGGACATGGTCACCTCAATCACTCTCATACACAATAATACATTTACTGTCTAAGCACAACCGTGCACAACCAACCTCCCCCTTCCTCATCTCAAAGTACTGTCTGTAACCCCCCCTTCCTCATCTCAACGTACTGTCTGTAACCCCCCTTCCTCATCTCGAAGTACTGTCTGTAACCCCCCTTCCTCATCTCAACGTATTGTCTGTAGCCCCCCTCCTTCCTCATCTCAAAGTAGGTTACTGTCATTCATATTCACCCAGTTCAATGTAACAGTGACAGGTTTAGACTACTACATGATACTAGAATGTTCCCCTGTACCCATCATGAGGTTGCTACAACCTAGCTAGCCTATGAATGAACGTTTACAATGTAGGTGCACACAGGTCGAGAGACAAATCAAGGTGACAGACAGTGACACATTCAATCCCGCCCTGTACGCTCTGCCTGCATCTAGCTGATCTGATGTACACCCCTGATCACACAAACACAGAACTAGCAGCCACATGTAAACCGCATGATCACTTTGCTCGTTATATAGCATTCCTTCTCACATCTACGTGCTCTCCTCCTCTCACCTTTTCCTTTCCCTTGTGCACAACACAACAGCTGTCTATGAACAGGCAAAGAAACCTTTCCAAGCCAAACCTTCATACCATAACCGCTAACCAGCTCACCAGAGCTCCTGTAGCATAATCCTGGGCTACAATTACCCGGGCCCACGACCGGTCTGTCAATGCCACCGCAAGAAGAGGAATAAACAGACTCACCCCATCGCGACGTCCCCAAAGGTTAGCTCTCTAGCCCTCGCTATCTCCCTACTTGCTATTCGGCCTGCTAACGGCTAGCTTGTCTAGCCCGGGCCTACGAACTGTTAGCTTGTTAGCACAGGCCTGCTAACCATCTGACTCACCTCATCCCAAACACTTCTGAACCCATTTACTTTCTCTCTCTTTGATTTTTATTTGTTTATACCTTCCGGAAACCTGCCTCACCCACTGTGATACGGATTCGCTATCACTTTTAATTTTGATTTATTTTTATGACACACTCAAGAACCTCCAGACGCTAACCAGCTAACTAGCTACAAGCTATTTAGTCATTGTTAGTTTAAAAAAAAAAAAAAAAAAAAAACCTGGATAACACTCGCCAGCCCAGCTTCCCTGCCCATCCACCGCTGCCCCTGGACACTGATTTCTTGGCTACATAGCTGACGCACGCTGGACTGTCCATTAATCACGGTACCCCATTCTGCTTGTTTGTTTATCTGTCGGCCCAGTTGCCTAGTCAACGCCATTTTACCTGCTGTTTGTTGTGCTAGCTGATTAGCCTCGCCTACTGTTTTTAGCTAGCTTTCCCAATTCAACACCTGTGATTACTGTATGCCTCGCTGTATGTCTCTCCCAAATGTCAATATGCCTTGTATACTGTTGTTCAGGTTAGTTATCATTGTTTTAGTTCACAATGGAGCCCCTAGATCCACTCTGCATACCCCTGTTACCTCCTTTGTCCCACCCCCCACACATGCGGTGACCTCACCCATTACAACCAGCATGTCCAGAGATACAACCTCTCTCATCATCACCCAGTGCCTGGGCTTACCTCCGCTGTACCCGCACCCCACCATACCCCTGTCTGCGCATTATGCCCTGAATATATTCTACCATGCCCAGAAACCTGCTCCTCTTATCCTCTGCCCCCAACGCTCTAGGCGACCAGTTTTGATAGCCTTTAGCCGCACCCTCATACTACTCCTTCTCTGTTCCGCGGGTGATGTGGAGGTAAACCCAGGCCCTGCATGCCCCCAGGTACCCTCATTTGTTGACTTCTGTGATCGAAAAAGTCTTGGTTTTATGCATGTCAACATCAGAAGCCTCCTCCCTAAGTTTGTTTTACTCACTGCTTTAGCACACTCTGCTAACCCTGATGTCCTTGCCGTGTCTGAATCCTGGCTCAGGAAGGCCACCAAAATTCAGAGATTTCCATACCCAACTATAACATCTTCCGTCAAGATAGAACTGCCAAAGGGGGCGGAGTCGCAGTCTACTGCAGAGATAGCCTGCAAAGTAATGTCATACTTTCCAGGTCCATACCCAAACAGTTTGAACTACTAATTTTGAAAATTACTCTCTCCAGAAACAAGTCTATCACTGTTGCCGCCTGCTACCGACCCCCGTCAGCTCCCAGCTGCGCCTGGACACCATTTGTGAATTGATCGCCCTCATCTAGCTTCAGAGTTTGTTCTGTTAGGTGACCTAAACTGGGATATGCTTAACACCCCGGCAGTCCTACAATCTAAGCTAGATGCCCTCAATCTCACTCAAATCATCAAGGAACCCACCAGGTACAACCCTAACTCTGTAAACAAGGGCACCCTCATAGACGTCATCCTGACCAACTGGCCCTCCAAATATACCTCCGCTGTCTTCAACCAGGATCTCAGCGATCACTGCCTCATCGCCTGTATCCGCCACGGAGCCGCAGTCAAACGACCACCCCTCATCACTGTCAAACGCTCCCTAAAACACTTCTGTGAGCAGGCCTTTCTAATCGACCTGGCCCGTGTATCCTGGAAGGACATTGACCTCATCCCGTCAGTTGAGGATGCCTGGTCATTCTTTAAAAGTAACTTCCTCACCATTTTAGATAAGCATGCTCCGTTCAAAAATGCAGAACCAAGAACAGATACAGCCCTTGGTTCACTCCAGACCTGACTGCCCTCGACCAGCACAAAAACATCCTGTGGCGGACTGCAATAGCATCGAATAGCCCCCGTGATATGCAACTGTTCAGGGAAGTCAGGAACCAATACACGCAGTCAGTCAGGAAAGCTAAGGCCAGCTTCTTCAGGCAGAAGTTTGCATCCTGTAACTCCAACTCCAAAAGTTCTGGGACACTGTGAAGTCCATGGAGAACAAGAGCACCTCCTCCCAGCTGCCCACTGCACTGAGGCTAGGAAACACGGTCTCCACCGATAAATCCATGATTATCGAAAACTTCAATAAGCACTTCTCAACGGCTGGCCATGCCTTCCGCCTGGCTACTCCAACCTCGGCCAACAGCTCCGCCCCGTAGTTCCTCACCCAAGCCTCTCCAGGTTCTCCTTTACCCAAATCCAGATAGCAGATGTTCTGAAAGAGCTGCAAAACCTGGACCCGTACAAATCAGCTGGGCTTGATAATCTGGACCCGCTATTTCTGAAACTATCTGCCGCCATTGTCGCAACCCCTATTACCAGCCTGTTCAACCTCTCTTTCATATCGTCTGAGATCCCCAAGGATTGAAAGCTGCCGCAGTCATCCCCCTCTTCAAAGGGGGAGACACCCTGGACCCAAACTGCTATAGACCTATATCCATCCTGCCCTGCCTATCTAAGGTCTTTGAAAGCCAAGTCAACAAACAGGTCACTGACCATCTCGAATCCCACCGTACCTTCTCCGCTGTGCAATCTGGTTTCCGAGCCGGTCACGGGTGCACCTCAGCCACACTCAAGGTACTAAATGATATCATAACCGCCATCGATAAAAGACAGTACTGTGCAGCCGTCTTCATCGACCTCGCCAAGGCTTTCGACTCTGTCAATCACCAAATTCTTATCGGCAGACTCAACAGCCTCGGTTTTTCGGATGACTGCCTTGCCTGGTTCACCAATTACTTTGCAGACAGAGTTCAGTGTGTCAAATCGGAGGGCATGCTGTCCGGTCCTCTGGCAGTCTCTATGGGGGTGCCACAGGGTTCAATTCTCGGGCCGACTCTTTCTCTGTATATATCAATGATGTTGCTCTTGCTGCGGGCGATTCCTGATCCACCTCTACGCAGACGACACCATTCTATATACTTTCGGCCCGTCATTGGACACTGTGCTATCCAACCTCCAAACGAGCTTCAATGCCATACAGCACTCCTTCCGTGGCCTCCAACTGCTCCTAAACGCGAGTAAAACCAAATGCATGCTTTTCAACCGATCGCTGCCTGCACCCGCATGCCCGACTAGCATCACCACCCTGGATGGTTCCAACCTTGAATATGTGGACATCTATAAGTACCTAGGTGTCTGGCTAGACTGCAAACTCTCCTTCCAGACTCACATCAAACATCTCCAATCAAAAATCAAATCCAGAGTCGGCTTTCTATTCCGCAACAAAGCCTCCTTCACTCACGCTGCCAAGCTTACCCTAGTAAAACTGACTATCCTACCGATCCTCGACTTCGGCGATGTCATCTACAAAATGGCTTCCAACACTCTACTCAGCAAACTGGATGCAGTCTATCACAGTGCCATCCGTTTTGTCACTAAAGCACCTTATACCACCCACCACTGCGACTTGTATGCTCTAGTCGGCTGGCCCTCACTACATATTCGTCGCCAGACCCACTGGCTCCAGGTCATCTACAAGTCCATGCTAGGTAAAGCTCCGCCTTATCTCAGTTCACTGGTCACGATGGCAACACCCATCCGTAGCACGCGCTCCAGCAGGTGTATCTCACTGATCATCCCTAAAGCCAACACCTCATTTGGCCGCCTTTCGTTCCAGTACTCTGCTGCCTGTGACTGGAACGAATTGCAAAATCGCTGAAGTTGGAGACTTTTATCTCCCTCACCAACTTCAAACATCAGCTATCCGAGCAGCTAACCGATCGCTGTAGCTGTACATAGTCTATTGGTAAATAGCTCACCCTTTTCACCTACCTCATTCCCATACTGTTTTTATACTGTTTTTATTTATTTACTTTTCTGCTCTTTTGCACACCAATATCTCTACCTGTACATGCCCATCTGATCATTTATCACCAGTGTTAATCTGCAAAATTGTATTATTCGCCTACCTCCTCATGCCTTTTTGCACACATTGTATATAGACTGCCCATTTTTTTCTACTGTGTTATTGACTTGCTAAATTGTTTACTCCATGTGTAACTCTGTGTTGTCTGTTCACACTGCTATGCTTTATCTTGGCCAGGTCGCAGTTGCAAATGAGAACTTGTTCTCAACTAGCCTACCTGGTTAAATAAAGGTGAAATAAAATAAATTAAAAAAAAACCACTATACACGACCTAAATTGTTGTCACCTATTAGCTAACGTCATAGTCAACATAGCTACTTGAACTAACACGTTAGTAAACCTGCTACAATCATGCAGTGTACAGCAAGGTGTTTAGCTTGGATAGCCATACCCAGCTAGCTAACATAGCATCCTCTCTGTTGGATAGCCATAGCCAGCTAGCTAACATAGCATCCTCTCTGTTGGATAGCCATAGCCAGCTAGCTAACATAGCATCCCTCTCTGTTGGATAGCCATAGCCAGCTAGCTAACATAGCATCCCTCTCTGTTGGATAGCCATACCCAGCTAGCTAACATAGCATCCCTCTCTGTTGGATAGCCATACCCAGCTAGCTAACATAGCATCCCTCTCTGTTGGATAGCCATAGCCATAGCCAGCTAGCTAACATAGCATCCCTCTCTGTTGGATAGCCTTAGCCAGCTAGCTAACATAGCATCCCTCTCTGTTGGACAGCCATAGCCAGCTAGCTAACATAGCATCCTCTCTGTTGGATAGCCATACCCAGCTAGCTAACATAGCATCCCTCTCTGTTGGATAGCCATACATTTACATTTACATTTAAGTCATTTAGCAGACGCTCTTATCCAGAGCGACTTACAAATTGGTGCATACACCTTATGACATCCAGTGGAACAGCCACTTGCATCTAAATCTTTTTTTTTTTTTTGGGGGGTTGAGAAGGATTACTTACCCTTACTTACCCTATCCTAGGTATTCCATGAAGAGGTGGGGTTTCAGGTGTCTCCGGAAGGTGGTGATTGACTCCGCTGTCCTGGCGTCGTGAGGGAGTTTGTTCCACCATTGGGGGCCAGAGCAGCGAACAGTTTTGACTGGGCTGAGCGGGAACTGTACTTCCTCAGTGGTAGGGAGGCGAGCAGGCCAGAGGTGGATGAACGCAGTGCCCTAGTTTGGGTGTAGGGCCTGATCAGAGCCTGGAGGTACTGAGGTGCCGTTCCTCACAGCTCCGTAGGCAAGCACCATGGTCTTGTAGCGGATGCGAGCTTCAACTGGAAGCCAGTGGAGAGAGCGGAGGAGCGGGGTGACGTGAGAGAACTTGGGAAGGTTGAACACCAGACGGGCTGCGGCGTTCTGGATGAGTTGTAGGGGTTTAATGGCACAGGCAGGGAGCCCCGCCAACAGCGAGTTGCAGTAATCAAGACGGGAGATGACAAGTGCCTGGATTAGGACCTGCGCCGCTTCCTGTGTGAGGCAGGGTCGTACTCTGCGGATGTTGTAGAGCATGAACCTACAGGAACGGGACACCACCTTGATGTTAGTTGAGAACGTCAGGGTGTTGTCCAGGATCACGCCAAGGTTCTTAGCGCTCTGGGAGGAGGACACAATGGAGTTGTCAACCGTGATGGCGAGATCATGGAACGGGCAGTCCTTCCCGGGAGGAAGAGGAGCTCCGTCTTGCTGAGGTTCAGCTTGAGGTGGTGATCCGTCATCCACACTGATATGTCTGCCAGACATGCAGAGATGCGATTCGCCACCTGGTCATCAGAAGGGGGAAAGGAGAAGATTAATTGTGTGTCGTCTGCATAGCAATGATAGGAGAGACCATGTGAGGTTATGACAGAGCCAAGTGACTTGGTGTATAGCGAGAATAAGAGAGGGCCTAGAACAGAGCCCTGGGGGACACCAGTGGTGAGGAGCGCGTGGTGAGGAGACAGATTCTCGCCACGCCACCTGGTAGGAGCGACCTGTCAGGTAGGACGCAATCAAGCGTGGGCCGCGCCGGAGATGCACAACTCGGAGAGGGTGGAGAGGAGGATCTGATGGTTCACAGTATCGAAGGCAGCCGATAGGTCTAGAAGGATGAGAGCAGAGGAGAGAGAGTTAGCTTTAGCAGTGCGGAGCGCCTCCGTGATACAGAGAAGAGCAGTCTCAGTTGAATGACTAGTCTTGAAACCTGACTGATTTGGATCAAGAAGGTCGTTCTGAGAGAGATAGCGGTAGAGCTGGCCAAGGACGGCACGCTCAAGAGTTTTGGAGAGAAAAGAGAGAAGGGATACTGGTCTGTAGTTGTTGACATCGGAGGGATCGAGTGTAGGTTTTTTCAGAAGGGGTGCAACTCTCGCTCTCTTGAAGACGGGAGGGACGTAGCCAGCGGTCAGGGATGAGTTGATGAGCGAGGTGAGGTAAGGGAGAAGGTCTCCGGAAATGGTCTGGAGAAGAGAGGAGGGGATAGGGTCAAGCGGGCAGGTTGTTGGGCGGCCGGCCGTCACAAGACGCAAGATTTCATCTGGAGAGAGAGGGAGAAAGAGGTCAGAGCATAGGGTAGGGCAGTGTGAGCAGAACCAGCGGTGTCGTTTGACTTAGCAAACGAGGATCGGATGTCGTCGACCTTCTTTTCAAAATGGTTGACGAAGTCATCTGCAGAGAGGAAGGAGGGGGGATTCAGGAGGGAGGAGAAGGTGGCAAAGAGCTTCCTAGGGTTAGAGGCAGATGCTTGGAATTTAGAATGGTAGAAAGTGGCTTTAGCAGCAGAGACAGAGGAGGAAAATGTAGAGAGGAGGGAGTGAAAGGATGCCAGGTCCGCAGGGAGGCGAGTTTTCCTCCATTTCCGCTCGGCTGCCCGGAGCCCTGTTCTGTGAGCTCGCAATGAGTCGTCGAGCCACGGAGCGGGAGGGGAGGACCGAGCCGGCCTGGAGGATAGGGGACATAGAGAGTCAAAGGATGCAGTAAGGGAGGAGAGGAGGGTTGAGGAGGCAGAATCAGGAGATAGGTTGGAGAAAGTTTGAGCAGAGGGAAGAGATGATAGGATGGAAGAGGAGAGAGTAGCGGGGAGAGAGAGCGAAGGTTGGGACGGCGCGATACCATCCGAGTAGGGGCAGTGTGGGAAGTGTTGGATGAGAGCGAGAGGGAAAAGGATACAAGGTAGTGGTCGGAGACTTGGAGGGAGTTGCAATGAGGTTAGTGGAAGAACAGCATCTAGTAAAGATGAGGTCAAGCGTATTGCCTGCCTTGTGAGTAGGGGGAAGGTGAGAGGGTGAGGTCAAAAGAGGAGAGGAGTGGAAAGAAGGAGGCAGAGAGGAATGAGTCAAAGGTAGACGTGGGGAGGTTAAAGTCGCCCAGAACTGTGAGAGGTGAGCCGTCCTCAGGAAAGGAGCTTATCAAGGCATCAAGCTCATTGATGAACTCTCCGAGGGAACCTGGAGGGCGATAAATGATAAGGATGTTAAGCTTGAAAGGGCTGGTAACTGTGACAGCATGGAATTCAAAGGAGGCGATAGACAGATGGGTAAGGGAGAAAGAGAGAAAGACCACTTGGGAGAGATGAGGATCCCGGTGCCACCACCCCGCTGACCAGAAGCTCTCGGGGTGTGCGAGAACACGTGGGCGGACGAGGAGAGAGCAGTAGGAGTAGCAGTGTTATCTGTGGTGATCCATGTTTCCGTCAGTGCCAAGAAGTCAAGGGACTGGAGGGAGGCATAGGCTGAGATGAACTCTGCCTTGTTGGCCGCAGATCGGCAGTTCCAGAGGCTACCGGAGACCTGGAACTCCACGTGGGTCGTACGCGCTGGGACCACCAGATTAGGGTGGTCGCGGCCACGCGGTGTGGAGCGTTTGTATGGTCTGTGCAGAGAGGAGAGAACAGGGATAGACAGACACATAGTTGACAGGCTACAGAAAAGGCTACGCTAATGCAAGGAGATTGGAATGACAAGTGGACTACACGTCTCGAATGTTCAGAAAGTTAAACTTACGTAGCAAGAATCTTATTGACTAAAATGATTAAAATGATACAGTACTGCTAAAGTAGGCTAGCTGGCAGTAGCTGCGTTGTTGACACTACACTAATCAAGTCGTTCCGTTGAGTGTAATAGTTTCTACAGTGGTACTATTCGGGGCCTGCTGGCTAGCTAGCAGTGTTGTTTACGTTACGTTGCGTTAAAAGAACGACAATAGCTGGCTAGCTAACCTAGGAAATCGCTCTAGACTACACAATTATCTTTGAAACAAAGACGGCTATGTAGCTAGCTATGTAGCTAGCTACGATCAAACAAATCAAACCGTTGTACTGTAATGAAATGAAATGAAAATGTGAAACTACCTGACCGGGTTGTTGAATTCAAAACAGTAGACGTTGGCTAGCTGTTAGCAGTTAGCTGTTGGCTAGCTAGCAGAGTCTCCTACGTTAAGGACGACAAATAGCTGGCTAGCGAACCTCAGTGAATTAAGATAATCACTCCAAGGCTACACACACTAAACTACACAATTATCTTGAAACAAAGACAGCTATGTAGCTAGCTAACACTAGACTAATCAAGTCGTTCAGTTGAGTGAATAGCACTACAGTGATGCTAATCTGTGTGCGTTAGCTAGCGTTTGCTAGCTGGGCGAATAGCAGTGAAGGCTACGTTAGGGCGACGAAATACGATAATTATGCAATTATCTCTGATACAAGGACGGCTATGTAGCTAGCTAAGAAGAATTGCTAAGATTAGACAAATCAACCATTGTACTATAATGAAATGTAATGAAAAAGTTATACAACCTGCAGAGCGAAGTGCGAATGCGACCGCTCGCTCCAACCCGAACCAGCTTCCATACCCAGCTAGCTAACATAGCATCCCTCTCTGTTGGATAGCCATAGCCAGCTAGCTAACATAGCATCCTCTCTGTTGGATAGCCATACCCAGCTAGCTAACATAGCATCCCTCTCTGTTGGATAGCCATAGCCATAGCCAGCTAGCTAACATAGCATCCCTCTCTGTTGGATAGCCATAGCCATAGCCAGCTAGCTAACATAGCATCCTCTCTGTTGGATAGCCATAGCCAGCTAGCTAACATAGCATCCCTCTCTGTTGGATAGCCATACCCAGCTAGCTAACGTAGCATCCCTCTCTGTTGGATAGCCATACCCAGCTAGCTAACATAGCATCCCTCTCTGTTGGATAGCCATAGCCATACCCAGCTAGCTAACATAGCATCCCTCTCTGTTGAATAACCATAGCCATAGCCAGCTAGCTAACATAGCATCCCTCTCTGTTGGATAGCCATAGCCAGCTAGCTAACATAGCAGAGCCTCCTAGGTTTTGTATTGAAGTCAATGTACCCAGAGGAGGACTGAAGCTAGCTGTCCTCCAGCTACACCATGGTGCTACCCTACAGGGGGCTGCTGAGGCTACTGTAGTGTGTTTTAATAAATGATTTGCTAATGTGAACATTTTTAGTATAGTTTTATCTAAAAATATACGTTAGTATATGTTCGTGTTTAACCATTTTTATTTTATGTAATAGGATGATCCTCCTCCTCCTCTGCTAGCTAAGCATACCTAACATGCTTACTGTTAGCTAGCTAGCTAAGCATACCTAACATGCTTACTGTTAGCTAGCTAGCTAAGCATACCTAACATGCTTATTGTTAGCTAGCTAGCTAAGCATACATAACATGCTTTCTGTTAGCTAACTAGGTAAGCATACCTGACATGCTTACTGTTACCTAGCTAGGTAAGCATACCTGACATGCTTACTGTTAGCTAACTAGCGTTACTAAATTGGCAGCAAAATTGCTAGCCAGCTGAGACTGGATGGGAAACCAACTAACCAATCATAGATGATTTATCCACATTCATCATTGCTACCAACACAGACAGAGAGTGAGTTAGCTATATCAACAATTGTAATTTTTAATAACAGAGTGTTTTCCAGATAAGGGTTCAATAGATGGCTACCAAATCTAGATAGTCTTTATTTGGTAACATTAGCTAGCTTACGTTAGCTAACATCAGTCAAAGAGAGAATGAACACATAAACAGGCTACCAGTCTAGCAGTGACTACCATGGCATAGGCTAAATTGACTGACAGTGTGAATAACAAAAGGTAGCTAGCTATATGATTTAGCCGGTGGCTTTCACAGTTCAATACAAGACTGTAACATTAGCTAGACAGCTGGCTAAATTGCCCTGCTAGGCTAACAAGCTAGCTAACGCTAATTGAGAATCTTCCCGTTTAGTTGTGAAGGGGTAGGGTACAGAGGAAAGGGGTAGGGTGCAGAGGAAAGGGGTAGGGCGCAGAGGAAGGAGCTAGGGCGCAGAGGAAGGGGGTAGGGCGCAGAGGAAGGGGGTAGGGTGCAGAGGAAGGGGTAGGGCGCAGAGGAAGGGGGTAGGGTGCAGAGGAAGGGGTAAACCTAGTCATCTCGTCAAGGGGTTCACATAATTTGTTACAGCCAAAGGCCCCATAATTTTCACTACAAAAAAACTGCATTCAGAGTTTAAACTACCGAGAACATCACAATTCTGACCCTGCAGAAGTGTGTGTGTGTGTGTGTGTGTGTGTGTGTGTGTGTGTGTGTGTGTGTGTGTGTGTGTGTGTGTGTGTGTGTGTGTGTGTGTGTGTGTGTGTGTGTGTGTGTGTGTGTGTGTGTGTGTGTGTGTGTGTGTGTGTGTGTGTGTGTGAGAGAGAGAGCATGTGATGGGATACTTTGTGCACCCTGTGTGGTCTATAGCCTAATCTGCTATCAGACTAATTCAACCCTTTACCACCTGACTGCTCTGGTCAGCTAGTGATTAACATGCTTGTGTGGTGCAGAGTGCAGCTTGTGTGTGTGTGTGTATGGTACAGTGTGTGTGTATGGTAAGAGTGTGTGTGTGTGTGGTACAGTGTGTGTGTATGGTAAGAGTGTGTGTGTGTGTGGTACAGTGTGTGTGTATGGTAAGAGTGTGTGTGTGTGTGGTACAGTGTGTGTGTATGGTAAGAGTGTGTGTGTGTGTGGTACAGTGTGTGTGTATGGTAAGAGTGTGTGTGTGTGTATGGTACAGTGTGTGTGTGTATGGTACAGTGTGTGTGTATGGTACAGTGTGTGTGTGTGTATGGTACAGTGTGTGTGTGTGTGTGTGTGTATGGTAAGAGTGTGTGTGTGTGTATGGTACAGTGTGTGTGTGTATGGTACAGTGTGTGTGTATGGTACAGTGTGTGTGTGTGTATGGTACAGTGTGTGTGTGTGTGTGTGTATGGTAAGAGTGTGTGTGTGTGTATGGTACAGTGTGTGTGTGTATGGTACAGTGTGTGTGTATGGTACAGTGTGTGTGTGTGTATGGTACAGTGTGTGTGTGTGTGTGTGTGTATGGTACAGTGTGTGTGTGTGTGTATGGTACAGTGTGTGTGTGTATGGTACAGTGTGTGTGTATGGTACAGTGTGTGTGTGTGTATGGTACAGTGTGTGTGTGTGTGTATGGTACAGTGTGTGTGTGTGTGTGTGTGTGTGTGTATGGTACAGTGTGTGTGTGTATGGTACAGTGTGTGTGTGTGACATGATGTAAGAGGTTCAACTCTGGGGCAGGGTGATAGAACACTGTTCTGGGTGTTAAATGGTAGTACACACACACGCACGCAGACACACACACACACACACACACACACGCACGCACGCACACACACGCACGCACGCGCGCACGCACACACACACACACACACACACACACACACACACACACACACACACACACACACACACACACACATTGTAAAGTGTTTTGAAACCTTCCAGAAATGTTCTGGATCAATGTGCTGCCATATTTATAGATCTATCCTACCCCCCCACCCCCACCCCCCATTCAAAGGTTCTCCAAAGCCTGTGATACTGCCGATCACCCCCCACCTCACCCCCATTCAAAGGTTATCCAAAGCCTGTGATACTGCCGATCACCCCCCACCCCCATTCAAAGGTTATCCAAAGCCTGTGATACTGCCGATCACCCCCCACCCCCCCATTCAAAGGTTATCCAAAGCCTGTGATACTGTCGATCACCCCCCACCCCCCATTCAAAGGTTCTCCAAAGCCTGTGATACTGCCGATCACCCCCACCTCACCCCCATTCAAAGGTTATCCAAAGCCTGTGATACTGCCGATCACCCCCCACCCCCATTCAAAGGTTATCCAAAGCCTGTGATACTGCCGATCACCCCCCCCACCCCCCATTCAAAGGTTATCCAAAGCCTGTGATACTGTCGATCACCCCCCACCCCCCCATTCAAAGGTTCTCCAAAGCCTGTGATACTGTCGATCACCCCCACCTCACCCCCCATTCAAAGGTTATCCAAAGCCTGTGATACTGCCGATCACCCCCCACCCCCCATTCAAAGGTTATCCAAAGCCTGTGATACTGTCGATCACCCCCCACCCCCCATTCAAAGGTTATCCAAAGCCTGTGATACTGTCGATCACCCCCCACCCCCCACCCCCCATTCAAAGGTTATCCAAAGCCTGTGATACTGTCGATCACCCCCCCATTCAAAGGTTATCCAAAGCCTGTGATACTAGCGATCACCCCCCATTCAAAGGTTATCCAAAGCCTGTGATACTGTCGATCACCCCACCCCCATTCAAAGGTTATCCAAAGCCTGTGATACTGTCGATCACCCCACCCCCCCATTCAAAGGTTATCTGAACTGGGCATTGACCAGTTGTCTTGCAAGCGGTAGCTTTCTGATGGCGTCGAGTCATGTTCCCTCCATATTACAGAAGGCGTCCCACAGGGGGTGAATTTGGGACCTGTTCTGTTTACCATTTGTATAAATACATTTGTCTGTCTGTTAAAACGTGTAATGTTCATCTGCATGCAAATGACTCTGTTATGTATACCATTGCCCCAGGTGTTGACCAGGCTATGTTAGAGCTGCCGTCCGTCCTTGTTGCCTTACACAAAGTCCTTGGTTTAAAACGGGTCCTTAATGCTGTGTAACGTAGACGCTGGGAGTCGAGAAGCAGGTGGTAAGTTTAATATAAGAATTAACATGGAACGATGCAACGTAGAGGTAGCGTTCGAGACATGAACAAACAGAAACAGATTCCTGGGGAAGGAAGCAGAGCCAGATAAAGGGGAGGTAATGAGTGAGGTAATGAACCTAAGGGAGAGCCAGATAAAGGGGAGGTAATGAGTGAGGTAATGAACCTAAGGGAGAGCCAGATAAAGGGGAGGTAATGAGTGAGGTAATGAACCTAAGGGAGAGCCAGATAAAGGGGAGGTAATGAGTGAGGTAATGTACCTAAGGGAGAGCCAGATAAAGGGGAGGTAATGAGTGAGGTAATGAACCTAAGGGAGAGCCAGATAAAGGGGAGGTAATGAGTGAGGTAATGAACCTAATGGAGAGCCAGATAAAGGGAGGTAATGAGTGAGGTAATGAACCTAAGGGAGAGCCAGATAAAGGGGAGGTAATGAGTGAGGTAATGAACCTAAGGGAGAGCCAGATAAAGGGGAGGTAATGAGTGAGGTAATGAACCTAAGGGAGAGCCAGATAAAGGGGAGGTAATGAGTGAGGTAATGAACCTAAGGGAGAGCCAGATAAAGGGGAGGTAATGAGTGAGGTAATGAACCTAAGGGAGAGCCAGATAAAGGAGAGGTAATGAGTGAGGTAATGAACCTAAGGGAGAGCCAGATAAAGGAGAGGTAATGAGTGAGGTAATGAACCTAAGGGAGAGCCAGATAAAGGGGAGGTAATGAGTGAGGTAATGAACCTAAGGGAGAGCCAGATAAAGGGGAGGTAATGAGTGAGGTAATGAACCTAAGGGAGAGCCAGATAAAGGGGAGGTAATGAGTGAGGTAATGAACCTAAGGGAGAGCCAGATAAAGGGGAGGTAATGAGTGAGGTAATGAACCTAAGGGAGAGCCAGATAAAGGGGAGGTAATGAGTGAGGTAATGAACCTAAGGGAGAGCCAGATAAAGGGGAGGTAATGAGTGAGGTAATGAACCTAAGGGAGAGCCAGATAAAGGGGAGGTAATGAGTGAGGTAATGAACCTAAGGGAGAGCCAGATAAAGGGGAGGTAATGAGTGAGGTAATGAACCTAAGGGAGAGCCAGATAAAGGGGAGGTAATGAGTGAGGTAATGAACCTAAGGGAGAGCCAGATAAAGGGGAGGTAATGAGTGAGGTAATGAACCTAAAGGAGAGCCAGATAAAGGGGAGGTAATGAGTGAGGTAATGAACCTAAGGGAGAGCCAGATAAAGGGGAGGTAATGAGTGAGGTAATGAACCTAAGGGAGAGCCAGATAAAGGGGAGGTAATGAGTGAGGTAATGAACCTAAGGGAGAGCCAGATAAAGGGGAGGTAATGAGTGAGGTAATGAACCTAAGGGAGAGCCAGATAAAGGGGAGGTAATGAGTGAGGTAATGAACCTAAGGGAGAGCCAGATAAAGGGGAGGTAATGAGTGAGGTAATGAACCTAAGGGAGAGCCGGATAAAGGGGAGGTAATGAGTGAGGTAATGAACTTAAGGGAGAGCCAGATAAAGGGGAGGTAGTGAGTGAGGTAATGAACCTAAGGGAGAGCCAGATAAAGGGAGGTAATGAGTGAGGTAATGAACCTAAGGGAGAGCCAGATAAAGGGGAGGTAATGAGTGAGGTAATGAACCTAAGGGAGAGCCAGATAAAGGGGAGGTAATGAGTGAGGTAATGAACCTAAGGGAGAGCCAGATAAAGGGGAGGTAATGAGTGAGGTAATGGAGTCCAGGTGCGCGTAATGATGAAAGCCAGGACCATGTGGTTAGTAAACCCGACGATGTCGAACGCCGGAGGGGAGATGACGTGACAGCAATAGAATGTCCTGGTTGGTTTAAAACTGGTCCTTAATGTGTGATAAACTAAATGTATGTTGTTTTCTTGTAGAAATATTTCAGATGGACGTTTCTAAATGGGATGGTTCTCTCAACGAGCAGGTTCCCATCTATAAATATCTGGGCTTTTGGTTTGACAAAAAAATCCCAGCCAGTTAAGAATCTGAGATTTAATGTGGGCTTCTTTTATAGAAATAGATCATATCCCTAAACAGCAGGAAACAGGTTGTACAGGCAACCTTCCTGCCAGCTCTTGATTATGGTGACATCATTTATCAGAAGGCAGCAGCCACTACTCTAAATCCCTTGGATGCAGTACACCACGCGTCGCTTCATCACAGGTGACAGGTTTATTACTCATCACTGCGTCCTATATCAGAAGGTCGACTGGACCTCTAAGTTCCTGTAGATCACTTCATTTCTCCCTTATTGTTTACAAAGCTCTGCTGCTTCTACAAAGCTCTGCTGTTTCTACAAAGCTCTGCTGCTTCTACAAAGCTCTGCTGCTTCTACAAAGCTCTGCTGCTTCTACAAAGCTCTGCTCCTTCTACAAAGCTCTGCTGCTTCTACAAAGCTCTGCTCCTTCTACAAAGCTCTGCTGCTTCTACAAAGCTCTGCTGTTTCTACAAAGCTCTGCTGTTTCTATAAAGCTCTGCTGCTTCTACAAAGCTCTGCTGCTTCTACAAAGCTCTGCTCCTTCTACAAAGCTCTGCTGCTTCTACAAAGCTCTGCTGTTTCTACAAAGCTCTGCTGCTTCTACAAAGCTCTGCTGTTTCTACAAAGCTCTGCTGTTTCTACAAAGCTCTGCTGCTTCTACAAAGCTCTGCTGTTTCTACAAAGCTCTGCTGCTTCTACAAAGCTCTGCTGTTTCTACAAAGCTCTGCTGTTTCTACAAAGCTCTGCTGTTTCTACAAAGCTCTGCTGCTTCTACAAAGCTCTGCTGCTTCTACAAAGCTCTGCTGTTTCTACAAAGCTCTGCTGTTTCTACAAAGCTCTGCTGCTTCTACAAAGCTCTGCTCCTTCTACAAAGCTCTGCTGCTTCTACAAAGCTCTGCTGCTTCTACAAAGCTCTGCTGTTTCTACAAAGCTCTGCTGTTTCTACAAAGCTCTGCTGCTTCTACAAAGCTCTGCTGCTTCTACAAAGCTCTGCTGCTTCTACAAACCTCTGCTGCTTCTACAAAGCTCTGCTGCTTCTACAAAGCTCTGCTGTTTCTACAAAGCTCTGCTGCTTCTACAAAGCTCTGCTGTTTCTACAAAGCTCTGCTGCTTCTACAAAGCTCTGCTGCTTCTACAAAGCTCTGCTGCTTCTACAAAGCTCTGCTGTTTCTACAAAGCTCTGCTGTTTCTACAAAGCTCTGCTGCTTCTACAAAGCTCTGCTGCTTCTACAAAGCTCTGCTGTTTCTACAAAGCTCTGCTGCTTCTACAAAGCTCTGCTGTTTCTACAAAGCTCTGCTGCTTCTACAAAGCTCTGCTGCTTCTACAAAGCTCTGCTGTTTCTACAAAGCTCTGCTGTTTCTATAAAGCTCTGCTGTTTCTACAAAGCTCTGCTGCTTCTACAAAGCTCTGCTGTTTCTACAAAGCTCTGCTGCTTCTACAAAGCTCTGCTGCTTCTACAAAGCTCTGCTGCTTCTACAAAGCTCTGCTGCTTCTACAAAGCTCTGCTGTTTCTACAAAGCTCTGCTGCTTCTACAAAGCTCTGCTGCTTCTACAAAGCTCTGCTGTTTCTACAAAGCTCTGCTGTTTCTATAAAGCTCTGCTGTTTCTACAAAGCTCTGCTGCTTCTACAAAGCTCTGCTCCTTCTACAAAGCTCTGCTGTTTCTACAAAGCTCTGCTGTTTCTACAAAGCTCTGCTGCTTCTACAAAGCTCTGCTCCTTCTACAAAGCTCTGCTGCTTCTACAAAGCTCTGCTGCTTCTACAAAGCTCTGCTGCTTCTACAAAGCTCTGCTGTTTCTACAAAGCTCTGCTGCTTCTACAAAGCTCTGCTGCTTCTACAAAGCTCTGCTGTTTCTACAAAGCTCTGCTGCTTCTACAAAGCTCTGCTGTTTCTACAAAGCTCTGCTGTTTCTACAAAGCTCTGCTGCTTCTACAAAGCTCTGCTGTTTCTACAAAGCTCTGCTGTTTCTATAAAGCTCTGCTGTTTCTACAAAGCTCTGCTGCTTCTACAAAGCTCTGCTCCTTCTACAAAGCTCTGCTGTTTCTACAAAGCTCTGCTGTTTCTACAAAGCTCTGCTGCTTCTACAAAGCTCTGCTGCTTCTACAAAGCTCTGCTGCTTCTACAAAGCTCTGCTGCTTCTACAAAGCTCTGCTGCTTCTACAAAGCTCTGCTGTTTCTACAAAGCTCTGCTGCTTCTACAAAGCTCTGCTGCTTCTACAAAGCTCTGCTGTTTCTACAAAGCTCTGCTGTTTCTATAAAGCTCTGCTGTTTCTACAAAGCTCTGCTGCTTCTACAAAGCTCTGCTGTTTCTACAAAGCTCTGCTGTTTCTACAAAGCTCTGCTGCTTCTACAAAGCTCTGCTGCTTCTACAAAGCTCTGCTGTTTCTACAAAGCTCTGCTGTTTCTACAAAGCTCTGCTGCTTCTACAAAGCTCTGCTGTTTCTACAAAGCTCTGCTGCTTCTACAAAGCTCTGCTGTTTCTACAAAGCTCTGCTGTTTCTACAAAGCTCTGCTGCTTCTACAAAGCTCTGCTGCTTCTACAAAGCTCTGCTGCTTCCAACGTATCTGACTTCTCTGTTAAGTATTTAAGCCTGTTTACAGGGTTGGTTAAGTCTTGAGGTCCCTCGTGTCCAACCGAAGTAAATCCCCCTTTAGCCTTAACGCCCCCCATGTTTTCAATAATTTATCCCTCGTGCTGATAGTGCAGACGGTTCAAGCCTCATGACTTCAGAGGTTTGTTTAATTTGGTTGTAATAATTAATCTGTTGAATCTTTGCTAATGAATTATTATTATTATTTTTTAAATGGTCATGTTTTGGCAATTGTTTGTTCTCAGGGCACCATTGAGAATGGGACCCTGGTCTCAACTGGGCTCCCCTGAATAAACGTTTAATAAAAAAATAAAATCCTCCCTGCTTCTCCTCCTCCCCTCCTCTCTGCTATCCTCCTCCCCTCCTCTCTGCTATCCTCCTCCCCTCCTCTCTGCTATCCTCCTCCCCTCCTCTCTGCTATCCTCCTCCCCTCCTCTTTGCTATCCTCCTCCCCTCCTCCCTGCCATCCTCCTCCCCTCCTCTCTGCTATCCTCCTCCCCTCCTCTCTGCTATCCTCCTCCCCTCCTCCCTGCCATCCTCCTCCCCTCCTCTATGCTATCCTTCTCCCCTCCTCTCTGCTATCCTCCTCCCCTCCTCCCTGCTATCCTCCTCCCCTCCTCCCTGCTGTCCTCCTCCCCTCCTCCCTGCTATCCTCCTCCCCTCCTCCCTGCTGTCCCCTCCCTGCTATCCTCTTCCCCTCCTCTCTGCTATCCTCCTCCCCTCCTCTCTGCTATCCTCCTCCCCTCCTCCCTGCTGTCCTCCTCCCTGCTATCCTCCTTCCCTCCTCCCTGCTATCCTTCTCCCCTCCTCCCTGCTGTCCTCCTCCCTGCTATCCTTCTCCCCTCCTCCCTGCTGTCCTCCTCCCTGCTATCCTCCTCCCCTCCTCTCTGCTATCCTCCTCCCCTCCTCTCTGCTATCCGACTCCCCTCCTCCCTGCTGTCCTCCTCCCTGCTATCCTCCTCCCCTCCTCTCTGCTATCCTCCTCCCCTCCTCTCTGCTATCCGACTCCCCTCCTCCCTGCTATCCTACTCCCCTCCTCTCTGCTATCCGACTCCCCTCCTCCCTGCTATCCTTCTCCCCTCCTCCCTGCTGTCCTCCTCCCTGCCATCCTACTCCCCTCCTCCCTACTATCCGAATCCCCTCCTCCCTGCTATCCTCCTCTACTCCTCCCTGCTTCCCCTCCTCCCTGCTATCCGACTCCCCTCCTCCCTGCTATCCTTCTCCCCTCCTCCCTGCTGTCCTCCTCCCTGCTATCCTCCTCCCCTCCTCCCTGCTGTCCTCCTCCCTGCTATCCTCCTCCCCTCCTCTCTGCTATCCGACTCCCCTCCTCTCTGCTATCCGACTCTCCTCCTCCCTGCTATCCGACTCCCCTCCTCCCTTCTATCCTCCTCCCTGCTGTCCTCCTCCCTGTTTCTCCTCCTCCCTACTCCCCTCCTCCCTTCTATCCTCCTCTACTCCTCCCTGCTATCCTCCTGTCTTCTCCCATCCTGCTATTATTCTCCCTTCTTCCCCTCCTCCCTGCTGTCCTCCTCCCTGCTATCCTCCTCCCCTCCTCCCTGCTATCCTCCTTCCCTCCTCCCTGCTATCCTCCTCCCTGCTATCCTCCTCCCCTCCTCCCTGCTATCCTCCTCCCTGCTATCCTCCTCCCCTCCTCCCTGCTATCCTCCTCCCTGCTGTCCTCCTCCCTGCTATCCTCCTCCCCTCCTCCCTGCTGTCCTCCTCCCTGCTATCCTCCTCCCTGCTATGCTACTCCCCTCCTCCATGCTATGCTACTCCCCTCCTCCCTGCTATCCTACTCCCCTCCTCCCTGCTATGCTACTCCCCTCCTCCCTGCTATCCTACTCCCCTCCTCCCTGCTATGCTACTCCCCTCCTCCCTGCCATGCAACTCCCCTCCTCCCTGCCATCCTACTCCCCTCCTCCCTGCTTCCCCTCCTCCCTGCCATCCTACTCCTTCCTCCCTGCTATGCTACTCCCCTCCTCCCTGCTATGCTACATCCCTCCTCCCTGCTATGCTACTCCCCTCCTCCCTGATTCCCCTCCTCCCTGCTATGCTACTCCCCTCCTCCCTGCTTCCCCTCCTCCCTACTATGCCACTCCCCTCCTCCCTGCTATCCTCCTCCCCTCCTCCCTGCTATCCTACTCCCCTCCTCCCTGCTATGCTACTCCCCTCCTCCCTGCCATGCTACTCCCCTCCTCCCTCTCATCCTACTCCCCTCCTCCCTGCTCCCCTCCTCCCTGCTATGCTACTCCCCTCCTCCCTGCCATGCTACTCCCCTCCTCCCTGCCATCCTACTCCCCTCCTCCCTGCTCCCCTCCTCCCTGCTATGCTACTCCCTCCTCCCTGCTATGCTACTCCCCTCCTCCCTGCCATCCTACTCCCCTCCTCCCTGCCATCCTACTCCCCTCCTCCCTGCCATCCTACTCCCCTCCTCCCTGCTATGCTACTCCCCTTCTCCCTGCTATGCTACTCCCCTCCTCCCTGCTATGCTACTCCCCTCCTACCTGCTCTGCTACTCCCCTCCTCCCTGCTTCTCCTCCTCCCTGCTATGCTACTCCCCTCCTCCCTGCTTCCCCTCCTCCCTACTATGCTCCTCCCCTCCTCCCTGCCATGCTACTCCCCTCCTCCCTGCTATCCTCCTCCCCTCCTCCCTGCTATCCTACTCCCCTCCTCCCTACTATGGTACTCCCCTCCTCCCTACTATCCTCCTCCCCTCCTCCCTGCTATCCTACTCCCCTCCTTCCTGCTCCCCTCCTCCCTGCTATGCTACTCCCCTCCTCTCTGCTATGCTACTCCCCTCCTCCCTACTATGCTACTCCCCTCCTCCCTACTATCCTACTCCCCTCCTCCCTGCTATCCTACTCCCCTCTTCCCTGCCATCCTACTCCCCTCCTCCCTGCCATCCTACTCCCCTCCTTCCTACTCCCCTCCTCCCTACTATGCTACTCCCCTCCTCCCTACTATGCTACTCCCCTCCTCCCTGCCATGCTACTCCCCTCCTCCCTACTATCCTCCTCCCCTCCTCCCTGCTATCCTACTCCCCTCCTTCCTGCTCCCCTCCTCCCTGCTATGCTACTCCCCTCCTCCCTGCTATGCTACTCCCCTCCTCCCTACTATGCTACTCCCCTCCTCCCTACTATCCTACTCCCCTCCTCCCTGCTATCCTACTCCCCTCCTCCCTGCCATGCTACTCCCTCCTCCCTGCCATCCTACTCCCCTCCTTCCTGCTCCCCTCCTCCCTGCTATGCTACTCCCCTCCTCCCTGCCATGCTACTCCCCTCCTCCCTGCCATGCTACTCCCCTCCTCCCTGCTATGCTACTCCCCTCCTCCCTGCTATGCTACTCCCCTTCTCCCTGCCATTCTACTCCTCTCCTCCCTGCCATGCTACTCCCCTCCTCCCTGCCATCCTACTCCCCTCCTCCCTGCCATCCTACTCCGCTCCTCCCTGCTATCCTACTCCCCTCCTCCCTGCCATCCTACTCCCCTCCTCCCTGCCATGCTACTCCCCTCCTCCCTGCTATCCTACTCCCCTCCTCCCTGCCATCCTACTCCTTCCTCCCTGCCATCCTACTCCCCTCCTCCCTGCTATGCTACTCCCTCCTCCCTGCTATCCTACTCCCTGCTATCCTACTCCCTCCTCCCTGCTATGCTACTCCCTCCTCCCTGCTATGCTACTCCCTCCTCTCTGCCATCCTACTCCCTCCTCCCTGCTTCCCTCCTCCCCTGCTATCCTACTCCTCCTCCATGCTATCCTACTCCCCTCCTCCCTGCCATCCTACTCCCCTCCTCCCTGCCATGCTACTCCCTCCTCCCTGCCATCCTACTCCCCTCTTCCCTGCTATGCTACTCCCTCCTCCTTGCTATGCTACTCCTCCTCCCTGCTATCCTACTCCCCTCCTCCCTGCCATCCTACTCCCTCCTCCCTGCCATCCTACTCCTCCTCCCTGCCATGCTACTCCCTCCTCCTGCCATCCTACTCCCTCCTCCCTGCCATGCTACTCCCCTCGTCCCTGCCATCCTACTCCCTCCTCCCTGCTATCCTACTCCTCCTCCTCCCTGCCATCCTACTCCCCTCCTCCCTGCTATCCTACTCCCCTCCTCCCTACTATGCTACTCCCCTCCTCCCTACTATGCTACTCCCCTCCTCCCTGCCATGCTACTCCCCTCCTCCCTACTATCCTACTCCCCTCCTCCCTGCTATCCTACTCCCCTCCTTCCTGCTCCCCTCCTCCCTGCTATCCTACTCCCCTCCTCCCTGCCATCCTCCTCCCCTCCTCCCTGCTATCCTACTCCCCTCCTCCCTGCCATCCTACTCCCCTCTTCCCTGCTATGCTACTCCCCTCCTCCTTGCTATGCTACTCCCCTCCTCCCTGCCATCCTACTCCCCTCCTGCCTGCCATCCTACTCCCCTCCTCCCTGCCATGCTACTCCCTCCTCCCTGCCGTCCTATTTCCTCCTCCCTGCCATGCTACTCCTCCTCCCTGCTATCCTACTCCCCTCCTCCCTGCCATCCTACTCACTTCCTCCCTGCGATTCCAACTCCCCTTCACCCTGCTATGCTACTCCCCTCCTCCCTGCTCCCATCCTCCCTGCTATCCTACTCCCCTCCTCCCTGCTATGCTACTCCCTCCTCCCTGCCATCCTAGTCCCTCCTCCCTGCCATGCTACTCCTCCTCCCTGCCATCCTACTCCCTCCTCCCTGCCATGCTACTCCCTCCCTGCCATCCTACTCCCTCCTCCCTGCTATCCTACTCCCCTCCTCCCTGCCATCCTACTCCCTCCTCCTGCTATCCTACTCCCTCCTCCCTACTATGCTACTCCTCCTCCCCCTACTATGCTACTCCCTCCTCCCTGCCATGCTACTCCCCTCCTCCCTACTATCCTACTTCCTCCTCCCTGCTATCCTACTCCTCCTTCCTGCTCCTCCTCCCTGCTATGCTACTCCTCCCCCCTGCTATGCTATTCCTCCTCCCTACTATGCTACTCCTCCTCCCTACTATCCTACTCCTCCTCCCTGCTATCCTACTCCCTCCTCCCTGCCATGCTACTCCCTTCCTCCCTGCCATCCTATTCTCCTCCCCTGCTCCTCCTCCCTGCTATGCTACTCCTCTCCTCCCTGCTATGCTACTCCCTCCTCCCTGCCATGCTACTCCCCTCCTCCCTGCTATGCTACTCCTCCTCCCTGCTATGCTACTCCTCCTCCTGCTATGCTATTTCCTCCCTGCTATGCTACTCCCTCCTCCCTGCTATGCTACTCCCTCCTCCCTGCTATTTACTCCCCTCCTCCCTGCTATGCTACTCCCCTCCTCCCTGCTATGCTACTCCTCCTTTCTGCCATCCTACTCCCCTCCTCCCTGCCATCCTACTCCCCTCCTCCCTGCTATCCTACTCCCTCCTCCCTGACATCCTACTTCCTCCTCCCTGCCATGCTACTCCCTCCTCCCTGCCATCCTACTTCCTGTCCTCCCTGCCATGCTACTTCCCTCCTCCCTGCCATCCTACTCCCATCCTCCCTGCTATCCTACTCCCCTCCTCCCTGCCATCCTACTCCCATCCTCCCTGCTATCCTACTCCTCCTCCCTGCTATGCTACTCCCTCCTCCCTGCCATCCTACTCCCTCCTCCCTGCCATGCTACTCCCCTCCTCCCTGCCATCCTACTCCCTCCTCCCTGCCATGCTACTCCCTCCTCCCTGCTATCCTACTCCCCTCCTCCCTGCCATCCTACTCCCTCCTCCCTGCTATCCTACTCCCTCCTCCCTACTATGCTACTCCCTCCTCCCTACTATGCTACTCCTCCTCCCTGCCATGCTACTCCCTCCTCCCTGCTAATCCCACTTCCTCCTCCCTGCCATCCTACTCCCCTCCTCCTGCTATCCTACTCCTCCTCCCTGCCATCCTACTTCCTCCTCCCTGCTATCCTACTCCCCTCCTCCCTGCCATCCTACTCCCTTCCTCCCTCCTCCCTGCTCCCATCCTCCCTGCTATCCTACTCCCCTCCTCCCTACTATGCTACTCCCTCCTCCCTACTATCCTACTCCCCTCCTCCCTGCTATCCTACTCCTCCTCCCTGCCATGCTACTCCCTTCCTCCCTGCCATCCTATTCCCTCCTCCCTGCTCCTCCTCCCTGCTATGCTACTCCCTCCCTCCCTGCTATGCTACTCCCCTCCTCCCTGCCATGCTACTCCTCCTCCCTGCTATCCTACATCCTCCTCCTGCTATGCTACTCCCTCCTCCCTGCTATGCTACTCCCTCCTCCCTGCTATGCTACTCCCTCCCCCTGCTATGCTACTCCTCCTCCCTGCTATGCTACTCCCTCCTCCCTGCTATGCTACTCCTCCTCCCTGCTATGCTACTCCTCCTCTCTGCCATCCTACTCCCCTCCTCCCTGCCATCCTACTCCCTCCTCCCTGCTATCCTACTCCCTCCTCCCTGACATCCTACTCCCTCCTCCCTGCCATGCTACTTCCTCCTCCCTGCCATCCTACTCCCCCGTCCTCCCTGCCATGCTACTCCCCTCCTCCTGCCATCCTACTCCCATCCTCCCTGCTATCCTACTCCTCCTCCCTGCCATCCTACTCCCATCCTCCCTGCTATCCTACTCCCCTCCTCCCTGCTATGCTACTTCCTCCTCCCTGCCATCCTACTCCCCTCCTCCCTGCCATCCTACTCCCTCCTCCCTGCCATCCTACTCCTCCTCCCTGCCATGCTACTCCCTCCTCCCTGCTATCCTACTCCCCTCCTCCCTGCCATCCTACTCCCTCCTCCCTGCTATCCTACTCCTCCTCCCTACTATGCTACTCCCTCCTCCCTACTATGCTACTCCTCCTCCCTGCCATGCTACTCCTCCTCCTCCTGCTAATCCTACTCCCTCCTCCCTGCCATCCTACTCCCTCCTCCCTGCTATCCTACTCCTCCTCCCTGCCATCCTATTTCTCCTCCCTGCTATCCTACTCCCCTCCTCCCTGCCATCCTACTCCTCCTTCCCTCCTCCCTGCTCCCATCCTCCCTGCTATCCTACTCCCTCCTCCCTGCTATGCTACTCCCCTCCCTGCTATCCTACTCCCTCCTCCCTGCTATGCTACTCCCTCCTCCCTGCTATACTACTCCTCCCTCTCTGCCATCCTACTCCCCTCCTCCTGCCATCCTACTCCCTCCTCCCTGCTATCCTACTCCTCCTCCCTGCCATCCTACTCCTCCTCCCTGCTATCCTACTCCCTCCTCCCTGCCATCCTACTCCTTCCTCCCTCCTCCCTGCTCCCATCCTCCCTGCTATCCTACTCCCTCCTCCCTGCTATGCTACTCCCTCCTCCCTGCTATCCTACTCCCTCCTCCCTGCCATGCTACTCCCCTCCTCCTGCCATCCTACTCCTCCTCCCTGCTATCCTACTCCTCCTCCCTGCCATCCTACTCCCTCCCCTGCTATCCTACTCCCTCCTCCCTACTATGCTACTTCCTCCTCCCTACTATGCTACTCCCTCCTCCTCCCTGCCATGCTACTCCCTCCTCCTGCTAATCCTACTCCCTCCTCCATGCCATCCTACTCCCCTCCTCCCTGCTATCCTACTCCCTCCTCCCTGCCATCCTACTCCCTCCTCCCTGCTATCCTACTCCTCCTCCCTGCTATCCTACTCCTTCCTCCTCCTCCCTGCTCCCATCCTCCCTGCTATCCTATCCCTCCTCCCTGCTATGCTACTCCCTCCTCCCTGCTATCCTACTCCCCTCCTCCCTGCTATGCTACTCCCCTCCCTGCCATGCTACTCCCTCCTCCCTGCCATCCTACTCCCCTCCTCCCTGCCATGCTACTCCCTCCTCCCTGCTATCCTACTCCCTCCTCCCTGCTATCCTACTCCCCTCCTCCCCTGCCATCCTACTCCCCCTCCTCCCTGCTATCCTACTCCCTCCTCCTGCTATGCTACTCCTCCTCCCTACTATGCTACTTTCCCTCCTCCCTGCCATGCTACCCCTCCTCCCTGCTAATCCTACTCCCTCCTCCCTGCCATCCTACTCCCCTCCTCCCTGCTATCCTACTCCCCTCCTCCCTGCCATCCTACTCCCCTCCTCCCTGCTATCCTACTCCCCTCCTCCCTGCCATCCTACTCCCTTCCTCCCTCCTCCCTGCTCCCATCCTCCCTGCTATCCTACTCCCTCCTCCCTGCTATGCTACTCCTCCTCCCTGCTATCCTACTCCCTCCTCCCTGCTATGCTACTCCCTCCTCCCTGCTATGCTACTCCCTCCTCTCTGCCATCCTACTCCCCTCCTCCCTGCTTCCCTTCCTCCCTGCTATCCTACTCCCTCCTCCATGCTATCCTACTCCCCTCCTCCCTGCCATCCTACTCCCTCCTCCCTGCCATGCTACTCCCTCCTCCCTGCCATCCTACTCCCTCCTCCCTGCTATCCTACTCCCCTCCTCCCTGCCATGCTACTCCCCTCCTCCCTGCCATCCTACTCCCCCTCCTCCCTGCCATCCTACTCCCCCTCCCTGCTATCCTACTCCCTCCTCCCTGCTATCCTACTCCCCTCCTCCCTGCTATGCTACTCCCCTCCTCCCTGCCATCCTACTCCCCTCCTCCCTGCCATCCTACTCCCCTCCTCCCTGCCATCCTACTCCCTCCTCCCTGCCATGCTACTCCCCTCCTCCCTGCCATCCTACTCCCTTCCTCCCTCCTCCCTGCTCCCATCCTCCCTGCTATCCTACTCCCCTCCTCCCTGCTATGCTACTCCCTCCTCCCTGCTATCCTACTCCCCTCCTCCCTGCTATGCTACTCCCTCCTCCCTGCTATGCTACTCCCCTCCTCTCTGCCATCCTACTCCCCTCCTCCCTGCTTCCCTTCCTCCCTGCTATCCTACTCCCTCCTCCATGCTATCCTACTCCCTCCTCCCTGCCATCCTACTCCCCTCCTCCCTGCCATGCTACTCCCCTCCTCCCTGCCATCCTACTCCTCCTCCCTGCTATCCTACTCCCTCCTCCCTGCCATGCTACTCCCCTCCTCCCTGCCATCCTACTCCCTCCTCCCTGCTATCCTACTCCCCTCCTCCCTGCCATCCTACTCCCCTCCTCCCTGCCATCCTACTCCCCTCCTCCCTGCCATCCTACTCCCCTCCTCCCTGCCATCCTACTCCCCTCCTCCCTGCCATCCTACTCCCCTCCTCCCTGCTATCCTACTCCCTCCTCCCTGACATCCTACTCCCCTCCTCCCTGCCATGCTACTCCTCCTCCCTGCCATCCTACTCCCCTCCTCCCTGCCATGCTACTCCCTCCTCCCTGCCATCCTACTCCCATCCTCCCTGCTATCCTACTCCCATCCTCCCTGCTATCCTACTCCCCTCCTCCCTGCTATGCTTCCCCTCCTCCCTGCCATCCTACTCCCCTCCTCCCTGCCATGCTACTCCCTCCTCCCTGCCATCCTACTCCCTCCTCCCTGCCATGCTACTCCCCTCCTCCCTGCCATCCTACTCCCTCCTCCCTGCTATCCTACTCCCCTCCTCCCTGCCATCCTACTCCCTCCTCCCTGCTATCCTACTCCCTCCTCCCTACTATGCTACTCCCTCCTCCCTACTATGCTACTCCCCTCCTCCCTGCCATGCTACTCCCCTCCTCCCTGCTAATCCTACTCCCCTCCTCCCTGCCATCCTACTCCCCTCCTCCCTGCTATCCTATCCCCTCCTCCTGCCATCCTACTCCCCTCCTCCCTGCTATCCTACTCCCTCCTCCCTGCCATCCTACTCCTTCCTCCCTCCTCCCTGCTCCCATCCTCCCTGCTATCCTACTCCCCTCCTCCCTGCTATGCTACTCCTCCTCCCCTGCTATCCTACTCCTCCTCCCTGCTATGCTACTCCCCTCCTCCCTGCTATACTACTCCCCTCCTCTCTGCCATCCTACTCCCCTCCTCCCTGCCATCCTACTCCCCTCCTCCCTGCTATCCTACTCCCCTCCTCCCTGCCATCCTACTCCCCTCCTCCCTGCTATCCTACTCCCCTCCTCCCTGCCATCCTACTCCCTTCCTCCCTCCTCCCTGCTCCCATCCTCCCTGCTATCCTACTCCCCTCCTCCCTGCTATGCTACTCCCCTCCTCCCTGCTATCCTACTCCCCTCCTCCCTGCCATGCTACTCCCCTCCTCCCTGCCATCCTACTCCCCTCCTCCCTGCTATCCTACTCCCCTCCTCCCTGCCATCCTACTCCCCTCCTCCCTGCTATCCTACTCCCCTCCTCCCTACTATGCTACTCCCCTCCTCCCTACTATGCTACTCCCCTCCTCCCTGCCATGCTACTCCCCTCCTCCCTGCTAATCCTACTCCCCTCCTCCCTGCCATCCTACTCCCCTCCTCCCTGCTATCCTACTCCCCTCCTCCCTGCCATCCTACTCCCCTCCTCCCTGCTATCCTACTCCCCTCCTCCCTGCCATCCTACTCCCTTCCTCCCTCCTCCCTGCTCCCATCCTCCCTGCTATCCTACTCCCCTCCTCCCTGCTATGCTACTCCCCTCCTCCCTGCTATCCTACTCCCCTCCTCCCTGCTATCCTACTCCCCTCCTCCCTGCCATGCTACTCCCCTCCTCCCTGCCATCCTACTCCCCTCCTCCCTGCCATGCTACTCCCCTCCTCCCTGCCATCCTACTCCCCTCCTCCCTGCTATCCTACTCCCCTCCTCCCTGCCATCCTACTCCCCTCCTCCCTGCTATCCTACTCCCCTCCTCCCTACTATGCTACTCCCCTCCTCCCTACTATGCTACTCCCCTCCTCCCTGCCATGCTACTCCCCTCCTCCCTGCTAATCCTACTCCCCTCCTCCCTGCCATCCTACTCCCCTCCTCCCTGCTATCCTACTCCCCTCCTCCCTGCCATCCTACTCCCCTCCTCCCTGCTATCCTACTCCCCTCCTCCCTGCCATCCTACTCCCTTCCTCCCTCCTCCCTGCTCCCATCCTCCCTGCTATCCTACTCCCCTCCTCCCTGCTATGCTACTCCCCTCCTCCCTGCTATCCTACTCCCCTCCTCCCTGCTATGCTACTCCCCTCCTCCCTGCTATGCTACTCCCCTCCTCTCTGCCATCCTACTCCCCTCCTCCCTGCTTCCCTTCCTCCCTGCTATCCTACTCCCCTCCTCCATGCTATCCTACTCCCCTCCTCCCTGCCATCCTACTCCCCTCCTCCCTGCCATGCTACTCCCCTCCTCCCTGCCATCCTACTCCCCTCCTCCCTGCTATCCTACTCCCCTCCTCCCTGCCATGCTACTCCCCTCCTCCCTGCCATCCTACTCCCCTCCTCCCTGCCATCCTACTCCCCTCCTCCCTGCTATCCTACTCCCCTCCTCCCTGCTATCCTACTCCCCTCCTCCCTGCTATGCTACTCCCCTCCTCCCTGCCATCCTACTCCCCTCCTCCCTGCCATGCTACTCCCCTCCTCCCTGCCATCCTACTCCCCTCCTCCCTGCCATGCTACTCCCCTCCTCCCTGCCATCCTACTCCCTTCCTCCCTCCTCCCTGCTCCCATCCTCCCTGCTATCCTACTCCCCTCCTCCCTGCTATGCTACTCCCCTCCTCCCTGCTATCCTACTCCCCTCCTCCCTGCTATGCTACTCCCCTCCTCCCTGCTATGCTACTCCCCTCCTCTCTGCCATCCTACTCCCCTCCTCCCTGCTTCCCTTCCTCCCTGCTATCCTACTCCCCTCCTCCATGCTATCCTACTCCCCTCCTCCCTGCCATCCTACTCCCCTCCTCCCTGCCATGCTACTCCCCTCCTCCCTGCCATCCTACTCCCCTCCTCCCTGCTATCCTACTCCCCTCCTCCCTGCCATGCTACTCCCCTCCTCCCTGCCATCCTACTCCCCTCCTCCCTGCTATCCTACTCCCCTCCTCCCTGCCATCCTACTCCCCTCCTCCCTGCCATCCTACTCCCCTCCTCCCTGCCATCCTACTCCCCTCCTCCCTGCCATCCTACTCCCCTCCTCCCTGCCATCCTACTCCCCTCCTCCCTGCCATCCTACTTCCCTCCTTCCTGCTGGGATCTACACTTATTGAAATGGATTTAACAAGGAATAAAGTATTATATCTTTCCCCTTGGATTCACTTGGTCAGTGTCACGGAAAGAGCAGGTGGTCCTAATGTTTTGTCTACTCAGTGTGTATCCGGAGTGAAACACAGGATCAAAGTGTCAACTGATTTTCAAGGAGCGTACTCATCGCGTGTGTCCCCCGGGGGGGCCGATTTCAACCGTCTGAAGCAGCACTTTTTATGAGATAAACTAAGCGGACATCATTGAGGAATCTAATTCCCTTCTCCCATTGTGCTTGAGTAGGATGGCAGGGAGGAGGGGAGTAGGGAGGAGGGGAGTAGGTTAGCAGGGAGGAGGGGAGTAGGGAGGAGGGGAGTAGGTTAGCAGGGAGGAGGGGAGTAGGGAGGAGGGGAGTAGGTTAGCAGGGAGGAGGGGAGTAGGGAGGAGGGGAGTAGGTTAGCAGGGAGGAGGGGAGTAGGGAGGAGGGGAGTAGGTTAGCAGGGAGGAGGGGAGTAGGGAGGAGGGGAGTAGGTTAGCAGGGAGGAGGGGAGTAGGGAGGAGGGGAGTAGGTTAGCAGGGAGGAGGGGAGTAGCATAGCAGGGAGAAGGGGAGGAGGAGAATGATGCTTTAAGGATGGTAGAAGACCAGCTGAAGTTGAATTGTTTGACCAAGCGGGATGCTTATATCCTCTGGCAGGAACACAGAAATACGTACAGAATAATACGAAATGCTCTGAGACCTGGTTGGTTGGTTGCAGCCTGGTCTCATAGACTAGACGTAACATAGTAAAATGTATATCCAGGACACTCAAATTAGTATCATATATGTTACGTTTGTTATGGTTACATAAGATAGAAGGTTACCTAAGGCATTTTATAGCCTTGGTACTGTATATAGCCTGTCTTTTTACTGTTGTTTCATTTCTTTACTTACCTATTGTTCACCTAACCTGCTTTCTGGTTACAAATGGTTCACTGTACTGGGCGTGAAAAGCGGCTACTATCAGGTCAAGATGGAAGAAGTCAACAAGCTTAAAATGACCTTTAATACTTTATTCCTTTTGGAACCTGGCAGTTCAATTTACTAATACACCTGCTTACGTTCCAGTGGACGAGACAGACTTTCACGGCAGGGAGAAAACCTGAAGGAAGTCATTGCTTTCCTTGATGACCAAATCATCTTTTCTGAGATGTTGGAGGAACACAGAGAGAGGTTAATGAAGGTGTTGTTTCGGTGTCTCAGAGAATGGACTCAAGCTCTCTCTTTCCAAATGTAATTTGTCATCCAGTCATCCTCGAAGTACTTTGGGGTCATTTCTGAGAGGGAAATCGAGCCCGATGAAGACAACGTGTCTGCACTCAAGACGGGCTGGTTCCAAGGACCACAAAGGAAGTGAGGGCATTTTTCTTTCTGGATACTACAGAGGATTTGTTCAGAATTATTCAAGGATTGTCAGGGCACTGAGAAATGCTCCTCGGATGTGAATGACAGGTTGGCCTATAGCATTCCAGAGGACTGGAAGTACCTTCTATATGTATGAGGTAATATTATAGTCACTACTATATAAATACCTTCTATATGTATGAGGTAATATTATAGTCACTACTATATAAACACCTGTTATGAGGTAATATTATAGTCACTACTATATAAATACCTGTTATGAGGTAATATTATAGTCACTACTATATAAATACCTTCTATATGTATGAGGTAATATTATAGTCACTACTATATAAACACCTGTTATGTTGATGAGGTAACATTATAGTCACCACTATATAAATACCTTCTATATGTATGAGGTAATATTATAGTCACTACTATATAAACACCTTCTATATGTATGAGGTAATATTATAGTCACTACTATATAAATACCTGTTATGAGGTAATATTATAGTCACTACTATATAAACACCTTCTATATGTATGAGGTAATATTATAGTCACTACTATATAAATACCTTCTATATGTATGAGGTAATATTATAGTCACTACTATATAAATACCTTCTATATGTATGAGGTAATATTATAGTCACTACTATATAAATACCTTCTATATGTATGAGGTAATATTATAGTCACTACTATATAAATACCTGTTATGAGGTAATATTATAGTCACTACTATATAAATACCTTCTATATGTATGAGGTAATATTATAGTCACTACTATATAAACACCTGTTATGAGGTAATATTATAGTCACTACTATATAAACACCTGTTATGAGGTAATATTATAGTCACTACTATATAAACACCTGTTATGAGGTAATATTATAGTCACTACTATATAAATACCTGTTATGTTGATGAGGTAATATTATAGTCACTACTATATAAACACCTTCTATATGTATGAGGTAATATTATAGTCACTACTATATAAATACCTGTTATGAGGTAATATTATAGTCACTACTATATAAATACCTTCTATATGTATGAGGTAATATTATAGTCACTACTATATAAACACCTGTTATGAGGTAATATTATAGTCACTACTATATAAATACCTGTTATGAGGTAATATTATAGTCACTACTATATAAATACCTTCTATATGTATGAGGTAATATTATAGTCACTACTATATAAACACCTGTTATGAGGTAATATTATAGTCACTACTATATAAACACCTGTTATGAGGTAATATTATAGTCACTACTATATAAACACCTGTTATGAGGTAATATTATAGTCACTACTATATAAATACCTGTTATGAGGTAATATTATAGTCACTACTATATAAACACCTTCTATATGTATGAGGTAATATTATAGTCACTACTATATAAACACCTGTTATGTTGATGAGGTAATATTATAGTCACTACTATATAAATACCTTCTATATGTATGAGGTAATATTATAGTCACTACTATATAAACACCTTCTATATGTATGAGGTAATATTATAGTCACTACTATATAAATACCTTCTATATGTATGAGGTAATATTATAGTCACTACTATATAAATACCTTCTATATGTATGAGGTAATATTATAGTCACTACTATATAAATACCTGTTATGAGGTAATATTATAGTCACTACTATATAAACACCTTCTATATGTATGAGGTAATATTATAGTCACTACTATATAAATACCTTCTATATGTATGAGGTAATATTATAGTCACTACTATATAAATACCTGTTATGAGGTAATATTATAGTCACTACTATATAAATACCTTCTATATGTATGAGGTAATATTATAGTCACTACTATATAAATACCTGTTATGCTGAGGAGGTAACATTATCAAATCAAATGTATTTTTATAAAGCCCTTCTTACATCAGCTGATATTATGTTATTATGTGTTTCTACAACTAGTTTGTTTGAGAGCTCATGCTTTGTACTTGCAGAGCCATCCTTGTACATTGTTTTCCCTGTACTGCCACTGTAGCTCGATGCCACCTGGCAGAGTTAGCATTTCATCAAATCAAAATCAAATTGTATTTATATAGCCCTTCGTACATCAGCTGATATCTCAAAGTGCTGTACAGAAACCCAGCCTAAAACCCCAAACAGCAAGCAATGCAGGTGTAGAAGCACGGTGGCTAGGAAAAACTCCCTAGAAAGGCCAAAACCTAGGAAGAAACCTAGAGAGGAACCGGGCTATGAGGGGTGGCCAGTCCTCTTCTGGCTGTGCCGGGTGGAGATTATAACTGAACATGGCCAAGATGTTCAAATGTTCATAGATGACCAGCATGGTCGAATAATAATAATCACAGTAGTTGTCGAGGGTGCAACAAGTCAGCACCTCAGGAGTAAATGTCAGTTGGGTTTTCATAGCCGATCATTAAGAGTATCTCTACCGCTCCTGCCGTCTCCAGAGAGTTGAAAACAGCAGCCCTGGGACAGGTCAGGGTTACATAGCCATTATAACCTCTACTATATAAACACCTGTTATGCTGATGAGGTGAGATATTGTGTTTACTCGATGAATTAAATGTGACATGCCATTCAGACCAGCCGCTAGAGCCTGGAGGACCTCTGATTGGTTCTTTTCACTGAACCATTTCCTGATTCATAGACTTGAAAGAATATAGTTTGGGGAGAAATGTATCATAGTGGACCCTACGGGTTCAACTGGTTTGTTACTGACAGGGAGAAATGTATCATAGTGGACCCTACGGGTTCAACTGGTTTGTTACTGACAGGGAGAAATGTATCATAGTGGACCCTACGGGTTCAACTGGTTTGTTACTGACAGGGAGAAATGTATCATAGTGGACCCTACGGGTTCAACTGGTTTGTTACTTACAGGGAGAAATGTATCATAGTGGACCCTACGGGTTCAACTGGTTTGTTACTTACAGGGAGAAATGTATCATAGTGGACCCTACGGGTTCAACTGGTTTGTTACTTACAGGGAGAAATGTATCATAGTGGACCCTACGGGTTCAACTGGTTTGTTACTTACAGGGAGAAATGTATCATAGTGGACCCTACGGGTTCAACTGGTTTGTTACTGACAGGGAGAAATGTATCATAGTGGACCCTACGGGTTCAACTGGTTTGTTACTGACAGGGAGAAATGTATCATAGTGGACCCTACGGGTTCAACTGGTTTGTTACTGACAGGGAGAAATGTATCATAGTGGACCCTACGGGTTCAACTGGTTTGTTACTGACAGGGAGAAATGTATCATAGTGGACCCTACGGGTTCAACTGGTTTGTTACTGACAGGGAGAAATGTATCATAGTGGACCCTACGGGTTCAACTGGTTTGTTACTGACAGGGAGAAATGTATCATAGTGGACCCTACGGGTTCAACTGGTTTGTTACTGACAGGGAGAAATGTATCATAGTGGACCCTACGGGTTCAACTGGTTTGTTACTGACAGGGAGAAATGTATCATAGTGGACCCTACGGGTTCAACTGGTTTGTTACTGACAGGGAGAAATGTATCATAGTGGACCCTACGGGTTCAACTGGTTTGTTACTTACAGGGAGAAATGTATCATAGTGGACCCTACGGGTTCAACTGGTTTGTTACTGACAGGGAGAAATGTATCATAGTGGACCCTACGGGTTCAACTGGTTTGTTACTGACAGGGAGAAATGTATCATAGTGGACCCTACGGGTTCAACTGGTTTGTTACTTCACTGGGAGAAATGTATCATAGTGGACCCTACGGGTTCAACTGGTTTGTTACTGACAGGGAGAAATGTATCATAGTGGACCCTACGGGTTCAACTGGTTTGTTACTGACAGGGAGAAATGTATCATAGTGGACCCTACGGGTTCAACTGGTTTGTTACTTACAGGGAGAAATGTATCATAGTGGACCCTACGGGTTCAACTGGTTTGTTACTTGTATCACAGGGAGAAATGTATCATAGTGGACCCTACGGGTTCAACTGGTTTGTTACTGTAGGGAGAAATGTTAATAAGCAAATTTGGTTATTTCTTTGAATGTTTCATGGTTTCTGGTTTGTTACTTACAGGGAGAAATGTATCATAGTGGACTCTAGCACCATCTGGTTTGTTAAATGACAGGTAAAATGTATGTAAAAATAGTGGACCCTGGGTTCAACTGGTTTGTTACTCTACAGGGAGAAATGTATCAGCCCTACGGGTTCAACTGGTTTGTTACTTGCAGTGGACCTCATCAACTGGTTTGTTACTGACAGGGAGAAATGTACCATAGTGGACCCTACGGGTTCAACTGGTTTGTTACTGACAGGGAGAAATGTACTCACCTGGACCCTATCAACTGGTTTGTTACTGACAGGGAGAAATGTCTGTCTAACCCCATTGGTTCAACTGGTTTGTTACTGACAGGGAGAAATGTTTCAACTGTTGTTACTGACAGGGAGAAATGTATCATAGTGGACTGGTTCAACTGGTTTGTTACTTTCAGGGAGAAATGTATCATAGTGGACCCTACGGGTTCAACTGGTTTGTTACTTACAGGGAGAAATGTATCATAGTGGACCCTACGGGTTCAGTGGTTTGTTACTTACAGGGAGAAATGTATCATAGTGGACCCTACGGGTTCAACTGGTTTGTTACTGACAGGGAGAAATGTATCATAGTGGACCCTACGGGTTCAACTGGTTTGTTACTGACAGGGAGAAATGTATCATAGTGGACCCTACGGGTTCAACTGGTTTGTTACTGACAGGGAGAAATGTATCATAGTGGACCCTACGGGTTCAGGGGAGAAATGTATCATAGCCCTACGGGTTCAACTGGTTTGTTACTGACAGGGAGAAATGTATCAGGTGGACCCTACGGGTTCAACTGGTTTGTTACTTACAGGGAGAAATGTATCATAGTGGACCCTACGGGTTCAACTGGTTTGTTACTGACAGGGAGAAATGTATCATAGTGGACCCTACGGGTTCAACTGGTTTGTTACTGACAGGGAGAAATGTATCATAGTGGACCCTACGGGTTCTAACTGGTTTGTTACTGACAGGGAGAAATGTATCATAGTGGACCCTACGGGTTCAACTGGTTTGTTACTGACAGGGAGAAATGTCTCATAGTGGACCCTACGGGTTCAACTGGTTTGTTACTGACAGGGAGAAATGTATCATAGTGGACCCTACGGGTTCAAATAGCATGTTTGTAGGGAGAAATTTAATAAGCAAATTTGGTTATTTCTTTGAATGTTTCCATGGTTTCTTTTTTAGTTTTTATTAACTCTAGCACCATCTCAGATTGTAAAATGTGAGTGTAAAATTAGTGTAAAAATAGTGTAAAATCTGGTCCTACTAACCTGCTTGCTGGTCACATCTACTCCAGCTCCTCCTCGCTGGGGGCTCGTTGTTGCCAGTTGTCTCATCATTACCTGCCACCATCGTTACGCTGTGTCTCATGAGACTCACCTGGACTCCCATCACTTCCCTGATTACCTCCCCTATGTCTGTCTAATCCCATTGGTTCTTTCCTCAGGCGTTGTTGTTTCTGTTTATATGTTTCATGTCTGTATGCTGGGGCGACAGCGTAGACTAGTGGTTAGAGTGTAGAGGTGGTAGGGTAGCCTAGTGGTTAGAGTCTAGAGGCGGTAGGGTAGCCTAGTGGTTAGAGTGTAGAGGCGGTAGGGTAGCCTAGTGGTTAGAGTCTAGAGGCGGTAGGGTAGCCTAGTGGTTAGAGTGTAGAGGCGGTAGGGTAGCCTAGTGGTTAGAGTCTAGAGGCGGTAGGGTAGCCTAGTGGTTAGAGTGTAGAGGCGGCAGCGTAGCCTAGTGGTTAGAGTGTAGGGGCGGCAGGGTAGCCTAGTGGTTAGAGTGTAGAGGGGCAGGGTAGCCTAGTGGTTAGAGTGTAGAGGGGGCAGGGTAGCCTAGTGGTTAGAGTGTAGAGGCGGCAGGGTAGCCTAGTGGTTAGAGTGTAGAGGCGGTAGGGTAGCCTAGTGGTTAGAGTGGGGCGGTGGGTAGCCTAGTGGTTAGAGTGTAGGGGGCGGCAGGGTAGCCTAGTGGTTAGAGTGTAGAGGCGGCAGGGTAGCCTAGTGGTTAGAGTGTAGAGGCGGCAGGGTAGCCTAGTGGTTAGAGTGTAGAGGGGGCAGGGTAGCCTAGTGGTTAGAGTGTAGAGGCGGCAGGGTAGCCTAGTGGTTAGAGTGGAGGGGTGGCAGGGTAGCCTAGTGGTTAGAGTGTAGAGGCGGCAGGGTAGCCTAGTGGTTAGAGTGTAGAGGCGGCAGGGTAGCCTAGTGGTTAGAGTGTAGAGGTGGCAGGGTAGCCTAGTGGTTAGAGTGGAGGGGTGGCAGGGTAGCCTAGTGGTTAGAGTGTAGAGGCGGCAGGGTAGCCTAGTGGTTAGAGTGTAGAGGGGGCAGGGTAGCCTAGTGGTTAGAGTGTAGAGGTGGCAGGGTAGCCTAGTGGTTAGAGTGTAGAGGTGGCAGGGTAGCCTAGTGGTTAGAGTGGAGGGGTGGCAGGGTAGCCTAGTGGTTAGAGTGTAGAGGCGGCAGGGTAGCCTAGTGGTTGGAGTGTAGAGGCGGCAGGGTAGCCTAGTGGTTAGAGTGTAGAGGTGGTAGGGTAGCCTAGTGGTTAGAGTGTAGAGGTGGCAGGGTAGCCTAGTGGTTAGAGTGTAGAGGTGGCAGGGTAGCCTAGTGGTTAGAGTGTAGAGGTGGTAGGGTAGCCTAGTGGTTAGAGTGTAGAGGTGGCAGGGTAGCCTAGTGGTTAGAGTGTAGAGGTGGCAGGGTAGCCTAGTGGTTAGAGTGTAGAGGCGGCAGGGTAGCCTAGTGGTTAGAGTGTAGAGGCGGCAGGGTAGCCTAGTGGTTAGAGTGTAGAGGCGGCAGGGTAGCCTATTGGTTGGAGCGTTGGACTAGTAACCGGAAGGTTGCGAGTTCAAACCCCCGAGCTGACAAGGTCGTTCTGCCCCTGAACAGGCAGTTAACCCACTGTTCCCAGGCTGTCATTGAAAATAAGAATTTGTTCTTAACTGACTTGCCTAGTTAAATAAAGGTAAAATAAAAAATAAAAAATGCTACTCTTGTTTCTTGTTTTGGTCCATGTGTGAGGGACAGCCTGCTGGACTGTAGCCAGATTCTATAGGGAAAGGTTTCTGGTCCATGTGTGAGGGACAGCCTGCTGGACTGTAGCCAGATTCTATAGAAAAAGGTTTCCCCAAATGTTTTCACTCCTCTTTCGTCATTGGAGAACGTTTTGCCATGACTTTTGCCAAGTGATATCTGAGTGAATCAATCAGCGCAACAAAATCAAAGGGCTAAATAACCTAGTTTAAAAAAAAAAAATTGTTGGGTCGTTGATCTGGACATTTCTGACAAGTCACAGCTCTCTAAGGTCTGAAATGACTAACAGGAAATCTAACTTCTAAGCATTTTACTATCACAACTTTCAACAGTAAATTTAAAGCCGGACTGAGTTTAAATAGATAGATGAACCGTAAACCAATATAACCATCTCAAAAC
>NC_068428.1:49628465-49770965 GCF_023373465.1 Oncorhynchus keta
CCTATATCCCCCACTAGAATCCCTATATCCCCCACTAGAATCCCCTATATCCCCCCACTAGAATCCCTATATCCCCCACTAGAATCCCTATATCCCCCACTAGAATCCTGCTGTATCCTGTGTGCTACCTATATCCCCCACTAGAATCCCCTATATCCCCCACTAGAATCCCCTATATCCCCCCACTAGAATCCCCTATATCCCCCACTAGAATCCCCTATATCCCCCACTAGAATCCCCTATATCCCCCCCCACTAGAATCCTGCTGTATCCTGTGTGCTACCTATATCCCCCACTAGAATTACCATATTTAATTAATGTAAATGATGTCCTCCTGTGTGCTACCCAATATCCCCCCACTAGAATCCCCTATATCCCCCACTAGAATCCCCATACTTTATATCCCCCCACTAGAATCCTCCTGTGTGCTTCCTATATCCCCCACTAGAATCCCCTATATCCCCCACTAGAATCCCCTATATCCCCCACTAGAATCCCCTATATCCCCCACTAGAATCCCCTATATCCCCCACTAGAATCCCTATATCCCCCCACTAGAATCCCCTTATATCCCCCACTAGAATCCCCTATATCCCCCCCACTAGAATCCCCTATATCCCCCACTAGAATCCCTATACCCCCCACTAGAATCCCCTATATCCCCCACTAGAATCCCCCTATATCCCCCCACTAGAATCCCCATATATCCCCCTCACTAGAATGTCCTCATGTCCCCCATCCCCCACTAGAATCCCCTATATCCCCCCACTAGAATCCCCACACTTTAATGAAGACAGCTTCCCATCCTAGAGGGGGAGATCAATCATTTCCAGGCCCAGGGACATGTACTAGTCTGTTGTGACCTAAATACCAGAACTGGACAAGAACCTGACACCCTCAGCACACAGGGGGACAAACACCTACCTGGAGGTGACAGCATTCCCTCCCCCATATGCCCCCCCTTGGCACAACTACGACAACATAACCAACAAAACCAGGTCACAACTCCTGCTGCTCTGTCGCACGCTGGGTCTGTACATAGTCAATAGGCTTCGAGGGGACTCCTATGGTAGGTACACCTATAGCTCTGTTACATCCTGGGTATGTACATAGTCAATGGTAGGCTTCGAGGGGACTCCTATGGTAGGTACACCTATAGCTCTGTTACATCCTGGGTCTGTACATAGTCAATGGGCTTCTAGGGGACTCCTATGGTAGGTACACCTATAGCTCTGTTACATCCTGGGTATGTACATAGTCAATAGGCTTCGAGGGGACTCCTATGGTAGGTACACCTATAGCTCTGTTACATCCTGGGTATGTACATAGTCAATAGGCTTCTAGGGGACTCCTATAGTAGGTACACCTATAGCTCTGTTACATCCTGGGTATGTACATAGTCAATAGGCTTCGAGGAGACTCCTATAGTAGGTACACCTATAGCTCTGTTACATCCTGGGTCTGTACATAGTCAATAGGCTTCAAGGGGACTCCTATGGTAGGTACACCTATAGCTCTGTTACATCCTGGGTATGTACATAGTCAATAGGCTTCGAGGGGACTCCTATAGTAGGTACACCTATAGCTCTGTTACATCCTGGGTATGTACATAGTCAATGGGCTTCTAGGGGACTCCTATAGTAGGTACACCTATAGCTCTGTTACATCCTCTGGGGTATGTACATATTCAATGGGCTTCTATTGGACTCCTATAGTTGGTACACCTATATTTCTGTTACATCCTGGGTATGTACATAGTCAATAGGCTTGAGGGGACTCCTATGGTAGGTACACCTATAGCTCTGTTACATCCTGGGTATGTACATAGTCAATGGGCTTCTAGAGGAGACTCCTATGGTAGGTACACCCATAGCTCTGTTACATCCTGGGTATGTACATAGTCAATGGTAGGCCTCGAGGAGACTCCTATAGTAGGTACACCTATAGCTCTGTTACATCCTGGGTATGTACATAGTCAATGGGCTTCTAGGGGACTCCTATGGTAGGTACACCTATAGCTCTGTTACATCCTGGGTCTGTACATAGTCAATAGGCTTCTAGGGGACTCCTATAGTAGGTACACCTATAGCTCTGTTACATCCTGGGTATGTACATAGTCAATGGGCTTCTAGGGGACTCCTATGGTAGGTATACCTATAGCTCTGTTACATCCTCTGTTACATCCTGGGTATGTACATAGTCAATAGGCTTCTAGGGGACTCCTATAGTAGGTACACCTATAGCTCTGTTACATCCTGGGTATGTACATAGTCAATAGGCTTCGAGGGGACTCCTATGGTAGGTACACCTATAGCTCTGTTACAGTCCTGGGTCTGTTATCACTGACCTCAGACACAGGCCCAGGCTCGTCCAGTCAGTCCACCTATCAGATCATCACTGTGTACTTGGCAGTAGTCCTTCTGTGGCTCAGTTTATCACTGACGCTCAACCCACAGGCCCATAGGCTTCGATTCACAGTCAATGTCCACACATGACTGTACCCGCTATCAAATCACAGCAAAATTATTATGTTATATATTATAACAGAGAAATACTCAATCATGATAATAATAATATCATAATAATATAATAATAATATAATAATATTATAATAATAATATAATAATAATATAATAATATTATAATAATAATATAATAATAATATAATAATAATATAATAATATAATAATAATATAATAATATAATAATAATATAATAATAATATAATAATAATATAATAATATTATAATAATATTATAATAATAATATAATAATATTATAATAATAATATAATAATATTATAATAATAATATAATAATATTATAATAATAATATAATAATATTATAATAATAATATAATAATATTATAATAATAATATAATAATATTATAATAATAATATAATAATATTATAATAATAATATAATAATATTATAATAATAATATAATAATATAATAATAATAATATAATAATATTATAATAATAATCAATCATCATCAATGGGAACCAAAGGAACTAAGAAGAAGGAAAACAAAAAAACAATTAAGTCAACAACAAATTCAAACAAATTCAATCCATTTTACTTCCTGGACAAAACTCGTCACTGTAATAGTGAAGGTGTAAACTGGGCACTAGAAAACCTGAACAGTATATTTAACCTGTCAGCTTCACTATCAAATCAAAAAAAGAATCAACCAGAAAACGAACAACAAATGGTTTGATGAAGAAAAACGTAGGAAAGAAACTGAGAAATCTATCCAACCAAAAACAGAGAAACCCAGAAAACCTGAGCCTTAACTATGATGAATCACTAAACCAATACAGAAATACACTATGAAAAATAAGGGAACAGCACGTCAGAAACCAGCTCAATATAATTGAAGAATCCATAGACTCTAACCTCTTCAGGGAAAATTGGAAAACACTAAACAAACAACAACACGAAGAGATTTCTACATTGAATGAACTGCAGGACAAAATACAAACCCTTTAGACAGCTCTTTGGTCTTGGCCATAGTGGAGTTTGGAGTGTGACTGTTTGAGGTTGTGGACAGGTGTCTTTTATACTGATAACAAGTTCAAACAGGTGCCATTAATACAGGTAACGAGTGGAGGACAGAGGAGCCTCTTAAAGAAGAAGTTACAGGTCTGTGAGAGCCAGAAATCTTGCTTGTTTGCAGGTGACCAAATACTTGTTTTCCACCATAATTTGCAAGTAAATTCATAAAAAATCCTACGATGTGATTTTCTGGATTTTGTCTGTCATAGTTGAAGTGTATCTATGATGAAAATTACAGGCCTATCTCATCTTTTTAAGTGGAAGAACTGGCACAATTGGTGGCTGACTAAATACTTTTTTGCCCCACTGTATCACTCTGAGAGCCACCAGCTGACGCAATGTTTTCGCACACGCTCATTTTTCAAAATAAAAGCCTGAAACTATGTCTTGTGACACTAGACACATTAGGGAAGCCATAGAAAAAGGAATCTGGTTGATATCCCATTCACTGCTCAATAGGGATGCATAGGAACGCAGAGGTTTCTCAATAAGAGTCACTTCCTGATTGGATTTTTCCTCAGGCTTTCGCCTGCAATATCAGTTCTGTTATACCCACAGACAATATTTTGTACAGTTTTGGAAACTTTAGAGTGTTTTCTATCCTAATCTGTCAATTATTTGCATATTCTATTATCTGGTCCTGAAAAATAGCCCATTTACTTTGGGAGCGTTATTTTTCCCAAAATGAAAATAGCGCCCCCTAGTTTCAAGAGGATAAGTATTTCTGCTGAATGATGTGGCTATTCAAAATCACTGGATGTTTTTGGAACTAGTGAATCTAACGCGCCAATGTAAACTCACATTCTTTTATATAAATATGAACTTTATCAAACAAAACATACATTTATTGTGTAACATGAAGTCCTATGAGTGCCATCTGAGGAAGATAATTCAAGGTTAGTGATTAATTTTATCTTTATTTCTGTTGGCTGTGCTTATTGTGGTTTGGTGGAGACCTAACATAATCGTTTGTAGTGTTTTAGCTGAAAAGCTTATTTAAAATCGGACACTTTGGTGGGATTAACAACAAGATTACCTTTAAAATGATGTAAAACACATGTATGTTTTAGGAATTTTAATTATGAGATTTCTGTGGTTTGAATTTGGCGCCCTCTATTTTCACTGGTCGTTGTCATATCGATCCCGGTATCGGGATTGCAGCCATAAGAGAGCTTGATGGACATCTAATATATTCTGCTCTCATTCACTCCCACAACAACATAGAAGCCTCATTATCATTTCTATTGATGATTGACATATAGTGGAACCCCTAGGCAGTGCAACCTCATTCATATCTCAAGGGGATTTCATTGGGGAGTCTGGTGAATACATACAAACTCAGATTTCTGACTTCCTGTTTTGATTTCAACTCAGGATTTTGCCTGCCAATATGAGTTCTGTTATACTCACAGACATCATTCAAACAGTTTTAGAAACATCAGAGGGTTTCCTATCCAATACTAATACTATGCAAATATTAGCAACTATGACTGATGAGCAGGCCATTTGATATGGGCACCTTTCATCCAAGCTACTCAATACTTAAAACGTCCTAAGGCTGACGCAGAATACAGGAACATCACTCAGTGGAGTTTCAGAGCGCCACCTATAGTTTTTGATAAAACTCAAACTTTCATTAAACTTTCATTAAAATACACATTCAAGGTAGTGAATTAAAGCTACACTCGTTGTGAATCTATCCACCAAGTCAGATTTGTAAAATGCTTTTTGGCGAAAGCATGAGAAGCTATTATCTGATAGCATGTACCCCCAAAATACTGCAACGTCACCTAACACGACAGATTTTGCGGTAGCCGGCGCTACCCAAAACGCAGAAATAAAATATAAAACATTCATTACCTTTGACGAGCTTCTTTCTTGGCACTCCTAGATGTCCCATAAACATTTATTTGGGTATTTTTTTTCGATTAAATAGCCTGGATATCGATCTATGAAGACTGTGTAATCAAGGAAAAAACTGAGTTTGATAACGCAACGTCATTTTAAAAAATTAAAAAAGTCGATGATAAACTTTCACAAAACACTTCGAAATACTTTTGTAATGCAACTTTAGGTATTAGTAAACGTTAATAATCTGTCAAAATGATCACGGGGCAATGTATATTCTATAGCTCCACGTCTTGAAATCATGTCCGGATATTTCTCAACCAAAACATCCTGTCGGAGACCGGAAGAAATCGGCTGCGTTGTTTCAGTTTGACCAAGAAACAAATCCGAGACAAATGACAAGACTGTTGACATCGTGTGGAAGCTGTAGGTATTGCAACCTCGGCCCGGTCACTTTTAACAATTGGTTGAAGTGGCGCATGGATATATTTTCCCATTTTCAGTGATCAGATTTTCCTGCACTTTTCGATGAAACGCACGTTCTGTTATAGTCACAGTCGTGATTTAACCAGTTTTTAGAAACGTCTGAGTGTTTTCTATCCACACATACTAATCATATGCATATACTATATTCCTGGCATGAGTAGCAGGGCGCTGAAATGTTGCGCGATTTTTAACAAAAAGCTGCGAAAACTCGCAGCCTCCCTAAGAGGTTTTAAAAAGTTAAGCTTTATGCCTGCAACCTTCTTCTCTCACCACCTCAACGCCACAGAGAGGAACTACGACGTGGGGAATCGGGAGCTTCTCGCGGTGGAGATGGCGTTGGAGGAATGGAGGAATTGGCTAGAAGGGGGCGGAACATCTATTCATTGTGTGGACCTACCAATCAGCTGGGGGGAAACAGGTCTGGGAGGTGCAGCAGGGGGAGGGATATCAGCCTCCGTTCTTCCCCGAGCAAGAGGAGGAAGTCAGCCATCCCTCTGCCCAAATCAAATTTTATTTGTCACATACACATGGTTAGCAGATGTTAATGCGAGTGTAGCGAAATGCTTGCCCAGAGGTTCATCTGTCGCTGTACCTGGGAGAGAGCCCGGGCCTCTCTGTTGAAGACCACTTCCAGGTATAGGCAACACGTGGATCGCCACTGGACCCATGCTCCACGCTATCGGCTCGGGCAGAGGGTATGGCTCTCTACCTGGAACCTGCCGGACCCATGCTCCACGCTATCTCCCTCCTTCTCACAGCCCTTTGATTTCATGCTCACCCCTCCTTCCCACAGCCCTTTGTTTCCATGCTCACCCCTCCTTCCCACAGCCCTTTGTTTCCATGCTCACCCCTCCTTCTCACAGCCCTTTGTTTCCATGCTCACCCCTCCTTCTCACAGCCCTTTGTTTCCATGCTCACCCCTCCTTCCCACAGCCCTTTGTTTCCATGCTCACCCCTCCTTCCCACAGCCCTTTGTTTCCATGCTCACCCCTGTTTCCATGCTTTCCCACATTTGTTTCCATGCTCACCCCTCCTTCCCACAGCCCTTTGTTTCCATGCTCACCCCTCCTTCTCACAGCCCTTTGTTTCCATGCTCACCCCTCCTTCTCACAGCCCTTTGTTTCCATGCTCACCCCTCCTGTTTCCATGCTCACCCCTCCTTCCCACAGCCCTTTGTTTCCATGCTCACCCCTCCTTCTCACAGCCCTTTGTTTCCATGCTCACCCCTCCTTCTCACAGCCCTTTGTTTCCATGCTCACCCCTCCTTCCCGTGTCATCGATGGCCATCTGGCGTTCACGGTGAGATGCCTCTTGAGGGTCTGACCTCGGGGCAGGGTTTTCCAGTACCTGGTTGACTGGGAAAGTTATGGCCTGGAAGAGAGGTGCTGGGTCCCCGCTAGAGACATCCTGGACCCAGGCCTCAACGCAGACTTCCACCGCCGACACCCCGGTCAACCAGGTAGGACGCCACCTAGAGGGGGGGTACTGTCACACCCTGATCTGTTTCACCTGTCTTTGTGATTGTCTTCACCTCCCTCCAGGTGTCTCCCATCTTCCTCATTATCCCCAGTGTATTTATACCTGTGTTCTCTGTTAGTCTGTTGCCATTTTGTCAAGTCAACCAGCGGTTTGTGTCAGCTCCTGCTTTTCCCTGTCTCTCCTTTTCTCACCCTCCTGGTTTTGACCCAGTGCCTGTCCTGACTGAGTCCGCCTGCCTGACCACTATGCCTGCCCCTGACCCTGTGCCTGTCCTGACTGAGTCCGCCTGCCTGACCACTATGCCTGCCCCTGACCTTGTGCCTGTCCTGACTCTGAGTCCGCCTGCCTGACCCTGTGCCTGTCCTGACTCTGAGTCTGCCTGCCTGACCACTATGCCTGCCCCTGACCCTGTGCCTGTCCTGACTGAGTCCTCCTGCCTGACCACTATGCCTGTCCTGACCCTGTGCCTGTCCTGACTCTGAGTCCTCCTGCCTGACCACTATACCTGCCCCTGAGCACTATGCCTGCCCCTGACCACTATGCCTGTCCTGACTCTGTGCCTGTCCTGACTCTGAGTCCTCCTGCCTGACCACTATGCCTGCCCCTGACCCTGTGCCTGTCCTGACTGAGTCCTCCTGCCTGACCACTATGCCTGTCCTGACTCTGTGCCTGTCCTGACTCTGAGTCCTCTTGCCTGACCCTGAGCCTGTCCTGACTCTAAGCCCTCCTGCCTGACGACTATGCTTGCCCCTGACCCTGTGCCTGTCTTGACTCTGAGCCTGTCCTGACTCTGAGCCTGTCCTGACCCTGTGCCTGTCCTGACTCTGAGCCCGCCTGCCTGACCACTATGCCTGCCTCTGACCCTGAGCCTGTTTGCCAAACTGTAGCTTTGCCTCAACTCCGGTTTACTGACCCCTGCCTGCCTTGACCTGTCTATTGTCTGCCGTCTGGTACCGTTGCCCCACCTCTGGTTTACTGACCCCTACCTGCCTCGACCTGTCTATTGTCTGCCGTCCGGTACCGTTGCCCCACCTCTGGTTTACTGACCCCTGCCTGCTTCGACCTGTCTATCGTCTGCCGTCTGGTACCGTTGCCCCACCTCTGGTTTACTGACACCTGTCTGCCGTCAGGTACCGTTGCCCCACCTCTGGTTTACTGACATCGGCCTGCTTCGACCTGTCTATTGTCTGCCGTCTGGTACCGTTGCCCCACCTCTGGTTTACTGACCCCTGCCTGCTTCGACCTGTCTATTGTCTGCCGTCTGGTACCGTTGCCCCACCTCTGGTTTACTGACACCTGTCTGCCGTCAGGTACCGTTGCCCCACCTCTGGTTTACTGACCCCTGCCTGCTTCGACCTGTCTATTGTCTGCCGTCTGGTACCGTTGCCCCACCTCTGGTTTACTGACCCCTGCCTGCTTCGACCTGTCTATTGTCTGCCGTCAGGTACCGTTGCCCCACCTCTGGTTTACTGACCCCTGCCTGCTTCGACCTGTCTATCGCCCCTGTTGGATTATTAAGCCATTGTTCATTCGACGTTGTCTGCATCTAGAAAGCTGATGGGAACCTCCTCTTTTTAATAGAGGCCATCACTCTGTTTTACAATTGCATAGCCTATATAAATATTGTGCAACATGAGCTCATGGGCTCTCATGAAGTGTTACAGTTGATTTTCAATTACATTTGCATTGATGTCAGAGTGACTAGAGGGACAATAGAGTGCTGAGTACTAGGCAGTTAGCCAGTTTGGTAGGTTAGTAATGACCGTCAGCAGCATCAGAGCTCAGAGAAGTCTAATTACCGTGATTAAACGGTCAAGTGGAATTTGAATGTTGTAATACGATCACCGTATCAGCACTGAACCACAAAACAACTCACCATGACGACTGACCCACAAAACTACTGACCACAACTACTGAACCACAAAACTACTGACCACAACTACTGAACCACAAAACTACTGAACCACAAAACTACTGACCACAACTACTGAACCACAAAACTACTGAACCACAACTACTGAACCACAAAACTACTGAACCACAAAACTACTGACCACAACTACTGAACCACAAAACTACTGACCACAACTACTGAACCACAAAACTACTGACCCACAAAACTACTGACCACAACTACTGAACCACAAAACTACCGACCACAACTACTGAACCACAAAACTACTGACCACAACTACTGAACCACAAAACTACTGAACCACAAAACTACTGACCACAACTACTGAACCACAAAACTACTGACCACAACTACTGAACCACAAAACTACTGACCCACAAAACTACTGACCACAACTACTGAACCACAAAACTACTGACCACAACTACTGAACCACAAAACTACTGACCACAACTACTGAACCACAAAACTGCTGAACCACAAAACTACTGACCACAACTACTGAACCACAAAACTACTGACCACAACTACTGACCAGAAAACTACTGACCACAACTATTGACCCACAAAACTACTGACCACAACTACTGACCACAAAACTACTGACCACAACTACTGAACCACAAAACTACTGAACCACAAAACTACTGACCACAACTACTGAACCACAAAACTACTGACCACAACTACTGAACCACAAAACTACTGACCACAGCTACTGAACCACAACACTACTGACCACAGCTACTGAACCACAAAACTACTGACCACAGCTACTGAACCACAACTACTGAACCACAAAACTACTGACCGCAAGTACTGAACCACAAAACTACTGACCGCAAGTACTGAACCACAAAACTACTGAACCACAAAACTACTGACAACAACTACTGAACCATAAAACTTTTGACCACAACTACTGAACCACAAAACTACTGACCACATGTACTGAACCACGAAACTACTGACCACATCTACTGAACCACACAACTACTGACAACAACTACTGAACCACACAACTACTGACCACAACTACTGACCATAACTACCGAGCCACAAAATTCTGACCCCAACTACTGAACCCCAAAACTACTGACCGCAAGTACTGAACCACAAAACTACTGACCACAAATACTGAACCACAACTACTGAACCACAAAACTACTAACCACAACTACTGAACCACAAAACTACTGACAACAACTACTGAACCACAAAACTACTAACCACAAGTACTGAACCACAAAACTACTGACCACAACTACTGAACTACAAAACTACCGACCACAAGTACTGAACCACAAAACTACTGACCACAACTACTGAACCACAAAACTACTAACCACAACTACTGAACTACAAAACTACCGACCACAAGTACTGAACCACAACTACTGAACCACAAAACTACTGACCACAACTACTGAACCCCAAAACTACTGACCACAACTACTGAACCACAAAACTACTGACCCACAAAACTACTGACCACAACTACTGAACCACAAAACTACTGACCACAACTACTGAACCACAAAACTACTGACCACAACTACTGAACCACAAAACTACTGAACCACAAAACTACTGACCACAACTACTGAACCACAAAACTACAACTACGTTGCCCCACCTCTGGTTTACTGACACCTGTCTGCCGTCAGGTACCGTTGCCCCACCTCTGGTTTACTGACATCGGCCTGCTTCGACCTGTCTATTGTCTGCCGTCTGGTACCGTTGCCCCACCTCTGGTTTACTGACCCCTGCCTGCTTCGACCTGTCTATTGTCTGCCATCTGGTACCGTTGCCCCACCTCTGGTTTACTGACACCTGTCTGCCGTCAGGTACCGTTGCCCCACCTCTGGTTTACTGACCCCTGCCTGCTTCGACCTGTCTATTGTCTGCCGTCTGGTACCGTTGCCCCACCTCTGGTTTACTGACACCTGTCTGCCGTCAGGTACCGTTGCCCCACCTCTGGTTTACTGACCCCTGCCTGCTTCGACCTGTCTATTGTCTGCCGTCAGGTACCGTTGCCCCACCTCTGGTTTACTGACCCCTGCCTGCTTCGACCTGTCTATCGCCCCTGTTGGATTATTAAGCCATTGTTCATTCGACGTTGTCTGCATCTAGAAAGCTGATGGGAACCTCCTCTTTTTAATAGAGGCCATCACTCTGTTTTACAATTGCATAGCCTATATAAATATTGTGCAACATGAGCTCATGGGCTCTCATGAAGTGTTACAGTTGATTTTCAATTACATTTGCATTGATGTCAGAGTGACTAGAGGGACAATAGAGTGCTGAGTACCAGGCAGTTAGCCAGTTTGGTAGGTTAGTAATGACCGTCAGCAGCATCAGAGCTCAGAGAAGTCTAATTACCGTGATTAAACGGTCAAGTGGAATTTGAATGTTGTAATACGATCACCGTATCAGCACTGAACCACAAAACAACTCACCATGACGACTGACCCACAAAACTACTGACCACAACTACTGAACCACAAAACTACTGACCACAACTACTGAACCACAAAACTACTGAACCACAAAACTACTGACCACAACTACTGAACCACAAAACTACTGAACCACAACTACTGAACCCACAAAACTACTGAACCACAAAACTACTGACCACAACTACTGAACCACAAAACTACTGACCACAACTACTGAACCACAAAACTACTGACCCACAAAACTACTGACCACAACTACTGAACCACAAAACTACTGACCACAAAACTACCGACCACAACTACTGAACCACAAAACTACGGACCACAACTACTGAACCACAAAACTACTGAACCACAAAACTACTGACCACAACTACTGAACCACAAAACTACTGACCACAACTACTGAACCACAAAACTACTGACCCACAAAACTACTGACCACAACTACTGAACCACAAAACTACTGACCACAACTGCTGAACCACAAAACTACTGACCACAACTACTGAACCACAAAAACTACTGAACCACAAAACTACTGACCACAACTACTGAACCACAAAACTACTGACCACAACTACTGACCACAAAACTACTGACCACAACTATTGACCCACAAAACTACTGACCACAACTACTGACCACAAAACTACTGACCACAACTACTGAACCACAAAACTACTGAACCACAAAACTACTGACCACAACTACTGAACCACAAAACTACTGACCACAACTACTGAACCACAAAACTACTGACCACAGCTACTGAACCACAACACTACTGACCACAGCTACTGAACCACAAAACTACTGACCACAGCTACTGAACCACAACTACTGAACCACAAAACTACTGACCACAACTACTGAACCACAAAACTACTGACCACAACTACTGAACCACAAAACTACTGAACCACAAAACTACTGACCACAGCTACTGAACCACAACACTACTGACCACAGCTACTGAACCACAAAACTACTGACCACAGCTACTGAACCACAACTACTGAACCACAAAACTACCGACCACAACTACTGAACCACAAAACTACTGACCACAACTACTGAACCACAAAACTACTGAACCACAAAACTACTGACCACAACTACTGAACCACAAAACTACTGACCACAACTACTGAACCACAAAACTACTGACCCACAAAACTACTGACCACAACTACTGAACCACAAAACTACTGACCACAACTACTGAACCACAAAACTACTGACCACAACTACTGAACCACAAAACTGCTGAACCACAAAACTACTGACCACAACTACTGAACCACAAAACTACTGACCACAACTACTGACCAGAAAACTACTGACCACAACTATTGACCCAAACAAAACTACTGACCACAACTACTGACCACAAAACTACTGACCACAACTACTGAACCACAAAACTACTGAACCACAAAACTACTGACCACAACTACTGAACCACAAAACTACTGACCACAACTACTGAACCACAAAACTACTGACCACAGCTACTGAACCACAACACTACTGACCACAGCTACTGAACCACAACACTACTGACCACAGCTACTGAACCACAACTACTGAACCACAAAACTACTGACCGCAAGTACTGAACCACAAAACTACTGACCGCAAGTACTGAACCACAAAACTACTGAACCACAAAACTACTGACAACAACTACTGAACCACAAAACTACTGACCACATGTACTGAACCACGAAACTACTGACCACATCTACTGAACCACACAACTACTGACAACAACTACTGAACCACACAACTACTGACCACAACTACTGACCATAACTACCGAGCCACAAAATTCTGACCCCAACTACTGAACCCCAAAACTACTGACCGCAAGTACTGAACCACAAAACTACTGACCACAAATACTGAACCACAACTACTGAACCACAAAACTACTAACCACAACTACTGAACCACAAAACTACTGACAACAACTACTGAACCACAAAACTACTAACCACAAGTACTGAACCACAAAACTACTGACCACAACTACTGAACTACAAAACTACCGACCACAAGTACTGAACCACAAAACTACTGACCACAACTACTGAACCACAAAACTACTAACCACAACTACTGAACTACAAAACTACCGACCACAAGTACTGAACCACAACTACTGAACCACAAAACTACTGACCACAACTACTGAACCCCAAAACTACTGACCACAACTACTGAACCACAAAACTACTGACCCACTAAAACTACTGACCACAACTACTGAACCACAAAACTACTGACCACAACTACTGAACCACAAAACTACTGAACCACAAAACTACTGAACCACAAAACTACTGAACCACAAAACTACTACTGACCACAACTACTGACAACTACTGAACCACAAAACTACATCTGGTACCGTTGCCCCACCTCTGGTTTACTGACACCTGTCTGCCGTCAGGTACCGTTGCCCCACCTCTGGTTTACTGACATCGGCCTGCTTCGACCTGTCTATTGTCTGCCATCTGGTACCGTTGCCCCACCTCTGGTTTACTGACACCTGTCTGTCTATTGTCTGTCAGGTACCGTTGCCCCACCTCTGGTTTACTGACCCCTGCCTGCTTCGACCTGTCTATTGTCTGCCGTCTGGTACCGTTGCCCCACCTCTGGTTTACTGACACCTGTCTGCCGTGGTACCGGTGGTTTACTGACACCTGTCTGCCCCACCTCTGGTTTACTGACCCCTGCCTGCTTCGACCTGTCTATTGTCTGCCGTCAGGTACCGTTGCCCCACCTCTGGTTTACTGACCCCTGCCTGCTTCGACCTGTCTATCGCCCCTGTTGGATTATTAAGCCATTGTTCATTCGACGTTGTCTGCATCTAGAAAGCTGATGGGAACCTCCTCTTTTTAATAGAGGCCATCACTCTGTTTTACAATTGCATAGCCTATATAAATATTGTGCAACATGAGCTCATGGGCTCTCATGAAGTGTTACAGTTGATTTTCAATTACATTTGCATTGATGTCAGAGTGACTAGAGGGACAATAGAGTGCTGAGTACCAGGCAGTTAGCCAGTTTGGTAGGTTAGTAATGACCGTCAGCAGCATCAGAGCTCAGAGAAGTCTAATTACCGTGATTAAACGGTCAAGTGGAATTTGAATGTTGTAATACGATCACCGTATCAGCACTGAACCACAAAACAACTCACCATGACGACTGACCCACAAAACTACTGACCACAACTACTGAACCACAAAACTACTGACCACAACTACTGAACCACAAAACTACTGAACCACAAAACTACTGACCACAACTACTGAACCACAAAACTACTGAACCACAACTACTGAACCACAAAACTACTGAACCACAAAACTACTGACCACAACTACTGAACCACAAAACTACTGACCACAACTACTGAACCACAAAACTACTGACCCACAAAACTACTGACCACAACTACTGAACCACAAAACTACCGAACACAACTACTGAACCACAAAACTACTGACCACAACTACTGAACCACAAAACTACTGAACCACAAAACTACTGACCACAACTACTGAACCACAAAACTACTGACCACAACTACTGAACCACAAAACTACTGACCCACAAAACTACTGACCACAACTACTGAACCACAAAACTACTGACCACAACTACTGAACCACAAAACTACTGACCACAACTACTGAACCACAAAACTACTGAACCACAAAACTACTGACCACAACTACTGAACCACAAAACTACTGACCACAACTACTGACCACAAAACTACTGACCACAACTATTGACCCACAAAACTACTGACCACAACTACTGACCACAAAACTACTGACCACAACTACTGAACCACAAAACTACTGAACCACAAAACTACTGACCACAACTACTGAACCACAAAACTACTGACCACAACTACTGAACCACAAAACTACTGACCACAGCTACTGAACCACAACACTACTGACCACAGCTACTGAACCACAAAACTACTGACCACAGCTACTGAACCACAACTACTGAACCACAAAACTACTGACCGCAAGTACTGAACCACAAAACTACTGACCGCAAGTACTGAACCACAAAACTACTGAACCACAAAACTACTGAACCACAAAACTACTGACAACAACTACTGAACCATAAAACTTTTGACCACAACTACTGAACCATAAAACTACTGACCACATGTACTGAACCACGAAACTACTGACCACATCTACTGAACCACACAACTACTGACAACAACTACTGAACCACACAACTACTGACCACAACTACTGACCATAACTACCGAGCCACAAAATTCTGACCCCAACTACTGAACCCCAAAACTACTGACCGCAAGTACTGAACCACAAAACTACTGACCACAAATACTGAACCACAACTACTGAACCACAAAACTACTAACCACAACTACTGAACCACAAAACTACTGACAACAACTACTGAACCACAAAACTACTAACCACAAGTACTGAACCACAAAACTACTGATCACAACTACTGAACTACAAAACTACCGACCACAAGTACTGAACCACAAAACTACTGACCACAAGTACTGAACCACAAAACTACTGACCACAACTACTGAACTACAAAACTACCGACCACAAGTACTGAACCACAAAACTACTGACCACAACTACTGAACCACAAAACTACTAACCACAACTACTGAACTACAAAACTACCGACCACAAGTACTGAACCACAACTACTGAACCACAAAACTACTGACCACAACTACTGATCCCCAAAACTACTGACCGCAAGTACTGAACCACAACTACTGAACCACAACTACTGAACCACAAAACTACTAACCACAACTACTGAACCACAAAACTACTAACCACAACTACTGAACCACAAAACTACTGACAACAACTATTGAACCACAAAACTACTGACTGCAAGTACTGAACCACAAAACTACTGACCACAACTACTGAACCACAACTACTGAACCCACAAAACTACTGAACCACAAAACTACTGACCACAACTACTGAACCACAAAACTACTGACCACAACTTCTGAACCACAAAACTACTGATCCACAAAACTACTGACTGCAAGTACTGAACCACAAAACTACTGACCACAACTACTGAACCACAACTACTGAACCACAAAACTACTAACCACAACTACTGAACCACAAAACTACTGACCACAACTCCTGAACCACAAACTACTGACCACAACGACTGAACCACAAAACTACTGACCACAAGTGCTGAACAACAAAACTACCGACCACAACTACTGACCGCTCGCTCCAACCCGGAAGGTTAGGTACTTCCGGGTTGGAGCGAGCGGTCGCATCTGCACTTCGGTCCGCAGGTAGTATAACTTTTCATTACATTTCATTATAGTACAACGGTTTGATTTGTCTAATCTTAGTAATTTCTTCTTAGCTAGCTACATAGCCGTCTTTGTATCAAAGATAATTGCGTAATTATCGTATTTCGTCGTCCTAACGTAGTCTACACTGCTATCTGCCCAGCAGCTAGCCAGCTAGCAAACGTCCACCGTCTACCGAATAGCAGCACTGTAGAAACTATTACACTCAACTGAACGACTTGATTAGTGTAGTGTTAGCTAGCTACATAGTTGTCTTTGCTGTCTTCGTATCCAAGATAATTGTGTAGTCTTAGAGTGATTATCTTAATTTACCGAGGTTAGCTAGCCAGCTATTTGTCGTCCTTAACGTAGGAGACACTGCTAGCTAGCCAACAGCTAGCCAACGTCTACTGAATAGAACTTCCGCACTCAACAACCCGGTTGCATTCCGCTTCGCTCCCCAGGTAGTATCACATTTTCATTTCATTTCATTACAGCACAACGGTTTGATTTGCTTGATCGCAGCTAGCTACATAGCTAGCTACATAGCCGTCTTTGTATCAAAGATAATTGTGTAGTCTAGAGCGATTTTCTAGGTTAGCTAGCCAGCTATTGTCGTTCTTTTAACGCAACGTAACGTAATCAACACTGCTAGCTAGCCAGCTAGCCCCCGAATAGCAGCAATGTAGAAACTATTACACTCAACGGAACGACTTGATTAGTGTAGTGTCAACAACGCAGCCACTGCCAGCTAGCCTACTTCAGCAGTACTGTATCATTTTAATCATTTTAGTCAATAAGAATCTTGCTACGTAAGCTTAACTTTCTGAACATTCGAGACGTGTAGTCCACTTGTCATTCCAATCTCCTTGCATTAGCGTAGCCTCTTCTGTAGCCTGTCAACTATGTGTCTGTCTATCCCTGTTCTCTCCTCTCTGCACAGACCATACAAACGCTCCACACCGCGTGGCCGCGGGCACCTAATCTGGTGGTCCCAGCGCACGACCCACGTGGAGTTCCAGGTCTCCGGTAGCCTCTGGAACTGCCGATCTGCGGCCAACAAGGCAGAGTTCATCTCAGCCTATGCCTCCCTCCAGTCCCTCGACTTCTTGGCACTGACGGAAACATGGATCACCACATATAACACTGCTACTCCTACTGCTCTCTCTTCGTCCGCCCACGTGTTCTCGCACACCCGAGAGCTTCTGGTCAGCGGGGTGGTGGCACCGGATCCTCATCTCTCCCAAGTGGTCATTCTCTCTTTCTCCCCTTACCCATCTGTCTATCGCCTCCTTTGAATTCCATGCTGTCACAGTTACCAGCCCTTTCAAGCTTAACATCCTTATCATTTATCGCCCTCCAGGTCCCCTCGGAGAGTTCATCAATGAGCTTGATGCCTTGATAAGCTCCTTTCCTGAGGACGGCTCACCTCTCACAGTTCTGGGCGACTTTAACCTCCCCACGTCTACCTTTGACTCATTCCTCTCTGCCTCCTTCTTTCCACTCCTCTCCTCTTTTGACCTCACCCTCTCACCTTCCCCCCTACTCACAAGGCAGGCAATACGCTTGACCTCATCTTTACTAGATGCTGTTCTTCCACTAACCTCATTGCAACTCCCCTCCAAGTCTCCGACCACTACCTTGTATCCTTTTCCCTCTCGCTCTCATCCAACACTTCCCACACTGCCCCTACTCGGATGGTATCGCGCCGTCCCAACCTTCGCTCTCTCTCCCCCGCTACTCTCTCCTCTTCCATCCTATCATCTCTTCCCTCTGCTCAAACTTTCTCCAACCTATCTCCTGATTCTGCCTCCTCAACCCTCCTCTCCTCCCTTTCTGCATCCTTCGACGACTCATTGCGAGCTCACAGAACAGGGCTCCGGGCAGCCGAGCGGAAATGGAGGAAAACTCGCCTCCCTGCGGACCTGGCATCCTTTCACTCCCTCCTCTCTACATTTTCCTCCTCTGTCTCTGCTGCTAAAGCCACTTTCTACCACTCTAAATTCCAAGCATCTGCCTCTAACCCTAGGAAGCTCTTTGCCACCTTCTCCTCCCTCCTGAATCCTCCCCCCCCTCCTCCCTCTCTGCAGATGACTTCGTCAACCATTTTGAAAAGAAGGTCGACGACATCCGATCCTCGTTTGCTAAGTCAAACGACACCGCTGGTTCTGCTCACACTGCCCTACCCTGTGCTCTGACCTCTTTCTCCCCTCTCTCTCCAGATTAAATCTTGCGTCTTGTGACGGCCGGCCGCCCAACAACCTGCCCGCTTGACCCTATCCCCTCCTCTCTTCTCCAGACCATTTCCGGAGACCTTCTCCCTTACCTCACCTCGCTCATCAACTCATCCCTGACCGCTGGCAACGTCCCTTCCGTCTTCAAGAGAGCGAGAGTTGCACCCCTTCTGAAAAAACCTACACTCGATCCCTCCGATGTCAACAACTACAGACCAGTATCCCTTCTTTCTTTTCTCTCCAAAACTCTTGAACGTGCCGTCCTTGGCCAGCTCTCCCGCTATCTCTCTCAGAATGACCTTCTTGATCCAAATCAGTCAGGTTTCAAGACTAGTCATTCAACTGAGACTGCTCTTCTCTGTATCACGGAGGCGCTCCGCACCGCTAAAGCTAACTCTCTCTCCTCTGCTCTCATCCTTCTAGACCTATCGGCTGCCTTCGATACTGTGAACCATCAGATCCTCCTCTCCACCCTCTCCGAGTTGGGCATCTCCGGCGCGGCCCACGCTTGGATTGCGTCCTACCTGACAGGTCGCTCCTACCAGGTGGCGTGGCGAGAATCTGTCTCCTCACCACGCGCTCTCACCACTGGTGTCCCCCAGGGCTCTGTTCTAGGCCCTCTCCTATTCTCGCTATACACCAAGTCACTTGGCTCTGTCATAACCTCACATGGTCTCTCCTATCATTGCTATGCAGACGACACACAATTCATCTTCTCCTTTCCCCCTTCTGATGACCAGGTGGTGAATCGCATCTCTGCATGTCTGGTAGACATATCAGTGTGGATGACGGATCACCACCTCAAGCTGAACCTCGGCAAGACGGAGCTGCTCTTCCTCCCGGGAAGGACTGCCCGTTCCATGATCTCGCCATCACGGTTGACAACTCCATTGTGTCCTCCTCCCAGAGCGCTAAGAACCTTGGCGTGATCCTGGACAACACCCTGTCGTTCTCAACTAACATCAAGGCGGTGGCCCGTTCCTGTAGGTTCATGCTCTACAACATCCGCAGAGTACGACCCTGCCTCACACAGGAAGCGGCGCAGGTCCTAATCCAGGCACTTGTCATCTCCCGTCTGGATTACTGCAACTCGCTGTTGGCTGGGCTCCCTGCCTGTGCCATTAAACCCCTACAACTCATCCAGAACGCCGCAGCCCGTCTGGTGTTCAACCTTCCCAAGTTCTCTCACGTCACCCCGCTCCTCTGCTCTCTCCACTGGCTTCCAGTTGAAGCTCGCATCCGCTACAAGACCATGGTGCTTGCCTACGGAGCTGTGAGGGGAACGGCACCTCAGAACCTCCAGGCTCTGATCAGGCCCTACACCCAAACAAGGGCACTGCGTTCATCCACCTCTGGCCTGCTCGCCTCCCTACTACTGAGGAAGTACAGTTCCCGCCCAGCCCAGTCAAAACTGTTCGCTGCTCTGGCCCCCCAATGGTGGAACAAACTCCCTCACGACGCCAGGACAGCGGAGTCAATCACCACCTTCCGGAGACACCTGAAACCCCACCTCTTTAAGGAATACCTAGGATAGGATAAAGTAATCCTTCTCCCCCCCTTAAAATATTTAGATGCACTATTGTAAAGTGGCTGTTCCACTCGATGTCATAAGGTGAATGCACCAATTTGTAAGTCGCTCTGGATAAGAGCGTCTGCTAAATGACTTAAATGTAAAAAATGTAAATGTCAGCCTGGAACACTGCTCTGGTGTCGGCCTGGAACACTGCTCTGGTGTCGGCCTGGAACACTGCTCTGCTGTCAATCTGGAACACTGCTCTGGTGTCAGCCTGGAACACTGCTCTGGTGTCAATCTGGAACACTGCTCTGGTGTCAATCTGGAACACTGCTCTGGTGTCAGCCTGGAACACTGCTCTGGTGTCAGCCTGGAACACTGCTCTGGTGTCAATCTGGAACACTGCTCTGGTGTCGGCCTGGAACACTGCTCTGGTGTCAATCTGGAACACTGCTCTGGTGTCGGCCTGGAGCACTGCTCTGGTGTCAATCTGGAACACTGCTCTGGTGTCGGCCTGGAACACTGCTCTGGTGTCGGCCTGGAGCACTGCTCTGGTGTCAATCTGGAAACTGCGCTGGTGTCGGCCTGGAACACTGCTCTGGTGTCAGCCTGGAACACTGCTCTGGTGTCAATCTGGAACGCTGCTCTGGTGTCGGCCTGGAACGCTGCTCTGGTGTCGGCCTGGAACACTGCTCTGGTGTCAGCCTGGAACACTGCTCTGGTGTCGGCCTGGAGCACTGCTCTGGTGTCGGCCTGGAGCACTGCTCTGGTGTCGGCCTGGAGCACTGCTCTGGTGTCGGCCTGGAACACTGCTCTGGTGTCGGCCTGGAACACTGCTCTGCTGTCAATCTGGAACACTGCTCTGGTGTCAGCCTGGAACACTGCTCTGGTGTCAATCTGGAACACTGCTCTGGTGTCAATCTGGAACACTGCTCTGGTGTCAGCCTGGAACACTGCTCTGGTGTCAATCTGGAACACTGCTCTGGTGTCGGCCTGGAACACTGCTCTGGTGTCAATCTGGAACACTGCTCTGGTGTCGGCCTGGAGCACTGCTCTGGTGTCAATCTGGAACACTGCTCTGGTGTCGGCCTGGAACACTGCTCTGGTGTCAATCTGGAACACTGCTCTGGTGTCGGCCTGGAACACTGCTCTGGTGTCGGCCTGGAGCACTGCTCTGGTGTCAATCTGGAAACTGCGCTGGTGTCGGCCTGGAACACTGCTCTGGTGTCAGCCTGGAACACTGCTCTGGTGTCGGCCTGGAACACTGCTCTGGTGTCAGCCTGGAACACTGCTCTGGTGTCGGCCTGGAGCACTGCTCTGGTGTCGGCCTGGAACACTGCTCTGGTGTCGGCCTGGAACACTGCTCTGGTGTCGGCCTGGAACACTGCTCTGGTGTCAATCTGGAACACTGCTCTGGTGTCAATCTGGAGCACTGCTCTGGTGTCGGAGGGAGGGAGGGAGGGAGCGAGGGAAAGAGAGATAAGCTCTGACAATCCATGGGAGGGTTATTACAGTAATGAGGATGGATGTGTTTATCACTTGAGTTTTGTTTCCCATTCACATCTCTCTCTCTCTCTCTCTCCATTCTATCCCTCGCTCGCTCCCTACCTCGGTGTCTGCTGTCTACTGGAGCCGAATGACATCTCAACATTCCATTACCACAACAGTTACAGCAGGTTACACCTTGGCCACAACCCACCCCCACCTCCCATCCCTCCATCCGCGGGGGGTAATGGGGTGTGACAGGAGGGATGGAGAAGGTGAGAGAAGGTTGAGTGGGAGGGAGAGAGAGAGAGCTCCACGACTCAGCGCTTTTCTGACAGGACCTCCCTCCCTCTCTGTTTCTGTCCCTCCCTTCCCCTCCTCCGTCGCTCCCTCCATACACCCTCTCCCTTCCTTCCTTCCTTCCTTCCTTCCTTCCTTCCTTCCTTCCTTCCTTCCTCTTCCATTTTCCTCCTTATTTTCCTGTTGTTGTTTTTTTCCCAGAGATGAGAAATCAACTGATGATGTCATGTAGAGACTGTCTGGAGCAGGCTGATGATGTCATGTAGAGACTGTCTGGAGCAGGCTGATGATGTCATGTAGAGACTGTCTGGAGCAGGCTGATGATGTCATGTAGAGACTGTCTGGAGCAGGCTGATGATGTCATGTAGAGACTGTCTGGAGCAGGCTGATGATGTCATGTAGAGACTGTCTGGAGCAGGCTGATGATGTCATGTAGAGACTGTCTGGAGCAGGCTGATGATGTCATGTAGAGAGTGTCTGGAGCAGGCTGATGATGTCATGTAGAGACTGTCTGGAGCAGGCTGATGATGTCATGTAGAGAGTGTGAGTGTGAGTGTGAGTGTACGTTGCTTCATGAGATGTATGTGTGTCAAGGAAGCGTAGATTTAGGGACTGGTAATGTCTGCTTTAGGCTCAGGTGTTTCCTGTTTATGCAGGAGTGCATGCAAGGGTCAATGGCAGTGAGATAGCTTGGCACTCTAAGCTCGTTAGTGTTGCAGGATGCTCTTTGTAGTTTACAGGGGAGTATATTTGCGTGATGGCAGCTGTGTGTCCTTCGGATAATCATGTTATTGCACACAGGCTCTAGACTTGACTGAGGGCACTGGGCCCAGAGTTACCCGGTTTAACCAGAGCGTTGGTCTGCTAGTAATGCGTTATATTAGATTATTTATATAATACCACACAGACACACTGTCCTCACCTCATTACCACACTCACTGTCCTCACCTCATTACCACACACTCTGTCCTCAGCGGAGTCAATCACCACCTTCCGGAGACACCTGAAACCCCACCTCTTTAAGGAATACCTAGGATAGGATAAAGTAATCCTTCTCACCCCCCTTAAAAGATTTAGATGCACTATTGTAAAGTGGCTGTTCCACTGGATGTCATAAGGTGAATGCACCAATTTGTAAGTCGCTCTGGATAAGAGCGTCTGCTAAATGACTTAAATGTAAATGTAAATCACAAAACTACCGACCACAAGTACTGAACCACAAAACTACTGACCACAACTACTGAACCACATCTACTGACCACAACTACTGAGCCACAAAACTACTGACCACAAGTGCTGAACAACAAAACTACTGACCACAAAACTACTGACCACAACTACTGAACCACACACATACTGTCCACAACCAAATACCTCCTGACCACAACTACTGACTAAAATGACTGACCCCAACCACACAACTACAGACTAAAATGACTGACCCCAACCACACAACTACAGACTAAAATGACTGACCCCAACCACACAACTACAGACTAAAATTACTGACCCCAACCACACAACTACAGACTAAAATTACTGACCCCAACCACACAACTACAGACTAAAATTACTGACCCCAACCACACAACTACAGACTAAAATGACTGACCCCAACCACATAACTACAGACTAAAATTACTGACCCCAACCACACAACTACAGACTAAAATGACTGACCCCAACCACACAACTACTGACTAAAATGACTGACCCCAACCACACAACTACAGACTAAAATTACTGACCCCAACCACACAACTACAGAATAAAATGACTGACCCCAACCACACAACTACAGACTAAAATTACTGACCCCAACCACACAACTACAGACTAAAATTACTGACCCCAACCACACAACTACAGACTAAAATGACTGACCCCAACCACACAACTACAGACTAAAATTACTGACCCCAACCACACAACTACAGACTAAAATTACTGACACCAACCACACAACTACTGACTAAAATGACTGACCCCAACCACACAACTACAGACTAAAATTACTGACCCCAACCACACAACTACAGACTAAAATGACTGACCCCAACCACACAACTACAGACTAAAATTACTGACCCCAACCACACAACTACAGACTAAAATTACTGACCCCAACCACACAACTACTGACTAAAAATGACTGACCCCAACCACACAACTACAGACTAAAATTACTGACCCCAACCACACAACTACTGACTAAAATGACTGACCCCAACCACACAACTACAGACTAAAATTACTGACCCCAACCACACAACTACAGACTAAAATTACTGACCCCAACCACACAACTACAGACTAAAATTACTGACCCCAACCACACAACTACAGACTAAAAGTACTGACCCCAACCACACAACTACAGACTAAAATGACTGACCCCAACCACACAACTACAGACTAAAATGACTGACCCCAACCACACAACTACAGACTAAAATGACTGACCCCAACCACACAACTACAGACTAAAATTACTGACCCCAACCACACAACTACAGACTAAAATTACTGACCCCAACCACACAACTACAGACTAAAATGACTGACCCCAACCACACAACTACAGACTAAAATGACTGACCCCAACCACACAACTACAGACTAAAATTACTGACCCCAACCACACAACTACAGACTAAAATGACTGACCCCAACCACACAACTACTGACTAAAATGACTGACCCCAACCACACAACTACAGACTAAAATTACTGACCCCAACCACACAACTACAGACTAAAATTACTGACCCCAACCACACAACTACAGACTAAAATGACTGACCCCAACCACACAACTACAGACTAAAATTACTGACCCCAACCACACAACTACAGACTAAAATGACTGACCCCAACCACACAACTACAGACTAAAATTACTGACCCCAACCACACAACTACAGACTAAAATTACTGACCCCAACCACACAACTACTGACTAAAATGACTGACCCCAACCACACAACTACAGACTAAAATTACTGACCCCAACCACACAACTACTGACTAAAATGACTGACCCCAACCACACAACTACTGACTAAAATTACTGACCCCAACCACACAACTACAGACTAAAATTACTGACCCCAACCACACAACTACAGACTAAAATTACTGACCCCAACCACACAACTACAGACTAAAAGTACTGACCCCAACCACACAACTACAGACTAAAATGACTGACCCCAACCACACAACTACAGACTAAAATGACTGACCCCAACCACACAACTACTGACTAAAATGACTGACCCCAACCACACAACTACAGACTAAAATTACTGACCCCAACCACACAACTACAGACTAAAATTACTGACCCCAACCACACAACTACAGACTAAAATGACTGACCCCCAACCACACAACTACAGACTAAAATGACTGACCCCAACCACACAACTACAGACTAAAATTACTGACCCCAACCACACAACTGACTAAAATGACTGACCCCCCAACCACACAACTACAGACTAAAATGACTGACCCCAACCACACAACTACTGACTAAAATTACTGACCCCAACCACACAACTGACTAAAATGACTGACCCCAACCACACAACTACAGACTAAAATTACTGACCCCAACCACACAACTACTGACTAAAAATTACTGACCCCAACCACACAACTACAGACTAAAATTACTGACCCCAACCACACAACTACAGACTAAAATTACTGACCCCAACCACACAACTACAGACTAAAATTACTGACCCCAACCACACAACTACAGACTAAAATGACTGACCCCAACCACACAACTACAGACTAAAATGACTGACCCCAACCACACAACTACAGACTAAAATGACTGACCCCAACCACACAACTACAGACTAAAATTACTGACCCCAACCACACAACTACAGACTAAAATTACTGACCCCAACCACACAACTACAGACTAAAATGACTGACCCCAACCACACAACTACAGACTAAAATTACTGACCCCAACTACACAACTACTGACTAAAATGACTGACCCCAACCACACAACTACAGACTAAAATTACTGACCCCAACCACACAACTACTGACTAAAATTACTGACCCCAACCACACAACTACAGACTAAAATGACTGACCCCAACCACACAACTACAGACTAAAATTACTGACCCCAAACACACAACTACAGACTAAAATTACTGACCCCAACCACACAACTACAGACTAAAATTACTGACCCCAACCACACAACTACAGACTAAAATTACTGACCCCAACCACACAACTACTGACTAAAATTACTGACCCCAACCACACAACTACAGACTAAAATTACTGACCCCAACCACACAACTACAGACTAAAATTACTGACCCCAACCACACAACTACAGACTAATAGGTACTGACCCCAACCACACAACTACAGACTAAAATGACTGACCCCAACCACACAAGTACAGACTAAAATGACTGACCCCAACCACACAACTACTGACTAAAATGACTGACCCCAACCACACAACTACAGACTAAAATTACTGACCCCAACCACACAACTACAGACTAAAATTACTGACCCCAACCACACAACTACAGACTAAAATGACTGACCCCAACCACACAACTACAGACTAAAATTACTGACCCCAACCACACAACTGACTAAAATGACTGACCCCAACCACACAACTACAGACTAAAATTACTGACCCCAACCACACAACTACTGACTAAAATTACTGACCCCAACCACACAACTACAGACTAAAATGACTGACCCCAACCACACAACTACAGACTAAAATGACTGACCCCAACCACACAACTACAGACTAAAATTACTGACCCCAACCACACAACTACAGACTAAAATTACTGACCCCAACCACACAACTACAGACTAAAATTACTGACCCCAACCGCACAACTACAGACTAAAATGACTGACCCCAACCACACAACTACAGACTAAAATGACTGACCCCAACCACACAACTACAGACTAAAATTACTGACCCCAACCACACAACTACAGACTAAACTAAAATTACTGACCCCAACCACACAACTTACTGACCCCAACCACACAACTACAGACTAAAATGACTGACCCCAACCACACAACTACAGACTAAAATTACTGACCCCAACTACACAACTACTGACTAAAATGACTGACCCCAACCACACAACTACAGACTAAAATTACTGACCCCAACCACACAACTACTGACTAAAATTACTGACCCCAACCACACAACTACAGACTAAAATGACTGACCCCAACCACACAACTACAGACTAAAATTACTGACCCCAACCACACAACTACAGACTAAAATTACTGACCCCAACCACACAACTACAGACTAAAATTACTGACCCCAACCACACAACTACAGACTAAAATTACTGACCCCAACCACACAACTACAGACTAAAATTACTGACCCCAACCACACAACTACAGACTAAAATTACTGACCCCAACCACACAACTACAGACTAAAATTACTGACCCCAACCACACAACTACAGACTAAAATAGGTACTGACCCCAACCACACAACTACAGACTAAAATGACTGACCCCAACCACACAACTACAGACTAAAATGACTGACCCCAACCACACAACTACAGACTAAAATGACTGACCCCAACCACACAACTACAGACTAAAATTACTGACCCCAACCACACAACTACAGACTAAAATTACTGACCCCAACCACACAACTACAGACTAAAATGACTGACCCCAACCACACAACTACAGACTAAAATTACTGACCCCAACCACACAACTGACTAAAATGACTGACCCCAACCACACAACTACAGACTAAAATTACTGACCCCAACCACACAACTACTGACTAAAATTACTGACCCCAACCACACAACTACAGACTAAAATGACTGACCCCAACCACACAACTACAGACTAAAATGACTGACCCCAACCACACAACTACTGACTAAAATTACTGACCCCAACCACACAACTACAGACTAAAATTACGGACCCCAACCACACAACTACAGACTAAAATTACTGACCCCAACCGCACAACTACAGACTAAAATGACTGACCCCAACCACACAACTACAGACTAAAATGACTGACCCCAACCACACAACTACAGACTAAAATGACTGACCCCAACCACACAACTACAGACTAAAATTACTGACCCCAACCACACAACTACAGACTAAAATTACTGACCCCAACCACACAACTACAGACTAAAATGACTGACCCCAACCACACAACTACAGACTAAAATTACTGACCCCAACTACACAACTACTGACTAAAATGACTGACCCCAACCACACAACTACAGACTAAAATTACTGACCCCAACCACACAACTACTGACTAAAATTACTGACCCCAACCACACAACTACAGACTAAAATGACTGACCCCAACCACACAACTACTGACTAAAATTACTGACCCCAACCACACAACTACAGACTAAAATGACTGACCCCAACCACACAACTACTGACTAAAATGACAGACCCCAACCACACAACTACAGACTAAAATGACTGACCCCAACCACACAACTACAGACTAAAATGACTGACCCCAACCACACAACTACAGACTAAAATTACTGACCCCAACCACACAACTACAGACTAAAATGACTGACACCAACCACACAACTACAGACTAAAATGACTGACCCCAACCACACAACTACAGACTAAAATGACTGACCCCAACCACACAACTACTGACTAAAATGACTGACCCCAACCACACAACTACAGACTAAAATGACTGACCCCAACCACACAACTACAGACTAAAATGACTGACCCCAACCACACAACTACTGACTAAAATGACTGACCCCAACCACACAACTACAGACTAAAATGACTGACCCCAACCACACAACTACAGACTAAAATGACTGACCCCAACCACACAACTACTGACCAGGTTCCGGTGAGGTGGAAAAACCGTCACCATAACAACCACCAAAGATCCCCGTAGGGATGGTGCCAGGTTTCCTCCAGACATGACACTTGGCATTCAGGCCAAATTGTTCTATCTTGGATTCATCAGACCAGAGAATCTTGTTTCTCATGGTCTGAGAGTCCTTTAGGTGCCTTTGGCAAACTCCAAGCGGGCTGTCATGTGCCTTTTACTGAGGAGTGGCTTCCATCTGGCCACTCTACCATAAAGGCCTGATTGGTGGAGTGCTACAGAGATGGTTGTCCTTCTGGAAGGTTCTCCTATCTCCACAGAGGAACTCTGGAAATGGTGGTTCCAAACTTCTTCCATTTAAGAATGATGGAGGCCACTGTGTTCTTGGGGACCTTCAATGCTGCGGAATGATGGAGGCCACTGTGTTCTTGGGGACCTTCAATGCTGCAGAATGATGGAGGACACTGTGTTCTTGGGAACCTTCAACACTGCAGAATGATGGAGGCCTCTGTGTTCTTGGGGACCTTTAATGCTGCAGAATGATGGAGGCCACTGTGTTCTTGGGGACCTTCAATGCTGCAGAATGATGGAGGCCACTGTGTTCTTGGGGACCTTCAACACTGCAGAATGATGGAGGCCACTGTGTTCTTGGGGACCTTCAATGCTGCAGAATAATGGAGGCCACTGTGTTCTTGGGGACCTTCAATGCTGCAGTATGATGGAGGCCACTGTGTTCTTGGGGACCTTCAATGCTGCAGTATGATGGAGGCCACTGTGTTCTTGGGGACCTTCAATGCTGCAGAATGATGGAGGCCACTGTGTTCTTGGGGACCTTCAATGCTGCAGTATGATGGAGGCCACTATGTTCTTGGGGACCTTCAACGCTGCAGAATGATGGAGGCCACTGTGTTCTTGGGGACCTTCAATGCTACAGAATGATGGAGGCCACTGTGTTCTTGGGGACCTTCAATGCTGCAGAATGATGGAGGACACTGTGTTCTTGGGAACCTTCAACACTGCAGAATGATGGAGGCCACTGTGTTCTTGGGGACCTTCAACGCTGCGGAATGATGGAGGCCACTGTGTTCTTGGGGACCTTCAATGCTGCAGAATGATGGAGGCCACTGTGTTCTTGGGGACCTTCAATGCTGCAGAATGATGGAGGACACTGTGTTCTTGGGGACCTTCAATGCTGCAGAATGATGGAGGCCACTATGTTCTTGGGGACCTTCAACGCTGCAGAATGATGGAGGCCACTGTGTTCTTGGGGACCTTCAATGCTGCAGAATGATGGAGGCCACTGTGTTCTTGGGGACCTTCAATGCTGCAGAATGATGGAGGCCACTGTGTTCTTGGGGACCTTCAATGCTGCAGAATGATGGAGGCCACTGTGTTCTTGGGGACCTTCAATGCTGCAGAATGATGGAGGCCACTGTGTTCTTGGGGACCTTCAATGCTGCAGAATGATGGAGGCCACTGTGTTCTTGGGGACCTTCAACACTGCAGAATGATGGAGGCCACTGTGTTCTTGGGGACCTTCAACACTCCAGAAATGTCTTGGTAGCCTTCCCCAGATCTGTGCCTTCGACACAATCCTGTCTCGGAGCTCTAAGGACAAATCCTTCGACCTCATGGCTTGGTTTGTGCTCTGACAACTGTAGGACCTTATATAGACAGGTGTGTGCCTTTCCAAATCATGTCCAATCAATTGAATTTACCACAGATAGACTCCAATCAAGTTGTAGAAACATCTCAAGGATGATCAATGGAAACAGGATGCACCTGAGCTCAATTTCAAGTCTTATAGTAAAGTGTCTGAATACTTATGTAAATAAGGTATTTCTGTTTTTTACATTTAATACATTTGCAAACATTTCTAAAAAACTGTTTTTGCTTCATCATTATGGGGTATTGTGATGTCATTATGGCGTATTGTGATGTCATTATGAGGTATTGTGATGTCATTATGGGGTATTGTGATGTCATTATGGGGTATTGTGATGTCATTATGGCGTATTGTGATGTCATTATGAGGTATTGTGATGTCATTATGGGGTATTGTGATGTCATTATGGGGTATTGTGTGTGGATTGACAAGGAAAAACATGTATTTAATCCATTGTAGAGTAAGGCTGTAACGTAACAAAATGTGGAAAAAGTCAAGGGGTCTGAATACTTTCTGAAGGCTCTGTAATTAGCACACTTCCTAAAATAAGCTTGAAACCTCTTAAACTCCCTTCTAACTTTAAATAGACCAAAATACATCTTGAGAGAGAGAGAGAGAGAGAGAGAGAGAGAGAGAGAGAGAGAGAGAGAGAGAGAGAGAGAGAGAGAGAGAGAGAGAGAGAGAGAGAGAGAGGCAGAGAGAGAGATAGAGAGAGACAGAGACAGAGAGAGAGAGAGGCAGAGAGAGAGAGAGGCAGAGAGAGAGAGAGAGAGAGAGAGAGAGAGAGAGACAGAGAGAGAGAGAGAGAGAGAGAGAGAGAGAGAGAGAGAGAGAGAGAGAGAGAGAGAGAGAGAGAGAGAGAGAGAGACTAGAGAGAGAGAGACAGAGAGAGAGAGTGTTTTCTGCTTGACTGGGTCATCAGTATTTGACCTTATTGAAATGAAAGACCCTCATACTCATGCATCAGTGGAGACGAAATTAACAGAAAGGAGGAAGACATCTGCTTGTAATTATGACCAATTACATCCTCTTTGTCGTGAGCAGCAGCCCTCCATTCAGGGTCAAACACATTTAAATGGGCACCACAGGAAGACATTTTACTTTAAAAAGACACTGGACTTAAATCAAATCAGGCTTTATTTATACACCAGATTTCAGACATGGAATACAACACAATGTGCTTCACAGGAGAAAAAAACGAATAAAGAACAATGAAACTAAAAGCTGAAATATTTTCAAAACATAACAACAGAACGACACAAACTGAATAACTTAAAAGCCTCCTGAGGAAAATCAAAGCTAAAACGGTGTGTTTTTAAGATCTCTTTTAATTATTTCCACAGTTTCGGCCTCCCTCAGGTTCTCTGGTAGGCAACTCCAGAGGCTGGGGGCATAGTAACTAAAGGCTGCCTCTCCATGCCTAGTAGTCCCCCTCAGGTTCTCTGGTAGGCAACTCCAGAGGCTGGGGGCATAGTAACTCGAGGCTTCCTCTCCATGCCTCTTGGTCCCCCTCAAGTTTTCTGGCAGGCTGGGGGCATAGTAACTAAAGGCTGCCTCTCCATGCCTAGTAGTCCCCCTCAGGTTCTCTGGCAGGCTGGGGGCATAGTAACTAGAGGCGTCCTCTCCATGCCTCTTGGTCCAAGGCTTTGGGATAGTTATAAGACCAGTGCCAGAGGACCTGAGGGACCTACTGGGTACATAACGGACCTACTGGGTACATAACGGACCTACTGGGTACATAACGGACCTACTGGGTACATACCGGACCTACTGGGTACATACCGGACCTACTGGGCACATAACGGACCTACTGGGTACATAACGGAGCTACTGGATACATAACAGACCTACTGGGTACATAACGGACCTACTGGGCACATAACAGACCTACTGGGTACATAACAGACCTACTGGGTACATAACAGACCTACTGGGTACATAACGGACCTACTGGGTACATAACGGACCTACTGGGTACATAACGGACCTACTGGGTACATAACGGACCTACTGGGTACATACCGGACCTACTGGGCACATAACGGACCTACTGGGTACATAACGGAGCTACTGGATACATAACAGACCTACTGGGTACATAACAGACCTACTGGGCACATAACGGACCTACTGGGTACATAACAGACCTACTGGGTACATAACAGACCTACTGGGTACATAACAGACCTACTGGATACATAACGGACCTACTGGGCACATAACAGACCTACTGGTGCGGCTTGGTTGGGTTGTGTTTCGAAGGACGCACGGCTCTCGACCTTCACCTCTCCCGAGTTCGTACGGAGTTGCAGCGATGAGACAGGACTGTAACTTCCAATTGGATACCACGAAAAAGGGTAAAACCTTGTTTTTTTTTAATTAAGCATGTCTGACATGTATTGGGATGAACAAAATGTGGATTGATTTAAAAACCAATAGAATAATCTTCAAATGAAAACTGACAGGCAGCCGGTACAGAGACCTTAAAACCAGTGTAATGTGTTCTCTGTCTGGTCCTGGTCAGTACCCTGTAGCATTCTGTATGTTTTACAGTACAGAGACCATTAAACCAGTGTAATGTGTTCTCTGTCTGGTCTTGGTCAGTACCCTGCTGCATTCTGTATGTTTTACAGTACAGAGACCATTAAACCAGTGTAATGTGTTCTCTGTCTGGTCTTGGTCAGTACCCTGTAGCATTCTGTATGTTTTACAGTACAGAGACCATTAAACTGGTGTAATGTGTTCTCTGTCTGGTCTTGGTCAGTACCCTGCTGCATTCTGTATGTTTTACAGTACAGAGACCATTAAACTGGTGTAATGTGTTCTCTGTCTGGTCTTGGTCAGTACCCTGTAGCATTCTGTATGTTTTACAGTACAGAGACCTTAAAACCAGTGTAATGTGTTCTCTGTCTGGTCTTGGTCAGTACCCTGTAGCATTCTGTATGTTTTACAGTACAGAGACCTTAAAACCAGTGTAATGTGTTCTCTGTCTGGTCCTGGTCAGTACCCTGTAGTATTCTGTATGTTTTGTAGTTGACCAAAGTCTTTCTTGGGTAGACCAGACAGGAGAGTAATTACAGTATTCAAGCATGCTTGTAATAAAAGCATGGATGAGTATTTTATTGGAGGGACAAATGTATGACCTAATTACACCTTTAAAAAACAATTTGTGCACTGACAGGCTGTATGTAGAGTAGATTAGTAGTTTCTACTGTCCAACCTCTGACAGGTTATATATACTGTAGATTAGTAGTTTCTACTGTCCAACCTCTGACAGGTTATATATACTGTAGAGTAGATTAGTAGTTTCTACTGTCCAACCTCTGACAGGTTATATATACTGTAGAGTAGATTAGTAGTTTCTACTGTCCAACCTCTGACAGGTTATATATACTGTAGATTAGTAGTTTCTACTGTCCAACCTCTGACAGGTTGTATATACTGTAGAGTAGATTAGTAGTTTCTACTGTCCAACCTCTAACAGGTTATATATACTGTAGAGTAGATTAGTAGTTTCTACTGTCCAACCTCTGACAGGTTATATATACTGTAGATTAGTAGTTTCTACTGTCCAACCTCTGACAGGTTATATATACTGTAGATTAGTAGTTTCTACTGTCCAACTTCTGACAGGTTATATATACTGTAGATTAGTAGTTTCTACTGTCCAACCTCTGACAGGTTATATATACTGTAGAGTAGATTAGTAGTTTCTACTGTCCAACCTCTGACAGGTTGTATATACTGTAGAGTAGATTAGTAGTTTCTACTGTCCAACCTCTGACAGGTTATATATACTGTAGATTAGTAGTTTCTACTGTCCAACCTCTGACAGGTTATATATACTGTAGATTAGTAGTTTCTACTGTCCAACCTCTGACAGGTTATATATACTGTAGAGTAGATTAGTAGTTTCTACTGTCCAACCTCTGACAGGTTATATATACTGTAGATTAGTAGTTTCTACTGTCCAACCTCTGACAGGTTATATATACTGTAGATTAGTAGTTTCTACTGTCCAACCTCTGACAGGTTATATATACTGTAGATTAGTAGTTTCTACTGTCCAACCTCTGACAGGTTATATATACTGTAGATTAGTAGTTTCTACTGTCCAACCTCTGACAGGTTATATATACTATAGATTAGTAGTTTCTACTGTCCAACCTCTGACAGGTTATATATACTGTAGATTAGTAGTTTCTACTGTCCAACCTCTGACAGGTTATATATACTGTAGATTAGTAGTTTCTACTGTCCAACCTCTGACAGGTTATATATACTGTAGATTAGTAGTTTCTACTGTCCAACCTCTGACAGGTTATATATACTGTAGAGTAGATTAGTAGTTTCTACTGTCCAACCTCTGACAGGTTATATATACTGTAGATTAGTAGTTTCTACTGTCCAACCTCTGACAGGTTATATATACTGTACCTCTGAGTAGATTAGTAGTTTCTACTGTCCAACCTCTGACAGGTTATATATACTGTAGATTAGTAGTTTCTACTGTCCAACCTCTGACAGGTTATATATACTGTAGATTAGTAGTTTCTACTGTCCATCCTCTGACAGGTTATATATACTGTAGATTAGTAGTTTCTACTGTCCAACCTCTGACAGGTTATATATACTGTAGATTAGTAGTTTCTACTGTCCAACCTCTGACAGGTTATATATACTGTAGATTAGTAGTTTCTACTGTCCAACCTCTGACAGGTTATATATACTGTAGATTAGTAGTTTCTACTGTCCATCCTCTGACAGGTTATATATACTGTAGATTAGTAGTTTCTACTGTCCAACCTCTGACAGGTTATATATACTGTAGATTAGTAGTTTCTACTGTCCAACCTCTGACAGGTTATATATACTGTAGATTAGTAGTTTCTACTGTCCAACCTCTAACAGGTTATATATACTGTAGATTAGTAGTTTCTACTGTCCAACCTCTGACAGGTTATATATACTATAGATTAGTAGTTTCTACTGTCCAACCTCTGACAGGTTATATATACTGTAGATTAGTAGTTTCTACTGTCCAACCTCTGACAGGTTATATATACTGTAGATTAGATTAGTAGTTTCTACTGTCCAACCTCTAACAGGTTATATATACTGTAGATTAGTAGTTTCTACTGTCCAACCTCTGACAGGTTATATATACTGTAGATTAGTAGTTTCTACTGTCCAACCTCTGACAGGTTATATATACTGTAGATTAGTAGTTTCTACTGTCCAACCTCTGACAGGTTATATATACTATAGATTAGTAGTTTCTACTGTCCAACCTCTGACAGGTTATATATACTGTAGATTAGTAGTTTCTACTGTCCAACCTCTGACAGGTTATATATACTGTAGATTAGATTAGTAGTTTCTACTGTCCAACCTCTGACAGGTTATATATACTGTAGAGTAGATTAGTAGTTTCTACTGTCCAACCTCTGACAGGTTATATATACTGTAGATTAGATTAGTAGTTTCTACTGTCCAACCTCTGACAGGTTATATATACTGTAGATTAGTAGTTTCTACTGTCCAACCTCTGACAGGTTATATATACTATAGATTAGTAGTTTCTACTGTCCAACCTCTGACAGGTTATATATACTGTAGAGTAGATTAGTAGTTTCTACTGTCCAACCTCTAACAGGTTATATATACTGTAGATTAGTAGTTTCTACTGTCCAACCTCTGACAGGTTATATATACTGTAGATTAGTAGTTTCTACTGTCCAACCTCTGACAGGTTATATATACTGTAGAGTAGATTAGTGGTTTCTACTGTCCAACCTCTAACAGGTTAGATATACTGTAGATTAGTAGTTTCTACTGTCCAACCTCTGACAGGTTGTATATACTGTAGATTAGTAGTTTCTACTGTCCAACCTCTGACAGGTTATATATACTGTAGATTAGTAGTTTCTACTGTCCAACCTCTGACAGGTTATATATACTGTAGATTAGATTAGTAGTTTCTACTGTCCAACCTCTGACAGGTTATATATACTGTAGATTAGATTAGTAGTTTCTACTGTTCAAACTCTGACAGGTTATATATACTGTAGAGTAGATTAGTAGTTTCTACTGTTCAAACTCTGACAGGTTATATATACTGTAGAGTAGTAGTTTCTACTGTCCAACCTCTGACAGGTTGTATATACTGTAGAGTAGATTAGTAGTTTCTACTGTCCAACCTCTGACAGGTTATATATACTGTAGATTAGTAGTTTCTACTGTCCATCCTCTGACAGGTTGTATATACTGTAGATTAGTAGTTTCTACTGTCCATCCTCTGACAGGTTATATATACTGTAGATTAGATTAGTAGTTTCTACTGTTCAAACTCTGACAGGTTATATATACTGTAGATTAGTAGTTTCTACTGTCCAACCTCTGACAGGTTATATATACTGTAGATTAGATTAGTAGTTTCTACTGTTCAAACTCTGACAGGTTATATATACTGTAGATTAGTAGTTTCTACTGTCCAACCTCTGACAGGTTATATATACTGTAGATTAGTAGTTTCTACTGTCCAACCTCTGACAGGTTATATATACTGTAGATTAGATTAGTAGTTTCTACTGTCCAACCTCTGACAGGTTATATATACTGTAGATTAGATTAGTAGTTTCTACTGTCCAACCTCTGACAGGTTATATATACTGTAGAGTAGATTAGTAGTTTCTACTGTCCAACCTCTAACAGGTTATATATACTGTAGAGTAGATTAGTAGTTTCTACTGTCCAACCTCTGACAGGTTATATATACTGTAGAGTAGATTAGTAGTTTCTACTGTCCAACCTCTGACAGGTTATATATACTGTAGATTAGTAGTTTCTACTGTCCAACCTCTGACAGGTTGTATATACTGTAGATTAGATTAGTAGTTTCTACTGTCCAACCTCTGACAGGTTATATATACTGTAGAGTAGATTAGTAGTTTCTACTGTCCAACCTCTGACAGGTTATATATACTGTAGATTAGTAGTTTCTACTGTCCATCCTCTGACAGGTTGTATATACTGTAGATTAGTAGTTTCTACTGTCCAACCTCTGACAGGTTATATATACTGTAGAGTAGATTAGTAGTTTCTACTGTCCAACCTCTGACAGGTTATATATACTGTAGATTAGTAGTTTCTACTGTCCAACCTCTGACAGGTTGTATATACTGTAGAGTAGATTAGTAGTTTCTACTGTCCAACCTCTAACAGGTTATATATACTGTAGAGTAGATTAGTAGTTTCTACTGTCCAACCTCTGACAGGTTATATATACTGTAGATTAGTAGTTTCTACTGTCCAACCTCTGACAGGTTGTATATACTGTAGATTAGATTAGATTAGTAGTTAGTTACTCCTTCCCCCCTCTCCTCTCTTCCCCTACTTTCTCCCTCCCCTCCCTTCTCTTCTCTTCTCCTCTTCCTCCACTCTCCCTCCCCTTCCTCTCTTCTCCCCTCCTCTACCCATCCCCTTTCCCCCTTCTCTCTCTAGTGTTCCAGAGACGAGTCTGAATGGTACGGCTTATCCCAGACTTCCCGAGGCAATTGAGCATCATGAACAGTGTGCTAAGACCCCAAGAATAAGGAAACAACTGACTCCTCATGTCTCGTCTCTGTTTTCCCATCTCTTTTACTGATCCATTTACTTTATGTTATTATTCGTATGTTGATGTTTATATTCATATCTTGATGTTTAATATAATAATAATATATGCCATTTAGCTGACGCTTTTATCCAAAGCGACTTACAGTCATGTGTGCATACATTCTACGTATGGGTGGTCCCGGGAATCGAACCCACTACCCTGGCTTTACAAGCGCCATGCTCTACCAACTGAGCCATATTCATATCTTGATGTTTATATTCATATCTTGATGTTTATATTCATATCTTGATGTTTATATTAATATCCTGATGTTTATATTCATATATTGATGTTTATATTCATATCTTGATGTTTATATTAATATCTTGATGTTTATATTCATATCTTGATGTTTATATTCATATCTTGGTGTTTATATTCATATCTTGGTGTTCATATTCATATCTTGATGTTTATATTCATATCTTGATGTTTATATTAATATCCTGATGTTTATATTCATATATTGATGTTTATATTCATATCTTGATGTTTATATTAATATCTTGATGTTTATATTCATATCTTGATGTTTATATTCATATCTTGATGTTTATATTCATATCTTGGTGTTTATATTCATATCTTGGTGTTTATATTCATATCTTGATGTTTATATTCATATCCTGATGTTTATATTCATATATTGATGTTTATATTCATATCTTGGTGTTTATATTCATATCTTGATGTTTATATTCATATCCAGATGTTTATATTCATATATTGATGTTTATATTCATATCTTGGTGTTTATATTCATATCTTGATGTTTATATTCATATCTTGGTGTTTATATTCATATCTTGGTGTTTATATTCATATCTTGATGTTTATATTAATATCTTTGTTATTATTCATATCTTGGTGTTTATATTCATATCTTTGTTATTATGTTTTATGTTTATGTATGTTTATATATTTAGTTATGTTTATGGGGCGGCAGGGTAGCCTAGTGGTTAGAGTGTAGAGGTGGCAGGGTAGCCTAGTGGTTAGAGTGTAGAGGCGGCAGGGTAGCCTAGTGGTTAGAGTGTAGAGGTGGTAGGGTAGCCTAGTGGTTAGAGTGTAGAGGCGGCAGGGTAGCCTAGTGGTTAGAGTGTAGAGGCGGCAGGGTAGCCTAGTGGTTAGAGTGTAGAGGTGGCAGGGTAGCCTAGTGGTTAGAGTGTAGAGGTGGTAGGGTAGCCTAGTGGTTAGAGTGTAGAGGTGGTAGAGTAGTCTAGTGGTTAGAGTGTAGAGGTGGTAGGGTAGCCTAGTGGTTAGAGTGTAGAGGTGGCAGGGTAGCCTAGTGGTTAGAGTGTAGAGGTGGTAGGGTAGCCTAGTGGTTAGAGTGTAGAGGTGGTAGGGTAGCCTAGTGGTTAGAGTGTAGAGGTGGTAGGGTAGCCTAGTGGTTAGAGTGTAGAGGCGGCAGGGTTGCCTAGTGGTTAGAGTGTAGAGGTGGCAGGGTAGCCTAGTGGTTAGAGTGTAGAGGCGGCAGGGTAGCCTAGTGGTTAGAGTGTAAAGGTGGTAGGGTAGCCTAGTGGTTAGAGTGTAGAGGTGGCAGGGTAGCCTAGTGGTTAGAGTGTAGAGGTGGTAGGGTAGTCTAGTGGTTAGAGTGTAGAGGTGGTAGGGTAGCCTAGTGGTTAGAGTGTAGAGGTGGTAGGGTAGCCTAGTGGTTAGAGTGTAGAGGTGGTAGGGTAGCCTAGTGGTTAGAGTGTAGAGGCGGCAGGGTTGCCTAGTGGTTAGAGTGTAGAGGTGGCAGGGTAGCCTAGTGGTTAGAGTGTAGAGGCGGCAGGGTAGCCTAGTGGTTAGAGTGTAGAGGCGGCAGGGTAGCCTAGTGGTTAGAGTGTAGAGGCGGCAGGGTAGCCTAGTGGTCAGAGCGTTGGACTAGTAACCGGAAGGTTGCGAGTTCAAACCCCGAGCTGACAAATCTGTCGTTCTGCCCCTGAACAGGCAGTTAACCCACTGTTCCCAGGCCGTCATTGAAAATAAGAATTTGTTCTTAACTGACTAGACTGGTTAAATAAAGGTTAAAAAAATAAAAATATTCATATCTTGATGTTTATATTCGTATCTTTCATTATCTCTTAATGTTGTTGTCCAGAAGGAACAGAAATAATTTGGTGTATGTCCCTTTGGTGCTGCTAGTAAGTCATGACCTCCCCTCCCTTCCTTCCTTCCTTCCTTCCTTCCTTCCTTCCTTCCTTCCTTCCTTCCTTCCTTCCTTCCTTCCTTCCTCCCTTCCTTCCTCCCTTCCTTCCTTCCTCCCTTCCTTCCTTCCTTCCTTCCTTCCTCCCTTCCTTCGTCCCTCCCTCCCTCCCTGGGTTGTATGTACAATGGTGTTTGTTCTTCACTGGTTGCCCTTTTCTTGTGGCAACAGGTCACAACAGGTTGCTGCTGTGATGACACACTGTGGTATTTCACCCAGTAGATATGGGAGTTTATCAAAATTGGCTTTGTTTACAAAATCTTTGTGTATCTGTTAAATCTGAGGGAAATATGTCTCTCTAATATGGTCATACATTTGGCAGGAGGTTAGGAAGTGCAGCTCAGTTTCCACCTCATTTTGTGGGCAATGAGCACATAGCCTGTCTTCTCTTGAGAGCCATGTCTGCCTATGGTGGCCTTTCTCAATAGCAAGGCTATGCTCACTGAGTCTGTACATAGTCAAAGCTTTCCGTTTGGGTCAGTCACAGTGGTCAGGTGTTCTGCCACTGTGTACTCTCTGTTTAGGGCCAAATAGCATTCTAGTTTGCTCTGTTTTTTTGTTAAATCTTTCCAATGTGTCAAGTAATTATCTATTTGTTTTCTCATGATTTGGTTGGGTCTAATTGTGTTGCTGTCCTGGGCCTATGTAGGGTGTGTTTGTGAACAGAGCCCCAGGACCAGCTTGCTTAGGGGACTCTTCTCCAGGTTCATCTCTCTGTAGGTGATGGCTTTGTTATGGAAGGTTTGGGAATCGCTTCATTTAGGTGGTTGTAGAATTTAACAGCTCTTTTCTGGATTTTGATAATTAGTGGGTATCGGCCTAATTCTGCTCTGCATGCATTATTTGGTGTTCTACGTTGTACACGGAGGATGTATTTGCAGAATTCTGCATGCAGTCTAAATTTGGTGTTTATCCCATTTTGTGAATTCTTGGTTGGTGAGCGGACCCCAGACCTCACAACAATGAAAGGCAATGGGTTCTATAACTAAGAGTATTTTTTTTGCCAGATCCTAATTGGGATGTCGAATTTTATGTTCCTTTTGATGGCATAGAAGGCCCTTCTTGGCTTCTCTCTCAGATCATTCACAGCTTTGTGGAAGTTACCTGTGGCGCTGATGTTTATGCCGAGGTATGAATAGGTTTTGTGTGCTCTAAGGTAATGGTGTCTAGATGGAATTTTGAGACTGGACCTTTTTTGGAACACCATTATTTTACTCCCTCATCTCTTTCTCTTCCCCTCCCTCCCTCTCTCTATCCCTCCTCCATCTCTCTCTCTTCCCATCCCTCCCACTCTCTATCCCTCCTCCATCTCTCTCTCTTCCCATCCCTCCCTCTCTCTATCCCTCCTCCATCTCTCTCTTCCCATCCCTCCCTCTCTCTATCCCTCCTCCATCTCTCTCTCTTCCCATCCCTCCCTCTCTCTATCCCTCCTCCATCTCTCTCTCTTCCCCTCCCTCCCACTCTCTATCCCTCCTCCATCTCTCTCTCTTCCCCTCCCTCCAACTCTCTATCCCTCCTTCATCTCTCTCTCTTCCCCTCCCTCCCACTCTCTATCCCTCCTTCATCTCTCTCTCTTCCCTCCCTCCCACTCTCTATCCCTCATTCATCTCTCTCTCTTCCCCCACTCTCTATCTCTCCTTCATCTCTCTCTTCCCCTCCCTCCCTCCCACGCTCTATCCCTCCTTCATCTCTCTCTTCCCTCCCTCCCACTCTCTATCCCTCCTTCATCTCTCTCTCTTCCCCTCCCTCCCACTCTCTATCCCTCCTTCATCTCTCTCTCTTCCTCCCCTCTCTCTCTCTATCCCTCCTTCATCTCTCTCTTCCTCCCTCCCTCTCTCTCTCTATCCCTCCATCTCTCTCTTCCCTCCCTCCCACTCTCTATCCCTCCTTCATCTCTCTCTTCCCTCCCTCTCTCTCTCTATCCCTCCTTCATCTCTCTCTCTTCCCTCCTCTCTCTCTATCCCTCCTTCATCTCTCTCTCTTCCCTCCCTCTCTCTCTCTATCCCTCCTTCATCTCTCTCTCTTCCCCTCCCTCCCACTCTCTATCCCTCCTTCATCTCTCTCTTCCCCTCCCTCCCACTCTCTATCTCTTCCCCTCCCTCCCACTCCTATCCCTCCTTCATCTCTCTCTCTTCCCTCCCTCCCACTCTCTATCCCTCCTTCATCTCTCTTTCCTCCCTATCACTCTCTATCCCTCCTTCATCTCTCTCTCTTCCCCTCCCTCCCACTCTCTATCCCTCCTTCATCTCTCTTCCCTCCCTCCCACTCTCTATCCCTCCTTCATCTCTCTCTCTTCCCTCCCTCCCACTCTCTATCCCTCCTTCATCTCTCTTTCCTCCTCCCTATCACTCTCTATCCCTCCTTCATCTCTCTCTCTTCCCCTCCCTCCCACTCTCTATCCCTCCTTCATCTCTATCTCTTCCTCCCTCCCACTCTCTATCCCTCCTTCATCTCTCTCTCTTCCTCCCTCCCACTCTCTATCCCTCCTCCATCTCTCTCTTCCCTCCCTCCCACTCTCTATCCCTCCTTCATCTCTCTCCCTTCCCCTCCCTCCCACTCTCTATCCCTCCTTCATCTCTCTCTCTTTTCCTCCCTCTCTCTCTCTATCCCTCCTTCATCTCTCTCTTCCCCTCCTCTCTCTATCCCTCCATCTCTCTCTCTTCCCCTCCCTCCCACTCTCTATCCCTCCTTCATCTCTCTCTCTTCCCCTCCCTCTCTCTCTCTATCCCTCCTTCATCTCTCTCTCTTCCCCTCCCTCTCTCTCTCTATCCCTCCTTCATCTCTCTCTCTTCCCCTCCCTCTCTCTCTCTATCCCTCCTTCATCTCTCTCTCTTCCCCTCCCTCCCTCTCTCTATCCCTCCTTCATCTCTCTCTCTTCCCCTCCCTCTCTCTCTCTATCCCTCCTTCATCTCTCTCTCTTCCCCTCCCTCTCTCTCTCTATCCCTCCTTCATCTCTCTCTCTTCCCCTCCCTCTCTCTCTCTATCCCTCCTTCATCTCTCTCTCTTCCCCTCCCACTCTCTATCCCTCCTTCATCTCTCGCTTCCCCCCCACTCTATATCCCTCCTTCATCTCTCTCTCTTCCCCTCCCTCCCACTTCTACCCCTTCATCTCCCTCGCTTCCCTCCCTCCCACTATCTATCCCTTCATCTCTCTCTTCTCCTCCCTCCCACTCTCGATCCCTTCATCTCTCTCTTCTTCCACTCCCTCCCACTCTCTATCCCTCCTTCATCTCTCTTCCCTCCCTCCCACTCTCTATCCCTCCTTCATCTCTCTCTCTTCCCCTCCCTCCCACTCTCTATCCCTCCTTCATCTCTCTCTCTTCCCCTCCCTCCCACTCTCTATCCCTCATTCATCTCTCTCTCTTCCCCCCACTCTCTATCGCTCCTTCATCTCTCTCTCTCCCCCTCCCTCCCTCCCACGCTCTATCCCTCCTTCATCTCTCTCTTCCCCTCCCTCCCACTCTCTATCCCTCCTTCATCTCTCTCTCTTCCCCTCCCTCCCACTCTCTATCCCTCCTTCATCTCTCTCTCTTCCCCTCCCTCTCTATCTCTATCCCTCCTTCATCTCTCTCTCCTCCCTCTCTCTCTCTATCCCTCCATCTCTCTCTTTCCCCTCCCTCCCACTCTCTATCCCTCCTTCATCTCTCTCTTCCCCTCTCTCTCTCTATCCCTCCTTCATCTCTCTCTCTTCCTCCCTCTCTCTCTCTATCCCTCCTTCATCTCTCTCTCTTCCCCTCCCTCTCTCTCTCTATCCCTCCTTCATCTCTCTCTCTTCCCCTCCCTCCCACTCTCTATCCCTCCTTCATCTCTCTCTCTTCCTCCCTCCCACTCTCTATCTCTTCCCCTCCCTCCCACTCTCTATCCCTCCTTCATCTCTCTCTCTTCCCCTCCCTCCCACTCTATCCCTCCTTCATCTCTCTCTTCCCCTCCCTCTCACTCTCTATCCCTCCTTCATCTCTCTCTCTTCCCCTCCCTCCCCCTCTCTATCCCTCCTTCATCTCTCTCTTCCCCTCCCTCCCACTCTCTATCCCTCCTTCATCTCTCTCTCTTCCCCTCCCTCCCACTCTCTATCCCTCCTTCATCTCTCTCTTCCCTCCCTATCACTCTCTATCCTCCTTCATCTCTCTCTCTTCCCCTCCCTCCCACTCTCTATCCCTCCTTCATCTCTATCTCTTCCCTCCCTCCCACTCTCTATCCCTCCTTCATCTCTCTCTTTCCCCTCCCTCCCACTCTCTATCCCTCCTCCATCTCTCTCTTCCCCTCCCTCCCTCTCTCTATCCCTCCTTCATCTCTCTCTCTTCCCCTCCCTCCCACTCTCTATCCCTCCTTCATCTCTCTCTCTTCCCCTCCCTCTCTCTCTCTATCCCTCCTTCATCTCTCTCTCTTCCCCTCCCTCTCTCTCTATCCCTCCATCTCTCTCTCTTCCCCTCCCTCCCACTCTCTATCCCTCCTTCATCTCTCTCTCTTCCCCTCCTCTCTCTCTCTATCCCTCCTTCATCTCTCTCTCTTCCCCTCCCTCTCTCTCTATCCCTCCTTCATCTCTCTCTCTTCCTCCCTCTCTCTCTCTATCCCTCCTTCATCTCTCTCTCTTCCCCTCCCTCCCACTCTCTATCCCTCCTTCATCTCTCTCTCTTCCCTCCCTCTCTCTCTCTCCCTCCTTCATCTCTCTCTTCCCTCCTCTCTCTCTCTATCCCTCCTTCATCTCTCTCTCTTCCCCTCCCTCCCACTCTCTATCCCTCCTTCATCTCTCTCTCTTCCCCTCCCACTCTCTATCCCTCCTTCATCTCTCGCTTCCCCTCCCCACTCTATATCCCTCCTTCATCTCTCTCTCTTCCCCTCCCTCCCACTCTCTACCCCTTCATCTCCCTCGCTTCCCCTCCCTCCCACTATCTATCCCTTCATCTCTCTCTCTTCTCCTCCCTCCCACTCTCGATCCCTTCATCTCTCTCTCTCTTCCACTCCCTCCCACTCTCTATCCCTCCTTCATCTCTCTCTTCCCCTCCCTCCCACTCTCTATCCCTCCTTCATTTCTCTCTCTTCCCCTCCCTCCCACTCTCTACCCCTTCATCTCTCTCTCTTCCCCTCCCTCCCACTCTCGATCCCTTCATCTCTCTCTCTCTTCCACTCCCTCCCACTCTCTATCCCTCCTTCATCTCTCTCGCTCCCTCCCTCCCACTATCTATCCCTTCATCCTCTCTCTTCCCTCCCTCCCACTCTCGATCCCTCATCTCTCTCTTCCACTCCCTCCCACTCTCTATCCCTCCTTCATCTCTCTCTTCCCTCCCACTCTCCCCTCCTTCATCTCCTCTCTTCCTCTCCCACTCTCTATCCCTCCTTCATCTCTCTTTTCCCTCCCTCCCACTCTCTATCCCTCCTTCATCTCTCTTTCTTCCCTCCCTCCCTCCCACTCTCTATCCCTCCATCTCTCTCTCTCTTCCCCTCCCACTCTCTATCCCTCCTTCATCTCTCTCTCTTCCCCTCCCACTCTCTATCCCTCCTTCATCTCTCTCTCTTCCCCTCCCACTCTCTATCCCTCCTTCATCTCTCTCTCTTCCCCTCCCTCCCACTCTCTATCCCTCCTTCATCTCTCTCTTCCCCTCCCTCCCACTCTCTATCCCTCCTTCATCTCTCTCTCTTCCCCTCCCTCCCTCTCTCTATCCCTCCTTCATCTCTCTCTCTTCCCTCCCTCCCACTCTCTATCCCTCCTTCATCTCTCTCTCTTCCCCTCCCTCTCTCTCTCTATCCCTCCTTCATCTCTCTCTCTTCCCCTCCCTCCCACTCTCTATCCCTCCATCTCTCGCTTCCTCCCCCACTCTCTATCCCTCCTTCATCTCTCTCTCTTCCCCTCCCTCCCTCTCTCTATCCCTCCTTCATCTCTCTCTCTTCCCCTCCCCCACTCTCTATCCCTCCTTCATCTCTCTCTCTTCCACTCCTCCCCACTCTCTATCCCTCCTTCATCTCTCTCTTCCCCTCCCTCCCACTCTCTATCCCTCCTTCATTTCTCTCTCTTCCCTCCCTCCCACTCTCTACCCCTTCATCTCTCTCTTCCCCCTCCCTCCCACTCTCTACCCCTTCATCTCCCTCGCTTCCTCCCTCCCACTATCTATCCCTTCATCTCTCTCTCTTCTCCTCCCTCCCACTCTCGATCCCTTCATCTCTCTCTCTCTTCCACTCCTCCCACTCTCTATCCCTCCTTCATCTCTCTTCTCCCTCCCTCCCACTCTCTATCCTCCTTCATTTCTCTCTCTTCCCCTCCCTCCCACTCTCTACCCCTTCATCTCTCTCTCTTCCCCTCCCTCCCACTCTCGATCCCTTCATCTCTCTCTCTCTTCCACTCCCTCCCACTCTCTATCCCTCCTTCATCTCTCTCGCTTCCCCTCCCTCCCACTATCTATCCCTTCATCTCTCTCTCTTCCCCTCCCTCCCACTCTCGATCCCTTCATCTCTCTCTCTCTTCCACTCCCTCCCACTCTCTATCCCTCCTTCATCTCTCTCTTCCCCTCCCTCCCACTCTCTATCCCTCCTTCATCTCTCTCTCTTCCCCTCCCTCCCACTCTCTATCCCTCCTTCATCTCTCTTTCTTCCCCTCCCTCCCTCCCTCCCTCCCACTCTCTATCCCTCCATCTCTCTCTCTCTTCCCCTCCCACTCTCTATCCCTCCTTCATCTCTCTCTCTTCCCCTCCCACTCTCTATCCCTCCTTCATCTCTCTCTCTTCCCTCCCACTCTCTATCCCTCCTTCATCTCTCTCTTCCCCTCCCTCCCACTCTCTATCCCTCCTTCATCTCTCTCTCTTCCCCTCCCTCCCTCTCTCTATCCCTCCTTCATCTCTCTTCCCCTCCCTCCCACTCTCTATCCCTCCTTCATCTCTCTCTCTTCCCCTCCCTCCCTCTCTCTATCCCTCCATCTCTCTTCCCCTCCCTCCCACTCTCTATCCCTCCTTCATCTCTCTCTCTTCCCCTCCCTCCCACTCTCTATCCCTCCTTCATCTCTCTCTTCCCCTCCCTCCCACTCTCTATCCCTCCTTCATCTCTCTCTCTTCCCCTCCCTCCCACTCTCGATCCCTTCATCTCTCTCTCTCTTCCCCTCCCTCCCACTCTCTATCCCTCCTTCATCTCTCTCTCTTCCCCTCCCTCCCACTCTCTATCCCTCCTTCATCTCCCTCTCTTCCCCTCCCTCCCACTCTCTATCCCTCCTTCATCTCTCTCTATCTTCCCTCCCACTCTCTATCCCTCCTTTATCTCTCTCTCTTCCTCCCTCCCACTCTCTATCACTCCTTCATCTCTCTCTCTTCCCCTCCCTCCCACTCTCTACCCCTTCATCTCTCTCTCTCCCCACTCTCTATCCCTCCATCTCTATCTCTTCCCTCCTCCCACTCTCTATCCCTCCTTCATCTCTCTTTCTTCCTCCCTCCCACTCTCTATCCCTCCTTCATCTCTATCTCTTCCCCTCCCTCCCTCTCTCTATCCCTCCTTCATCTCTCTCTCTTCCCCTCCCTCCCACTCTCTATCCCTCCTTCATCTCCCTCTCTTCCCCTCCCTCCCACTCTCTATCCCTCCTTCATCTCTCTCTCTTCCCCTCCCTCCCACTCTCTACCCCTTCATCTCCCTCTCTTCCCCTCCCTCCCACTCTCGATCCCTTCATCTCTCTCTCTCTTCCCCTCCCTCCCACTCTCTATCCCTCCTTCATCTCTCTCTCTTCCCCTCCCTCCCACTCTCTATCCCTCCTTCATCTCCCTCTCTTCCCCTCCCTCCCACTCTCTATCCCTCCTTCATCTCTCTCTCTTCCCCTCCCACTCTCTATCCCTCCTTTATCTCTCTCTCTTCCCCTCCCTCCCACTCTCTATCCCTCCTTTATCTCTCTCTCTTCCCCTCCCTCCCACTCTCTATCCCTCCTTCATCTCCCTCTCTTCCCCTCCCTCCCACTCTCTATCCCTCCTTTATCTCTCTCTCTTCCCCTCCCTCCCACTCTCTATCACTCCTTCATCTCTCTCTCTTCCCCTCCCTCCCACTCTCTACCCCTTCATCTCTCTCTCTCTCCCACTCTCTATCCCTCCATCTCTATCTCTTCCCCTCCCTCCCACTCTCTATCCCTCCTTCATCTCTCTTTCTTCCCTCCCTCCCACTCTCTATCCCTCCTTCATCTCTATCTCTTCCCCTCCCTCCTCTCTCTATCCCTCCTTCATCTCTCTCTCTTCCCCTCCCTCCCACTCTCTATCCCTCCTTCATCTCTCTCTCTTCCCCTCCCTCCCACTCTCTATCCCTCCTTCATCTCTCTCTCTTCCCCTCCCTCCCACTCTCTATCCCTCCATCTCTCTCTCTCTTCCCCTCCCCCTCTCTATCCCTCCATCTCTCTCTCTCTTCCCCTCCCACTCTCTATCCCTCCTTCATCTCTCTCTCTTCCCCTCCCTCCCTCCCACTCTCTATCCCTCCATCTCTCTCTCTCTTCCCCTCCCACTCTCTATCCCTCCTTCATCTCTCTTTCTTCCCCTCCCTCCCTCCATCTCTCTCTCTCTTCCCCTCCCACATCTCTCTCTCTTCCCCTACCTCCCACTCTCTATCCCTCCATCTCTCTCTCTCTTCCCCTCCCTCCCACTCTCTATCCCTCCATCTTTCTCTCTCTTCCCCTCCCACTCTCTATCCCTCCTTCATCTCTCTCTCTTCCCCTCCCTCCCACTCTCTATCCCTCCTTTATCTCTCTCTCTTCCCCTCCCTCCCTCCCACTCTCTATCCCTCCTTCATCTCTCTCTCTTCCCCTCCCTCCCTCCCACTCTCTATCCCTCCTTCATCTCTCTGTCTCCCCCTCCCTCCTTCCCTCCCACTCCGCAAATGTTCAAGAAAAGTAGCAACATAAATGCTGATATATGACACGATATGATATGCTCATGATATACCCAGTTCATCATGTATATTTTCCCAGACTCTGGGATACTTGACTGTAAAGGTAATCCCCAGACTCTGGGATACTTGAGTGTAAAGGTAATCCCCAGACTCTGGGATACTTGACTGTAAAGCTAATCCCCAGACTCTGGGATACTTGACTGTAAAGGTAATCCCCAGACTCTGGGATACTTGACTGTAAAGGTAATCCCCAGACTCTGGGATACTTGACTGTAAAGGTAATCCCCAGACTCTGGGATACTTGACTGTAAAGGTAATCCCCAGACTCTGGGATATTTGACTGTAAAGGTAATCCCCAGACTCTGGGATACTTGACTGTAAAGGTAATCCCCAGACTCTGGGATACTTGACTGTAAAGGTAATCCCCAGACTCTGGGATATTTGACTGTAAAAGTAATCCCCAGACTCTGGGATACTTGACTGTAAAGGTAATCCCCAGACTCTGGGATACTTGACTGTAAAGGTAATCCCCAGACTCTGGGATACTTGACTGTAAAGGTAATCCCCAGACTCTGGGATACTTGACTGTAAAGCTAATCCCCAGACTCTGGGATACTTGACTGTAAAGGTAATCCCCAGACTCTGGGATACTTGACTGTAAACGTAATCCCCAGACTCTGGGATATTTGACTGTAAAGGTAATCCCCAGACTCTGGGATACTTGACTGTAAAGGTAATCCCCAGACTCTGGGATACTTGACTGTAAAGGTAATCCCCAGACTCTGGGATACTTGACTGTAAAGGTAATCCCCAGACTCTGGGATACTTGACTGTAAAGGTAATCCCCAGACTCTGGGATATTTGACTGTAAAAGTAATCCCCAGACTCTGGGATACTTGACTGTAAAGGTAATCCCCAGACTCTGGGATACTTGACTGTAAAGGTAATCCCCAGACTCTGGGATACTTGACTGTAAAGGTAATCCCCAGACTCTGGGATACTTGACTGTAAAGGTAATCCCCAGACTCTGGGATACTTGACTGTAAAGGTAATCCCCAGACTCTGGGATACTTGACTGTAAAGGTAATCCCCAGACTCTGGGATACTTGACTGTAAAGGTAATCCCCAGACTCTGGGATACTTGACTGTAAAGGTAATCCCCAGACTCTGGGATATTTGACTGTAAAAGTAATCCCCAGACTCTGGGATACTTGACTGTAAAGGTAATCCCCAGACTCTGGGATATTTGACTGTAAACGTAATCCCCAGACTCTGGGATATTTGACTGTAAAGGTAATCCCCAGACTCTGGGATACTTGACTGTAAAGGTAATCCCCAGACTCTGGGATACTTGACTGTAAAGGTACTCCACGGTGAGTCATCTCTGGACTTTAGCATTTATCTTGGATGGATAATACTATATATAAACAAGATACAGGACTCCTTACTGTTCCTAGAATCTCAAAGCAAACAGCTGGAGGCTTTCTCCTATAGAGCTCCATTTTAATAGAATGTTAAGGCCTACCCATGTGAGAGACGCAGACTCGGTTTCAACCTTTCAAGTCTTTACTGAAGACTCATCTCTTCAGTGGGTCATATGATTGATTGTAGTCTGGCCCAGGAGTGTGAAGGTGAATGGCAAGGCACTGGAGTGACGAACTACCCTTGCTGTCTCTGCCTGGCCGGTTCCTCTCTCTCCACTGGGATTCTCTGCCTCTAACCCTATTACAGGGGCTGAGTCACTGGCTTTCTGGTGCTCTTCCATGCCGTCCCTATGAGGAGTGCATCGTCTCCTGGCAGGCTTATTTCACTATACTCAACTTGAGTGGGTTGAGTCACTGATGTGATCTTCCTGTTTGGTTTTGCTCCCCCTCGGGCTCGTGCGGTGGGGGAGATCTTCGTGGGCTATACACAGCCTGGTCTCAGGTTAGTAAGTTGGTGGTCTGTTGATATCCCTTTAGTGGTGTGGGGGCTGTACTCAGCCTGGTCTCAGGTTAGTAAGTTGGTGGTCTGTTGATATCCCTTTAGTGGTGTGGGGGCTATACTCAGCCTGGTCTCAGGTTAGTAAGTTGGTGGTCTGTTGATATCCCTTTAGTGGTGTGGGGGCTGTACTCAGCCTGGTCTCAGGTTAGTAAGTTGGTGGTCTGTTGATATCCCTTTAGTGGTGTGGGGGCTATATATAGGGAATAGGGTTCCATAGGGCTCTGGTCTAAAGTAGTGCCCTATATAGGGAATAGGGTACCATTTGGGGACCTTGTCCACTGCTGAATGGGCCACACACTCCTGCTGCATTTATATACTGTCACACAACAACAGTATGCAGACACATGAAATACTACAGACATTCTGACAGAGAGAGAGAGAGACAGAGAGAGAGACAGAGAGACAGAGAGAGAGAGAGAGAGAGAGAGAGAGAGAGGAGAGAGAGCAGGAGAGAGACAGAGAGAGAGAGAGAGAGACAGAGAGAGAGAGAGAGAGACAGAGAGAGAGAGAGAAAGAGAGAAAGAGAGAGAGAGAGAGACAGAGAGAGAGAGAGAGAGAGAGAGAGAGAGAGAGAGAGAGAGAGAGAGAGAGAGAGAGCGAGAGAGACAGTGGTGTTGATGGTATCCTCAATGAAATGATCAAATATACAGACAACAAATTCCAATTGGCTATACTAAAACTCTTTAACATCATACTTAGCTCTGGCATCTTCCCCAATATTTGGAACCAAGGACTGATCACCCCAATCCACAAAAGTGGAGACAAATTTGACCCCAATAACTACCGTGGAATATGTGTCAACAGTAACCTTGGGAAAATCCTCTGCATTATTATTAACAGCAGACTCGTACATTTCCTCAATGAAAACAATGTACTGAGCAAATGTCAAATTGGCTTTTTACCAAATTACCGTACAACAGACCATGTATTCACCCTGCACACCTTAATTGACAACCAAACAAACCAAAACAAAGGCAAAGTCTTCTCATGCTTTGTTGATTTCAAAAAAACCTTCGACTCAATTTGGCATGAGGGTCTGCTATACAAACTGATGGAAAGTGGTGTTGGGGGTAAAACATATGACATTATAAAATCCATGTACACAAACAACAAGTGTGCGGTTAAAATTGGCAAAAACACACACATTTCTTCACACAGGGTCGTGGGGTTAGACAGGGATGCAGCTTAAGCCCCACCCTCTTCAACATATATATCAACGAACTGGCGCGGGCACTAGAAAAGTCTGCAGCACCCCTACTAGAATCTGAAGTCAAATGTCTACTGTTTGCTGATGATCTGGTGCATTTGTCACCAACCAAGGAGGGCCTACAGCAGCACCTAGATCTTATGCACAGATTCTGTCAGACCTGGGCCCTGACAGTAAATCACCAACCAAGACTTCACAAAATGGGACAAACACCAAATTGAGACTCTGCACGCAGAATTCTGCAAAAATATCCTCCGTGTACAACGTAAAACACCAAATAATGCATGCAGAGCAGAATTAGGCCGATACCCACTAATTATCAAAATCCAGAAAAGAGCCATTAAATTCTACAACCACCTAAAAGGAAGCGATTCACAAACCTTCCATAACAAAGCCATCACAAACAGAGAGATGAACCTGGAGAAGAGTCCCTAAGTAAGCTGGTCCTGGGGCTCTGTTCACAAACACAAACACACCCTACAGAGCCCCAGGACAACAGCACAATTAGACCCAACCAAATCATGAGAAAACAAAAAGATAATTACTTAACACATTGGAAAGAATTAACAAAAAAACAGAGCAAACTAGAATGCTATTTGGCCCTACACAGAGAGTACACAGCGGCAGAATACCTGACCACTGTGACTGACCCAAAATTAAGGAAAGCTTTGACTATGTACAGACTCAGTGAGCATAGCCTTGCTATTGAGGAAGACCGCCGTAGGCAGACATGGCTCTCAAGAGAAGACAGGCTATGTGCTCACTGCCCACAAAATGAGGTGGAAACTGAGCTGCACTTCCTAACCTCCTGCCAAATGTATGACCATATTAGAGAGACATATTTCCCCCAGATCACACAGATCCACAAAGAATTCGAAAACATATCCAATTTTGAAAAACTCCCATATCTACTGGGTGAAATTCCACAGTGTTGCATCACAGCAGCAAGATTTGTGACCTGTTGCCACGAGAAAATGGCAACCAGTGAAGAACAAACACCATTGTAAATACAACCCATATTTATGCTTATTTATTTTATCTTGTGTCCTTTAATTATTTGTACATTGTGTATATATATATATATAGAGAGAGAGAGAGAGAGAGAGAGAGAGACAGAGAGAGACAGACAGAGAGAGAGAGACAGACAGAGAGAGAGAGACAGACAGACAGAGAGAGACAGAGACAGAGAGAGACAGAGAGAGAGAGAGACAGAGAGAGAGAGAGAGACAGAGAGAGACAGAGAGACAGAGAGAGACAGAGAGACAGAGAGAGACAGAGACAGAGAGAGACAGAGAGAGACAGAGAGAGAGAGAGAGAGAGACAGAGAGACAGAGAGAGAGACAGAGGGAGAGACAGAGGGAGAGACAGAGACAGAGAGAGAGAGAGAGAGACACGGCCCCCACTGGCTGGGAAACCTGGGTTCCAGACCCTGTTGCTACATTAACACTGAAAAGTAGAAAGTCATAACTGTTTGAAAGGCTTTCTGTCTGGCTCTATAGCACATCTCTCACACAATGTATCCTCTGGTTGATTCATATGGATCCTGAAGGCACAAGCCTGGTAGGACTCACATAAATCACCTCTCAATATTGAAACGCACACACACACACACACACACACACACACACACACACACACACACACACACACACACACACACACACACACACACACACACACACACACACACACACACACACACACACACACACACACACACACACACACACACACACACACACTCCCAGACATTGACATCAGAGTGTATTAGAAAAAACAAAGGACGTTTCTCATAGGTGAGGTGACAGGTGAGTGTGTGTGGGTTCTGAAGGACGGTGTGTGTGGTTCTGAGGTGAGGACAGTGAGTGTGTGTGGTTCTGAATGTGTGTGGTTCTGAGGTGAGGACAGTGAGGACGGTGTGTGGGTAATGAGGTGAGGACAGTGTGTGTGGTAATGAGGTGAGGACAGGTGAGGACAGTGTGTGTGGTAATGAGGTGAGGACAGTGAGGACGGTGTGTGTGTAATGAGGTGAGGACAGTGTGTGTGGTAATGAGTGTGGTAAGTGTGTGTGGTAATGAGTGAGGACAGTGTGTGTGTGGTAATGAGGTGAGGACAGTGTGTGTGGGTCTGAGTGTGGTAAGGACGGTGAGGTGAGGACAGTGTGTGTGGTAATGAGGTGAGGACAGTGTGTGTGGTAATGAGGTGAGGACAGTGAGTGTGGTAATGAGGTGAGGACAGTGAGTGTGGTAATGAGGTGAGGACAGTGAGTGTGGTAATGAGGTGAGGACAGTGTGTGTGGTAATGAGGTGAGGACAGTGAGTGTGGTAATGAGGTGAGGACAGTGAGTGTGGTAATGAGGTGAGGACAGTGTGTGTGGTAATGAGGTGAGGACAGTGTGTGTGGTAATGAGGTGAGGACAGTGAGTGTGGTAATGAGGTGAGGACAGTGAGTGTGGTAATGAGGTGAGGACAGTGTGTGTGGTAATGAGGTGAGGACAGTGTGTGTGGTAATGAGGTGAGGACAGTGAGTGTGTGTGGTAATGAGGTGAGGACAGTGTGTGTGGTAATGAGGTGAGGACAGTGTGTGTGGTAATGAGGTGAGGACGGTGTGTGTGGTAATGAGGTGAGGACAGTGTGTGTGGTAATGAGGTGAGGACAGTGTGTGTGGTAATGAGGTGAGGACAGTGTGTGTGGTAATGAGGTGAGGACAGTGTGTGTGGTAATGAGGTGAGGACAGTGAGTGTGGTAATGAGGTGAGGACAGTGTGTGTGGTAATGAGGTGAGGACAGTGTGTGTGGTAATGAGGTGAGGACAGTGAGTGTGGTAATGAGGTGAGGACAGTGTGTGTGGTAATGAGGTGAGGACAGTGTGTGTGGTAATGAGGTGAGGACAGTGTGTGTGGTAATGAGGTGAGGACAGTGTGTGTGGTAATGAGGTGAGGACAGTGTGTGTGGTAATGAGGTGAGGACAGTGTGTGTGTGGTAATGAGGTGAGGACAGTGAGTGTGGTAATGAGGTGAGGACAGTGTGTGTGGTAATGAGGTGAGGACAGTGTGTGTGGTAATGAGGTGAGGACAGTGTGTGTGGTAATGAGGTGAGGACGGTGTGTGTGGTTCTGAGGTGAGGACAGTGTGTGTGGTTCTGAGGTGAGGACGGAGTGTGGTAATGAGGTAAGGACAGTGTGTGTGGTAATGAGGTGAGGACAGTGAGTGTGTGGTAATGAGGTGAGGACAGTGAGTGTGGTAATGAGGTGAGGACAGTGAGGTGAGGACAGTGTGTGTGGTAATGAGGTGTGTGTGGTAATGGACAGTGTGTGTGGTAATGAGGTGAGGACAGTGAGTGTGTGTAATGAGGTGAGGACAGTGAGTGTGGTAATGAGGTGAGGACAGTGAGTGTGGTAATGAGGTGAGGACAGTGAGAGGTGAGGACAGTGAGTGTGGTAATGAGGTGAGGACAGTGTGTGTGGTAATGAGGTGAGGACAGTGAGTGTGGTAATGAGGTGAGGACAGTGAGTGTGGTAATGAGGTGAGGACAGTGAGTGTGGTAATGAGGTGAGGACAGTGAGTGTGGTAATGAGGTGAGGACAGTGAGTGTGGTAATGAGGTGAGGACAGTGAGTGAGTGTGGTAATGAGGTGAGGACAGTGAGTGTGTGTGGTAATGAGGTGAGGACAGTGAGTGTGTGTGGTAATGAGGTGAGGACAGTGAGTGTGGTAATGAGGTGAGGACAGTGAGTGTGTGGTAATGAGGTGAGGACAGTGAGTGTGTGTGGTAATGAGGTGAGGACAGTGAGTGTGTGTGGTAATGAGGTGAGGACAGTGAGTGTGTGTGGTAATGAGGTGAGGACAGTGAGTGTGTGTGGTAATGAGGTGAGGACAGTGAGTGTGTGTGGTAATGAGGTGAGGACAGTGAGTGTGTGTGGTAATGAGGTGAGGACAGTGAGTGTGTGTGGTAATGAGGTGAGGACAGTGAGTGTGGTAATGAGGTGAGGACAGTGAGTGTGTGGTAATGAGGTGAGGACAGTGAGTGTGTGGTAATGAGGTGAGGACAGTGAGTGTGTGTGGTAATGAGGTGAGGACAGTGAGTGTGTGTGGTAATGAGGTGAGGACAGTGTGTGTGGTAATGAGGTGAGGACAGTGTGTGTGGTTCTGAGGTGAGGACAGTGTGTGTGGTTCTGAGGTGAGGACAGTGTGTGTGTGGTAATGAGGTGAGGACAGTGTGTGTGGTAATGAGGTGAGGACAGTGAGTGTGGTAATGAGGTGAGGACAGTGAGTGTGGTAATGAGGTGAGGACAGTGAGTGTGGTAATGAGGTGAGGACAGTGAGTGTGGTAATGAGGTGAGGACAGTGAGTGTGGTAATGAGGTGAGGACAGTGTGTGTGGTAATGAGGTGAGGACAGTGAGTGTGGTAATGAGGTGAGGACAGTGAGTGTGGTAATGAGGTGAGGACAGTGTGTGTGGTAATGAGGTGAGGACAGTGTGTGTGGTAATGAGGTGAGGACAGTGAGTGTGGTAATGAGGTGAGGACAGTGAGTGTGGTAATGAGGTGAGGACAGTGAGTGTGGTAATGAGGTGAGGACAGTGAGTGTGGTAATGAGGTGAGGACAGTGAGTGTGGTAATGAGGTGAGGACAGTGAGTGTGGTAATGAGGTGAGGACAGTGAGTGTGGTAATGAGGTGAGGACAGTGAGTGTGTGTGGTTCTGTGGTGAGGGAGCAGTGATGATTGATCAATAAACACCACACAATTTCTATGGATAGATTAATGCACTAACACACCCTTACATAGACACAATCAGGGTTAGGGTCATAATGATGAAAATAGAGAGAAACAAATAAGAATGGTGACCTCTGGGTGACCTCTAACAGCAGTGACCATGTTGCTACTAGAGAGAGAGAGAACAGAAGAGAAGAATGAGAGAGAGAGAGATAGAGAGAGAGAGATGAGAGTGACCTCTAAGAGAGAGAGACAGTGAGAGAGATAGAGAGAGAGATGTTGCTAGAGAGAGAGAGAGAGAGAGAGAGAGAGGACATAGAGAGAGAGAGAGAGAGAGAGAGAGAGAGAGGTGAGGACAGAGAGAGAGAGAGAGAGAGATAGAGAGAGAGAGAGAGACAGAGAGAGATAGAGAGAGATAGAGAGAGAGATAGAGAGAGAGAATGAGAGACAGAGAGAGATAGATAGAGAGAGAGATAGAGAGAGAGATAGAGAGAGAGATAGAGAGAGAGAGAGAGAGAGAGAGAGAGAGAGAGAGAGAGAGAGAGAGAGAGAGAGAGAGAGACAGAGAGAGAGAGAGAGAGATAGAGAGGTGAGACAGAGAAATAGAGAGAGATAGAGAGAGAGAGAGAGAGAGAGAGAGAGAGAGAGAGAGAGAGAGAGACAGAGAGAGAGAGAGAGAGATAGAGAGAGAGAGAGAGAGAGAGAGAGAGATAGCTGGCCTCTCACATTGTGTGAGAAAGAGAGAGAGATGGTGGAGGGTTGAAGATGAGTGAGAGAGAGGCAGGGGAGGGAGAGAGGCAGGGGAGAGGGAGAGAAGAGGTTGAAGAGAGGCAGGAGAAATGGGAAGGGGGAGAGAGGCAGGGGGAGGGAGAGAGGGAAGGGGAGAGAGGCAGGGGAGGGGAGAGAGGCAGGGGGGTAGGGGAGAGAGGCAGGGGAGAGAGGCAGGGGGAGGTGGTAGAGAGGCTGGAGGGAGAGAAGAGGTTGGGAGAGAGGCAGGGGAGGGAGAGAGGCAGGGGGAGGGAAGAGAAGAGGTTTCTACATGTCTCTACATGACATCATCAGCCTGCTCCATACAGTCTCTACATGACATCATCAGCCTGCTCCAGACAGTCTCTACATGACATCATCAGCCTGCTCCAGACAGTCTCTACATGACATCATCAGCCTGCTCCAGACAGTCTCTACATGACATCATCAGCCTGCTCCAGACAGTCTCTACATGACATCATCAGCCTGCTCCAGACAGTCTCTACATGACATCATCAGTTGATTTCTCATCTTCGCCTCTGGGAAAAAAACAACAACAGGAAAATGGAAGAGGAAGGAAGGAAGGAAGGAAGGAAGGAAGGAAGGGAGAGGGTGTATGGAGGGAGCGACGGAGGAGGGGAAGGGAGGGACAGAAACAGAGAGGGAGGGAGGTCCTGTCAGAAAAGCGCTGAGTCGTGGAGCTCTCTCTCTCTCCCTCAACCTTCTCTCACCTTCTCCATCCCTCCTGTCACACCCCATTACCCCCCGCGGATAGAGGGATGGAGGGATGGGAGGTGGGGGTGGGTTGTGGCCAAGGTGTAACCTGCTGTAACTGTTGTGGTAATGGAATGTTGAGATGTCATTCGGCTCCAGTAGACAGCAGACACCGAGGTAGGGAGCGAGGGAGGGAGGGATAGAATGGAGAGAGAGAGAGAGAGAGAGATGTGAATGGGAAACAAAACTCAAGTGATAAACACATCCATCCTCATTACTGTAATAACCCTCCCATGGATTGTCAGAGCTTATCTCTCTTTCCCTCGCTCCCTCGCTCCCTCCCTCCGACACCAGAGCAGTGTTCCAGGCCGACACCAGAGCAGTGTTCCAGATTGACACCAGAGCAGTGCTCCAGATTGACACCAGAGCAGTGTTCCAGGCCGACACCAGAGCAGTGTTCCAGGCCGACACCAGAGCAGTGTTCCAGGCCGACACCAGAGCAGTGTTCCAGATTGACACCAGAGCAGTGTTCCAGATTGACACCAGAGCAGTGTTCCAGATTGACACCAGAGCAGTGTTCCAGGTCGACACCAGAGCAGTGTTCCAGGCTGACACCAGAGCAGTGTTCCAGATTGACACCAGAGCAGTGTTCCAGATTGACACCAGAGCAGTGTTCCAGGCCGACACCAGAGCAGTGTTCCAGGCCGACACCAGAGCAGTGTTCCAGGCCGACACCAGAGCAGTGTTCCAGATTGACACCAGAGCAGTGTTCCAGATTGACACCAGAGCAGTGTTCCAGGCCGACACCAGAGCAGTGTTCCAGGCCGACACCAGAGCAGTGTTCCAGGCCGACACCAGAGCAGTGTTCCAGATTGACACCAGAGCAGTGTTCCAGGCCGACACCAGAGCAGTGTTCCAGATTGACACCAGAGCAGTGTTCCAGGCCGACACCAGAGCAGTGTTCCAGGCCGACACCAGAGCAGTGTTCCAGATTGACACCAGAGCAGTGTTCCAGGCTGACACCAGAGCAGTGTTCCAGATTGACACCAGAGCAGTGTTCCAGGCCGACACCAGAGCAGTGTTCCAGGCTGACACCAGAGCAGTGTTCCAGGCCGACACCAGAGCAGTGTTCCAGATTGACACCAGAGCAGTGTTCCAGGCTGACACCAGAGCAGTGTTCCAGATTGACACCAGAGCAGTGTTCCAGGCTGACACCAGAGCAGTGTTCCAGGCTGACACCAGAGCAGTGTTCCAGGCTCACACCAGAGCAGTGCTCCAGGCCGACACCAGAGCAGTGTTCCAGATTGACACCAGAGCAGTGTTCCAGATTGACACCAGAGCAGTGCTCCAGGCCGACACCAGAGCAGTGCTCCAGGCCGACACCAGAGCAGTGTTCCAGACTGACACCAGAGCAGTGTTCCAGGCCGACACCAGAGCAGTGTTCCAGATTGACACCAGAGCAGTGTTCCAGGCCGACACCAGAGCAGTGTTCCAGATTGACACCAGAGCAGTGTTCCAGGCCGACACCAGAGCAGTGTTCCAGATTGACACCAGAGCAGTGTTCCAGGCTGACACCAGAGCAGTGTTCCAGGCTGACACCAGAGCAGTGCTCCAGGCCGACACCAGAGCAGTGCTCCAGGCCGACACCAGAGCAGTGTTCCAGATTGACACCAGAGCAGTGTTCCAGGCTGACACCAGAGCAGTGTTCCAGGCCGACACCAGAGCAGTGTTCCAGGCCGACACCAGAGCAGTGCTCCAGGCCGACACCAGAGCAGTGCTCCAGATTGACACCAGAGCAGTGTTCCAGGCCGACACCAGAGCAGTGCTCCAGGCCGACACCAGAGCAGTGTTCCAGATTGACACCAGAGCAGTGTTCCAGGCCGACACCAGAGCAGTGTTCCAGGCCGACACCAGAGCAGTGTTCCAGGCTGACACCAGAGCAGTGTTCCAGACTGACACCAGAGCAGTGTTCCAGGCTGACACCAGAGCAGTGTTCCAGACCGACACCAGAGCAGTGCTCCAGATTGACACCAGAGCAGTGTTCCAGGCCGACACCAGAGCAGTGTTCCAGGCCGACACCAGAGCAGTGTTCCAGATTGACACCAGAGCAGTGTTCCAGGCCGACACCAGTTCAGTGTTCCAGACTGACACCAGAGCAGTGTTCCAGATTGACACCAGAGCAGTGTTCCAGGCCGACACCAGAGCAGTGTTCCAGATTGACACCAGAGCAGTGCTCCAGGCCGACACCAGTTCAGTGTTCCAGGCCGACACCAGAGCAGTGTTCCAGATTGACACCAGAGCAGTGTTCCAGGCCGACACCAGTTCAGTGTTCCAGACTGACACCAGAGCAGTGTTCCAGATTGACACCAGAGCAGTGTTCCAGGCCGACACCAGAGCAGTGTTCCAGATTGACACCAGAGCAGTGCTCCAGGCCGACACCAGTTCAGTGTTCCAGACTGACACCAGAGCAGTGTTCCAGGCTGACACCAGAGCAGTGTTCCAGATTGACACCAGAGCAGTGTTCCAGGCCGACACCAGAGCAGTGTTCCAGGCCGACACCAGAGCAGTGCTCCAGGCCGACACCAGAGCAGCGTTCCAGGCCGACACCAGAGCAGTGTTCCAGGCCGACACCAGAGCAGTGTTCCAGGCCGACACCAGAGCAGTGTTCCAGGCCGACACCAGAGCAGCGCTCCAGGCCGACACCAGAGCAGTGTTCCAGGCCGACACCAGAGCAGTGTTCCAGGCCGACACCAGAGCAGTGTTCCAGGCCGACACCAGAGCAGTGCTCCAGGCCGAAACCAGAGCAGTGTTCCAGATTGACACCAGAGCAGTGTTCCAGGCCGACACCAGAGCAGTGTTCCAGATTGACACCAGAGCAGTGTTCCAGGCTGACACCAGAGCAGTGTTCCAGACTGACACCAGAGCAGTGTTCCAGACTGACACCAGAGCAGTGTTCCAGGCCGACACCAGAGCAGTGTTCCAGGCCGACACCAGAGCAGTGTTCCAGGCCGACACCAGAGCAGTGTTCCAGGCCGACACCAGAGCAGCGTTCCAGGCCGACACCAGAGCAGTGTTCCAGGCCGACACCAGAGCAGTGTTCCAGGCTGATAGTGCAATTCACTTTGCGCAGGCTAATGTGTTATAGTGCAATTCAATTAGCGCAGGCTAACGTGTTATAGTACAATTCAATTAGCGCAGGCTAACGTGCTATAGAACAATTCAATTAGCGCAGGCTAACGTGTTATAGAACAATTCAATTAGCGCAGGCTAATGTGTTATAGTGCAATTCAATTAGCGCAGGCTAACGTGTTATAGAACAATTCAATTAGCGCAGGCTAACGTGTTATAGAACAATTCAATTAGCGCAAGCTAACGTGTTATAGAACAATTCAATTAGCGCAGGCTAACGTGTTATAGAACAATTAAATTAGCGCAGGCTAACGTGTTATAGTACAATTCAATTAGCGCAGGCTAACGTGTTATAGAACAATTCAATTAGCGCAAGCTAACGTGTTATAGAACAATTCAATTAGCGCAGGCTAACGTGTTATAGAACAATTCAATTAGCGCAGGCTAACGTGTTATAGTGTAATTAAATTAGCGCAGGCTAACGTGTTATAGAACAATTCAATTAGCGCAGGCTAACGTGTTATAGTGCAATTCAATTAGCGCAGGCTAACGTGTTATAGTGCAATTCAATTAGCGCAGGCTAACGTGTTATATAACAATTAAATTAACGCAGGCTAACGTGTTATAGAACAATTAAATTAGCGCAGGCTAACGTGTTATAGAACAATTAAATTAGCGCAGGCTAACGTGTTATAGAACAATTAAATTAGCGCAGGCTAACGTGTTATAGACCAATTAAATTAGCGTAGGCTAACGTGTTATAGACCAATTAAATTAGCGCAGGCTAACGTGTTATAGAACAATTAAATTAGCGCAGGCTAACGTGTTATAGAACAATTAAATTAGCGCAGGCTAATGTGTTATAGAACAATTAAATTAGCGCAGGCTAACGTGTTATAGTGCAATTCAATTAGCGCAGGCTAACGTGTTATAGAACAATTCAATTAGCGCAGGCTAACGTGTTATAGTGCAATTAAATTAGCGCAGGCTAACGTGTTATAGTGCAATTCAATTAGCGCAGGCTAACGTGTTATAGTGCAATTCAATTAGCGCAGGCTAACGTGTTATAGTGCAATTCAATTAGCGCAGGCTAACGTGTTATAGTGCAATTCAATTAGCGCAGGCTAACGTGTTATAGAACAATTCAATTAGCGCAGGCTAACGTGTTATAGAACAATTCAATTAGCGCAGGCTAACGTGTTATAGTGCAATTCAATTAGCGCAGGCTAACGTGTTATAGTGCAATTCAATTAGCGCAGGCTAACGTGTTATAGAACAATTAAATTAGCGCAGGCTAACGTGTTATAGAACAATTAAATTAGCGCAGGCTAACGTGTTATAGTGCAATTAAATTAGCGCAGGCTAACGTGTTATAGAACAATTCAATTAGCGCAGGCTAATGTGTTATAGAACAATTAAATTAGCGCAGGCTAATGTGTTATAGTGCAATTAAATTAGCGCAGGCTAATGTGTTATAGTAAAATTCATCTTAATGTCTACGTGTCAATGTTATTGCATATGTCTTTACTCAAATAAACCTCATAAAACAGCAGACACATTGACGACTTAGATCAATTTGCTGCTGAAGAGTTAAAAGCCCACAAAAAGCATTTGTCTGCAGTTATCTTGGCCAAAGACTGCGCAAACCAAGTACTACCTCCAGGGTACCAATACTGCTGGCCCTGCCATTTGTCTTTATTCTCTAAAATAAACATCTAAAGTCCCAAAAGAATATTGTTTCTGCAGTATTGAAAATACAATAACAAGGTGTGGAGAGAAATGTGTTTTTAATGTCAGTGTTTCTTTTTTAAAGAAATAGGGAATTTTTAAGGAAAGTGCAAAAGGGTGACAATATATTTGACATGTATCCTTTTCAAAGACCCAAACTGCCTTGGTGTCTGTCTGGTGTTAGAGAGCAGCAGAGTTGTTCTGTCTGTCTGGTGTTAGAGAGCAGCAGAGTTGTTCTGTATGTCTGGTGTCAGAGAGCAGCAGAGTTGTTCTGTTTGTCTGGTGTTAGAGAGTAGCAGAGTTGTTCTGTATGTCTGGTGTTAGAGAGTAGCAGAGTTGTTCTGTATGTCTGGTGTCAGAGAGCAGCAGAGTTGTTCTGTATGTCTGGTGTCAGAGAGCAGCAGAGTTGTTCTGTATGTCTGGTGTTAGAGAGTAGCAGAGTTGTTCTGTATGTCTGGTGTCAGAGAGCAGCAGAGTTGTTCTGTCTGTCTGGTGTCAGAGAGTAGCAGAGTTGTTCTGTCTGTCTGGTGTTAGAGAGCAGCAGAGTTGTTCTGTCTGTCTGGTGTTAGAGAGCAGCAGAGTTGTTCTGTCTGTCTGGTGTTAGAGAGCAGCAGAGTTGTTCTGTCTGTCTGGTGTTAGAGAGCAGCAGAGTTGTTCTGTCTGTCTGGTGTTAGAGAGCAGCAGAGGTGTTCTGTCTGTCTGTCTGGTGTTAGAGAGCAGCAGAGTTGTTCTGTCTGTCTGGTGTTAGAGAGCAGCAGAGTTGTTCTGTCTGTCTGGTGTTAGAGAGCAGCAGAGTTGTTCTGTCTGTCTGGTGTCAGAGAGCAGCAGAGTTGTTCTGTCTGTCTGGTGTTAGAGAGCAGCAGAGTTGTTCTGTCTGTCTGGTGTTAGAGAGCAGCAGAGTTGTTCTGTCTGTCTGGTGTTAGAGAGCAGCAGAGTTGTTCTGTCTGTCTGGTGTTAGAGAGCAGCAGAGTTGTTCTGTCTGTCTGGTGTCAGAGAGCAGCAGAGTTGTTCTGTCTGTCTGGTGTCAGAGAGCAGCAGAGTTGTTCTGTCTGTCTGGTGTTAGAGAGCAGCAGAGTTGTTCTGTCTGTCTGTCTGGTGTCAGAGAGCAGCAGAGTTGTTCTGTATGTCTGGTGTTAGAGAGCAGCAGAGTTGTTCTGTCTGTCTGGTGTTAGAGAGCAGCAGAGTTGTTCTGTCTGTCTGGTGTTAGAGAGCAGCAGAGTTGTTCTGTCTGTCTGGTGTTAAAGAGCAGCAGAGTTGTTCTGTCTGTCTCGTGTTAGAGAGCAGCAGAGTTGTTCTGTCTGGTGTTAGAGAGCAGCAGAGTTGTTCTGTCTGGTGTCAGAGAGCAGCAGAGTTGTTCTGCAGTACTGTCTGGTGTTAGCTCAGAGAGCAGCAGAGTTGTTCTGTCTGTCTGGTGTTAGAGAGCAGCAGAGTTGTTCTGTCTGTCTGGTGTTAGAGAGCAGCAGATTTGTTCTGTCTGCCTTGGTGTTAGAGAGCAGCAGAGTTGTTCTGTCTGTCTGTCTGGTGTTAGAGAGCAGCAGAGTTGTTCTGTCTGTCTGTCTGGTGTTAGAGAGCAGCAGAGTTGTTCTGTCTGTCTGGTGTTAGCTCAGAGAGCAGCAGAGTTGTTCTGTCTGTCTGGTGTTAGAGAGCAGCAGAGTTGTTCTGTCTGTCTGGTGTTAGCTCAGAGAGCAGCAGAGTTGTTCTGTCTGTCTGGTGTTAGACAGCAGCAGAGTTCTGTCTGTCTGGTGTCAGAGAGCAGCAGAGTTGTTCTGTCTGGTGTTAGCTCAGAGAACAGCAGAGTTGTTCTGTCTGTCTGGTGTCAGAGAGCAGCAGAGTTGTTCTGTCTGTCTGGTGTTAGAGAGCAGCAGAGTTGTTCTGTCTGTCTGGTGTTAGAGAACAGCAGAGTTGTTCTGTCTGGTGTCAGCTCAGAGAGCAGCAGAGTTGTTCTGTCTGTCTGGTGTTAGCTCAGAGAGCAGCAGAGTTGTTCTGTCTGTCTTGTGTTAGAGAGCAGCAGAGTTGTTCTGTCTGTCTGTCTGGTGTTAGAGAGTAGCAGAGTTGTTCTGTCTGTCTGTCTGTCTGGTGTTAGAGAGCAGCAGAGTTGTTCTGTCTGTCTGGTGTTAGAGAGCAGCAGAGTTGTTCTGTCTGTCTGTCTGGTGTTAGAGAGCAGCAGAGTTGTTCTGTCTGTCTGGTGTTAGAGAGCAGCAGAGTTGTTCTGTCTGTCTGGTGTTAGAGAGCAGCAGAGTTGTTCTGTCTGTCTGGTGTTAGAGAGCAGCAGAGTTGTTCTGTCTGTCTGGTGTCAGAGAGCAGCAGAGTTGTTCTGTCTGTCTGGTGTTAGAGAGCAGCAGAGTTGTTCTGTCTGTCTGGTGTTAGAGAGCAGCAGAGTTGTTCTGTCTGTCTGGTGTTAGAGAGCAGCAGAGTTGTTCTGTCTGTCTGGTGTTAGAGAGCAGCAGAGTTGTTCTGTCAGTCTGGTTTTAGAGAGCAGCAGAGTTGTTCTGTCTGTCTGGTGTCAGAGAGCAGCAGAGTTGTTCTGTCTGCCTTGGTGTTAGAGAGCAGCAGAGTTGTTCTGTCTGTCTGTCTGGTGTTAGAGAGCAGCAGAGTTGTTCTGTCTGTCTGTCTGGTGTTAGAGAGCAGCAGAGTTGTTCTGTCTGTCTGGTGTTAGCTCAGAGAGCAGCAGAGTTGTTCTGTCTGTCTTGTGTTAGAGAGCAGCAGAGTTGTTCTGTCTGTCTGTCTGGTGTTAGAGAGTAGCAGAGTTGTTCTGTCTGTCTGGTGTTAGAGAGTAGCAGAGTTGTTCTGTCTGTCTGGTGTTAGAGAGCAGCAGAGTTGTTCTGTCTGTCTGTCTGGTGTTAGAGAGCAGCAGAGTTGTTCTGTCTGTCTGTCTGGTGTTAGAGAGCAGCAGAGTTGTTCTGTCTGTCTGGTGTTAGAGAGCAGCAGAGTTGTTCTGTCTGTCTGGTGTCAGAGAGCAGCAGAGTTGTTCTGTCTGTCTGGTGTTAGAGAGCAGCAGAGTTGTTCTGTCTGTCTGGTGTTAGAGAGCAGCAGAGTTGTTCTGTCTGTCTGGTGTTAGAGAGCAGCAGAGTTGTTCTGTCTGTCTGGTGTTAGAGAGCAGCAGAGTTGTTCTGTCTGTCTGGTGTTAGAGAGCAGCAGAGTTGTTCTGTCTGTCTGGTGTTAGAGAGCAGCAGAGTTGTTCTGTATGTCTGGTGTCAGAGAGCAGCAGAGTTGTTCTGTCTGTCTGGTGTCAGAGAGCAGCAGAGTTGTTCTGTCTGTCTGTCTGGTGTCAGAGAGCAGCAGAGTTGTTCTGTCTGTCTGTCTGGTGTCAGAGAGCAGCAGAGTTGTTCTGTCTGTCTGTCTGGTGTCAGAGAGCAGCAGAGTTGTTCTGTATGTCTGGTGTCAGAGAGCAGCAGAGTTGTTCTGTATGTCTGGTGTTAGAGAGCAGCAGAGTTGTTCTGTCTGTCTGGTGTTAGAGAGCAGCAGAGTTGTTCTGTCTGTCTGGTGTTAGAGAGCAGCAGAGTTGTTCTGTCTGTCTGGTGTTAGAGAGCAGCAGAGTTGTTCTGTCTGTCTGGTGTTAGAGAGCAGCAGAGTTGTTCTGTCTGGTGTCAGAGAGCAGCAGAGTTGTTCTGTATGTCTGTCTGGTGTTAGCTCAGAGAGCAGCAGAGTTGTTCTGTCTGTCTGGTGTTAGAGAGCAGCAGAGTTGTTCTGTCTGTCTGGTGTTAGAGCAGCAGCAGAGTTGTTCTGTCTGCCTTGGTGTTAGAGAGCAGCAGAGTTGTTCTGTCTGTCTGTCTGGTGTTAGAGAGCAGCAGAGTTGTTCTGTCTGTCTGTCTGGTGTTAGAGAGCAGCAGAGTTGTTCTGTCTGTCTGGTGTTAGCTCAGAGAGCAGCAGAGTTGTTCTGTCTGTCTGGTGTTAGAGAGCAGCAGAGTTGTTCTGTCTGTCTGGTGTTAGCTCAGAGTGCAGCAGTTGTTCTGTCTGTCTGGTGTTAGAGAGAGTTGTTCTGTCTGTCTGGTGTCAGAGAGCAGCAGAGTTGTTCTGTCTGGTGTTAGCTCAGAGAGCAGCAGAGTTGTTCTGTCTGTCTGGTGTCAGAGAGCAGCAGAGTTGTTCTGTCTGTCTGGTGTTAGAGAGCAGCAGAGTTGTTCTGTCTGGTGTCAGCTCAGAGAGCAGCAGAGTTGTTCTGTCTGTCTGGTGTTAGCTCAGAGAGCAGCAGAGTTGTTCTGTCTGTCTGGTGTTAGCTCAGAGAGCAGCAGAGTTGTTCTGTCTGTCTGGTGTTAGAGAGCAGCAGGGTTGTTCTGTCTGTCTGGTGTCAGAGAGCAGCAGAGCTGTTCTGTCTGTCTGGTGTTAGAGAGCAGCAGAGTTGTTCTGTCTGTCTGGTGTCAGAGAGCAGCAGAGTTGTTCTGTCTGTCTGGTGTTAGAGAGCAGCAGAGTTGTTCTGTCTGTCTGGTGTTAGAGAGCAGCAGAGTTGTTCTGTCTGTCTGGTGTTAGAGAGCAGCAGAGTTGTTCTGTCTGTCTGGTGTCAGAGAGCAGCAGAGTTGTTCTGTCTGTCTGGTGTCAGAGAGCAGCAGAGTTGTTCTGTCTGTCTGGTGTTAGAGAGCAGCAGAGTTGTTCTGTCTGTCTGTCTGGTGTCAGAGAGCAGCAGAGTTGTTCTGTATGTCTGGTGTTAGAGAGCAGCAGAGTTGTTCTGTCTGTCTGGTGTTAGAGAGCAGCAGAGTTGTTCTGTCTGTCTGGTGTCAGAGAGCAGCAGAGTTGTTCTGTCTGTCTGGTGTTAGAGAGCAGCAGGGTTGTTCTGTCTGTCTCGTGTTAGAGAGCAGCAGAGTTGTTCTGTCTGGTGTTAGAGAGCAGCAGAGTTGTTCTGTCTGGTGTCAGAGAGCAGCAGAGTTGTTCTGTATGTCTGTCTGGTGTTAGCTCAGAGAGCAGCAGAGTTGTTCTGTCTGTCTGGTGTTAGAGAGCAGCAGAGTTGTTCTGTCTGTCTGGTGTTAGAGAGCAGCAGAGTTGTTCTGTCTGCCTTGGTGTTAGAGAGCAGCAGAGTTGTTCTGTCTGTCTGTCTGGTGTTAGAGAGCAGCAGAGTTGTTCTGTCTGTCTGTCTGGTGTTAGAGAGCAGCAGAGTTGTTCTGTCTGTCTGGTGTTAGCTCAGAGAGCAGCAGAGTTGTTCTGTCTGTCTGGTGTTAGAGAGCAGCAGAGTTCTGTCTGTCTGGTGTCAGAGAGCAGCAGAGTTGTTCTGTCTGGTGTTAGCTCAGAGAACAGCAGAGTTGTTCTGTCTGTCTGGTGTCAGAGAGCAGCAGAGTTGTTCTGTCTGTCTGGTGTTAGAGAGCAGCAGAGTTGTTCTGTCTGTCTGGTGTTAGAGAGCAGCAGAGTTGTTCTGTCTGGTGTCAGCTCAGAGAGCAGCAGAGTTGTTCTGTCTGTCTGGTGTTAGAGAGCAGCAGAGTTGTTCTGTCTGTCTGTCTGGTGTTAGAGAGTAGCAGAGTTGTTCTGTCTGTCTGTCTGGTGTTAGAGAGTAGCAGAGTTGTTCTGTCTGTCTGTCTGGTGTTAGAGAGTAGCAGAGTTGTTCTGTCTGTCTGGTGTTAGAGAGCAGCAGAGTTGTTCTGTCTGTCTGTCTGGTGTTAGAGAGCAGCAGAGTTGTTCTGTCTGTCTGGTGTTAGAGAGCAGCAGAGTTGTTCTGTCTGTCTGGTGTTAGAGAGCAGCAGAGTTGTTCTGTCTGTCTGGTGTTAGAGAGCAGCAGAGTTGTTCTGTCTGTCTGGTGTCAGAGAGCAGCAGAGTTGTTCTGTCTGTCTGGTGTTAGAGAGCAGCAGAGTTGTTCTGTCTGTCTGGTGTTAGAGAGCAGCAGAGTTGTTCTGTCTGTCTGGTGTTAGAGAGCAGCAGAGTTGTTCTGTCTGTCTGGTGTTAGAGAGCAGCAGAGTTGTTCTGTCTGTCTGGTTTTAGAGAGCAGCAGAGTTGTTCTGTCTGGTGTCAGAGAGCAGCAGAGTTGTTCTGTATGTCTGTCTGGTGTTAGCTCAGAGAGCAGCAGAGTTGTTCTGTCTGTCTGGTGTTAGAGAGCAGCAGAGTTGTTCTGTCTGCCTTGGTGTTAGAGAGCAGCAGAGTTGTTCTGTCTGTCTGTCTGGTGTTAGAGAGCAGCAGAGTTGTTCTGTCTGTCTGTCTGGTGTTAGAGAGCAGCAGAGTTGTTCTGTCTGTCTGGTGTTAGCTCAGAGAGCAGCAGAGTTGTTCTGTCTGTCTTGTGTTAGAGAGCAGCAGAGTTGTTCTGTCTGTCTGTCTGGTGTTAGAGAGTAGCAGAGTTGTTCTGTCTGTCTGGTGTTAGAGAGTAGCAGAGTTGTTCTGTCTGTCTGGTGTTAGAGAGCAGCAGAGTTGTTCTGTCTGTCTGTCTGGTGTTAGAGAGCAGCATAGTTGTTCTGTCTGTCTGTCTGGTGTTAGAGAGCAGCAGAGTTGTTCTGTCTGTCTGGTGTTAGAGAGCAGCAGAGTTGTTCTGTCTGTCTGGTGTCAGAGAGCAGCAGAGTTGTTCTGTCTGTCTGGTGTTAGAGAGCAGCAGAGTTGTTCTGTCTGTCTGGTGTTAGAGAGCAGCAGAGTTGTTCTGTCTGTCTGGTGTTAGAGAGCAGCAGAGTTGTTCTGTCTGTCTGGTGTTACAGAGCAGCAGAGTTGTTCTGTCTGTCTGGTGTCAGAGAGCAGCAGAGTTGTTCTGTCTGTCTGGTGTTAGAGAGCAGCAGAGTTGTTCTGTCTGTCTGGTGTTAGAGAGCAGCAGAGTTGTTCTGTCTGTCTGGTGTTAGAGAGCAGCAGAGTTGTTCTGTCTGTCTGGTGTTAGAGAGCAGCAGAGTTGTTCTGTCTGTCTGTCTGGTGTTAGAGAGCAGCAGAGTTGTTCTGTCTGTCTGGTGTTAGAGAGCAGCAGAGTTGTTCTGTCTGTCTGGTGTCAGAGAGCAGCAGAGTTGTTCTGTCTGTCTGGTGTTAGAGAGCAGCAGAGTTGTTCTGTCTGTCTGGTGTTAGAGAGCAGCAGAGTTGTTCTGTCTGTCTGGTGTTAGAGAGCAGCAGAGTTGTTCTGTCTGTCTGGTGTTAGAGAGCAGCAGAGTTGTTCTGTCTGTCTGGTGTTAGAGAGCAGCAGAGTTGTTCTGTCTGGTGTCAGAGAGCAGCAGAGTTGTTCTGTATGTCTGTCTGGTGTTAGCTCAGAGAGCAGCAGAGTTGTTCTGTCTGTCTGGTGTTAGAGAGCAGCAGAGTTGTTCTGTCTGTCTGGTGTTAGAGAGCAGCAGAGTTGTTCTGTCTGCCTTGGTGTTAGAGAGCAGCAGAGTTGTTCTGTCTGTCTGTCTGGTGTTAGAGAGCAGCAGAGTTGTTCTGTCTGTCTGTCTGGTGTTAGAGAGCAGCAGAGTTGTTCTGTCTGTCTGGTGTTAGCTCAGAGAGCAGCAGAGTTGTTCTGTCTGTCTGGTGTTAGAGAGCAGCAGAGTTGTTCTGTCTGTCTGGTGTTAGCTCAGAGTGCAGCAGAGTTGTTCTGTCTGTCTGGTGTTAGAGAGCAGCAGAGTTGTTCTGTCTGTCTGGTGTCAGAGAGCAGCAGAGTTGTTCTGTCTGGTGTTAGCTCAGAGAGCAGCAGAGTTGTTCTGTCTGTCTGGTGTCAGAGAGCAGCAGAGTTGTTCTGTCTGTCTGGTGTTAGAGAGCAGCAGAGTTGTTCTGTCTGGTGTCAGCTCAGAGAGCAGCAGAGTTGTTCTGTCTGTCTGGTGTTAGCTCAGAGAGCAGCAGAGTTGTTCTGTCTGTCTTGTGTTAGAGAGCAGCAGAGTTGTTCTGTCTGTCTGTCTGGTGTTAGAGAGTAGCAGAGTTGTTCTGTCTGTCTGTCTGGTGTTAGAGAGCAGCAGAGTTGTTCTGTCTGTCTGTCTGGTGTTAGAGAGCAGCAGAGTTGTTCTGTCTGTCTGTCTGGTGTTAGAGAGCAGCAGAGTTGTTCTGTCTGTCTGGTGTTAGAGAGCAGCAGAGTTGTTCTGTCTGTCTGGTGTTAGCTCAGAGAGCAGCAGAGTTGTTCTGTCTGTCTGGTGTTAGCTCAGAGAGCAGCAGAGTTGTTCTGTCTGTCTGGTGTTAGCTCAGAGAGCAGCAGAGTTGTTATTTAATTTTTTTTTTTTTAATCAGTTAAGAACACATTCTTATTTTCAATGACGGCCTGGGAACAGTGGGTTAACTGCCTGTTCAGGGGCAGAACGACAGATTTGTACCTTGTCAGCTCGTGGGTTTGAACTCGCAACCTTCCGGTTACTAGTCCAACGCTCTAACCACTAGGCCTGCCCGCCCGCCCCGCCCGCCTGCCTGCCTGCCCGCCTGCCTGCCTGCCTGCCTGCCTGCCTGCCTTTTCTCTCTGGATGAGAGAGGGACAGTACAGGGACATTGATCCTCTTTGCATATTTTATCTGTCAATGAAGCGTCTGGAATGTTAAGTGGGATTTTATACTTTTTTAATTTAATTTTTATTTGATTATTTGATTTAAAAATTTAACTTTACTGGTCCTTCTGTAGCTCAGTTGGTAGAGCATGGCGCTTGTAACGCCAGGGTAGTGGGTTCGATTCCCGGGACCACCCATACGTAGAATGTATGCACACATGACTAAGTCGCTTTGGATAAAAGCGTCTGCTAAATGGCATATATTATTATATATTATATTATTATTATTATCTTATTATTATTATATTATATTATATTATTATTATATATTACAAACCCAGAATAGCCTGAAAACATCACATTTGGATAGAGAGTTGTATCTGTCTGGCCTAAACCATCGCTATAACAGCTAATCATGCATTCAGGTTCCACCCACTGCAGACGGCTAAAGCAGTCCTGGACGGACAGACAGAGTGAACCCATCAGGCTATCTAGACTGATGTTAACATTACTATACAGTCCATTCAGGAAGTATTCAGACCCCTTGACTGTTTCCACTATCTAGACAGCCTGATGTTAACATTACTATATACAGTCCATTCAGAAAGTATTCAGACCCCTTGACTGTTTCCACTATCTAGACAGCCTGATGTTAACATTACTATATACAGAGCATTCAGAAAGTATTCAGACCCCTTGACTGTTTCCACTATCTAGACAGCCTGATGTTAACATTACTATATACAGTCCATTCAGAAAGTATTCAGACCCCTTGACTGTTTCCACTATCTAGACAGCCTGATGTTAACATTACTATATACAGTCCATTCAGAAAGTATTCAGACCCCTTGACTGTTTCTACATTTTGTTATGTTACAGCCTTATTCTAAAGTGGGTAAAACAAAACATTTTCCCTCAACAATCTCCACACAATACCCCATAATGACATCACAATACCCCATAATGACATCACAATACCCCATAATGACATCACAATACCCCATAATGACATCACAATACCCCATAATGACATCACAATACCCCATAATGACATCACAATACCTCATAATGACATCACAATACCCCATAATGACATCACAATACCCCAAAATGACATCACAATACCCCATAATGACATCACAATACCCCATAAAGTTTGTATATGTATTACATTTTGTTTGTAATTTTTTTTTAACCTTATTTACATAAGTATTCAGACCCCTTTACTATGAGACTTGAAATTGAGCTCAGGTGCATCCTGTTTCCATTGATCATCCTTGAGATGTTTCTACAACATGGTTAGAGTCCACCTGTGGTCAATTCAATTGATTGGACATGATTTGGAAAGGCACACACCTGTCTATATAAGGTCCCACAGTTGACAGGTGCATGTCAGAGCACAAACCAAGCCATGAGGTTGAAGGAATTGTCCATAGAGCTCAGAGACAGGATTGTGTCGAGGCACAGATCTGGGGAAGGGTACTAATACATTTCTGCAGCATTAAAGGTCCACAAGAACACAGTGGCCTCCATCATTCTTAAATGGAAGAAGTTTGGAACCACCAAGACTCTTCCTAGAGCTGGCTGCCCGGCCAAACTGAGTAATTGGGGGAGAAGGGCCTTGGTCAGGGAGGTGACCAAGAACCCGATGGTCACTCTGACAGAGCTCCAGAGTTCCTCTGTGGAGATGGGAGAACCTTCCAGAAGGACAATCATCTCTGCAACACTCCACCAATCAGGCCTTTATAGTAGAGTGGCCAGACGGAAGCCACTCCTCAGTAAAAGGCACACGACAGCCCGTTTAGAGTTTGCCAAAGGCACCTAAAGGACTCTCAGACCATGAGAAACAAGATTCTCTGGTCTGATGAAACTAAGATTGAACTGTTCGGCCTGAATGCCAAGCGTCTCGTGTGGAGGAAACCTGGCACCAGCCAGGTGAAACATGGTGGTGGCAGCATCATGAATAGTGGAGTGGTCAGTAGTTGTGGTCATGTAGACCTGAATAGTGGAGTGGTCAGTAGTTGTGGTCACGTAGACCTGAATAGTGGAGTGGTCAGTAGTTGTGGTCAGTTGGACCTGAATAGTGGAGTGGTCAGTAGTTGTGGTCACGTAGACCTGAATAGTGGAGTGGTCAATAGTTGTGGTCACGTAGACCTGAATAGTGGAGTGGTCAATAGTTGTGGTCACGTAGACCTGAATAGTGGAGTGGTCAGTAGTTGTGGTCATGTAGACCTGAATAGTGGAGTGGTCAGTAGTTGTGGTCACATAGACCTGAATAGTGGAGTGGTCAGTAGTTGTGGTCATGTAGACCTGAATAGTGGAGTGGTCAATAGTTGTGGTCACATAGACCTGAATAGTGGAGTGGTCAGTAGTTGTGGTCATGTAGACCTGAATAGTGGAGTGGTCAGTAGTTGTGGTCATGTAGACCTGAATAGTGGAGTGGTCAGTAGTTGTGGTCACATAGACCTGAATAGTGGAGTGGTCAGTAGTTGTGGTCATGTAGACCTGAATAGTGGAGTGGTCAGTAGTTGTGGTCATGTAGACCTGAATAGTGGAGTGGTCAGTAGTTGTGGTCACATAGACCTGAATAGTGGAGTGGTCAGTAGTTGTGGTCATGTAGACCTGAATAGTGGAGTGGTCAGTAGTTGTGGTCACATAGACCTGAATAGTGGAGTGGTCAGTAGTTGTGGTCACGTAGACCTGAATAGTGGAGTGGTCAGTAGTTGTGGTCAGTTGGACCTGAATAGTGGAGTGGTCAATAGTTGTGGTCACATAGACCTGAATAGTGGAGTGGTCAGTAGTTGTGGTCATGTAGACCTGAATAGTGGAGTGGTCAGTAGTTGTGGTCACATAGACCTGAATAGTGGAGTGGTCAGTAGTTGTGGTCAGTTGGACCTGAATAGTGGAGTGGTCAGTAGTTGTGGTCACATAGACCTGAATAGTGGAGTGGTCAGTAGTTGTGGTCATGTAGACCTCACGAATAGTGGAGTGGTCAGTAGTTGTGGTCACATAGACCTGAATAGTGGAGTGGTCAGTAGTTGTGGTCAGTTGGACCTGAATAGTGGAGTGGTCAGTAGTTGTGGTCATGTAGACCTGAATAGTGGAGTGGTCAGTAGTTGTGGTCACATAGACCTGAATAGTGGAGTGGTCAGTAGTTGTGGTCATGTAGACCTGAATAGTGGAGTGGTCAGTAGTTGTGGTCACGTAGACCTGAATAGTGGAGTGGTCAGTAGTTGTGGTCACGTAGACCTGAATAGTGGAGTGGTCAGTAGTTGTGGTCATGTAGACCTGAATAGTGGAGTGGTCAGTAGTTGTGGTCAGGTGGACCTGAATAGTGGAGTGGTCAGTAGTTGTGGTCACGTAGACCTGAATAGTGGAGTGGTCAGTAGTTGTGGTCACATAGACCTGAATAGTGGAGTGGTCAGTAGTTGTGGTCATGTAGACCTGAATAGTGGAGTGGTCAGTAGTTGTGGTCACATAGACCTGAATAGTGGAGTGGTCAGTAGTTGTGGTCATGTAGACCTGAATAGTGGAGTGGTCAGTAGTTGTGGTCACATAGACCTGAATAGTGGAGTGGTCAGTAGTTGTGGTCAGTTGGACCTGAATAGTGGAGTGGTCAGTAGTTGTGGTCATGTAGACCTGAATAGTGGAGTGGTCAGTAGTTGTGGTCACGTAGACCTGAATAGTGGAGTGGTCAGTAGTTGTGGTCATGTAGACCTGAATAGTGGAGTGGTCAGTAGTTGTGGTCAGTTGGACCTGAATAGTGGAGTGGTCAGTAGTTGTGGTCACATAGACCTGAATAGTGGAGTGGTCAGTAGTTGTGGTCACGTAGACCTGAATAGTGGAGTGGTCAGTAGTTGTGGTCAGGTGAACCTGAATAGTGGTTGTGGTCAGTGGGTCAGTAGTGGTCATGTAGACCTGAATAGTGGAGTGGTCAGTAGTTGTGGTCACGTAGACCTGAATAGTGGAGTGGTCAGTAGTTGTGGTCATGTAGACCTGAATAGTGGAGTGGTCAGTAGTTGTGGTCAGTTGGACCTGAATAGTGGAGTGGTCAGTAGTTGTGGTCAGTTGGACCTGAATAGTGGAGTGGTCAGTAGTTGTGGTCACATAGACCTGAATAGTGGAGTGGTCAGTAGTTGTGGTCACGTAGACCTGAATAGTGGAGTGGTCAGTAGTTGTGGTCAGGTGAACCTGAATAGTGGAGTGGTCAGTAGTTGTGGTCATGTAGACCTGAATAGTGGAGTGGTCAGTAGTTGTGGTCACATAGACCTGAATAGTGGAGTGGTCAGTAGAATTGTGGTCATGTAGACCTGAATAGTGGAGTGGTCAGTAGTTGTGGTCAGTTGGACCTGAATAGTGGAGTGGTCAATAGTTGTGGTCACATAGACCTGAATAGTGGAGTGGTCAGTGGTCAGTAGTTGTGGTCATGTAGACCTGAATAGTGGAGTGGTCAGTAGTTGTGGTCATTTAGACCTGAATAGTGGAGTGGTCACTAGTTGTGGTCAGGTGGACCTGAATAGTGGAGTGGTCAGTAGTTGTGGTCAGGTAGACCTGAATAGTGGAGTGGTCAGTAGTTGTGGTCAGGTAGACCTGAATAGTAGAGTGGTCAGTAGTTGTGGTCACATAGACCTGAATAGTGGAGTGGTCAGTAGTTGTGGTCATGTAGACCTGAATAGTGGAGTGGTCAGTAGTTGTGGTCAGTTGGACCTGAATAGTGGAGTGGTCAGTAGTTGTGGTCATTTAGACCTGAATAGTGGAGTGGTCAGTAGTTGTGGTCATGTAGACCTGAATAGTGGAGTGGTCAGTAGTTGTGGTCACATAGACCTGAATAGTGGAGTGGTCAGTAGTTGTGGTCATGTAGACCTGAATAGTGGAGTGGTCAGTAGTTGTGGTCAGTTGGACCTGAATAGTGGAGTGGAGTGGTCAGTAGTTGTGGTCACATAGACCTGAATAGTGGAGTGGTCAGTAGTTGTGGTCACGTAGACCTGAATAGTGGAGTGGTCAGTAGTTGTGGTCACGTAGACCTGAATAGTGGAGTGGTCAGTAGTTGTGGTCAGGTGAACCTGAATAGTGGAGTGGTCAGTAGTTGTGGTCATGTAGACCTGAATAGTGGAGTGGTCAGTAGTTGTGGTCATTTAGACCTGAATAGTGGAGTGGTCAGTAGTTGTGGTCACGTGAGACCTGAATAGTGGAGTGGTCAGTAGTTGTGGTCACGTAGACCTGAATAGTGGAGTGGTCAGTAGTTGTGGTCAGTTGGACCTGAATAGTGGAGTGGTCAATAGTTGTGGTCACATAGACCTGAATAGTGGAGTGGTCAGTAGTTGTGGTCATGTAGACCTGAATAGTGGAGTGGTCAGTAGTTGTGGTCATTTAGACCTGAATAGTGGAGTGGTCACTAGTTGTGGTCAGGTGGACCTGAATAGTGGAGTGGTCAGTAGTTGTGGTCAGGTAGACCTGAATAGTGGAGTGGTCAGTAGTTGTGGTCAGGTAGACCTGAATAGTAGAGTGGTCAGTAGTTGTGGTCACATAGACCTGAATAGTGGAGTGGTCAGTAGTTGTGGTCATGTAGACCTGAATAGTGGAGTGGTCAGTAGTTGTGGTCAGTTGGACCTGAATAGTGGAGTGGTCAGTAGTTGTGGTCATTTAGACCTGAATAGTGGAGTGGTCAGTAGTTGTGGTCATGTAGACCTGAATAGTGGAGTGGTCAGTAGTTGTGGTCAGGTAGACCTGAATAGTGGAGTGGTCAGTAGTGAATGTGGTCAGGTAGACCTGAATAGTGGAGTGGTCAGTAGTTGTGGTCACGTAGACCTGAATAGTGGAGTGGTCAGTAGTTGTGGTCAGTTGGACTTGAATAGTGGAGTGGTCAGTAGTTGTGGTCACGTAGACATGAATAGTGGAGTGGTCAGTAGTTGTGGTCAGTTGGACCTGAATAGTGGAGTGGTCAGTAGTTGTGGTCATGTAGACCTGAATAGTGGAGTGGTCAGTCAGTAGTAGTGTGGTCACATAGACCTGAATAGTGGAGTGGTCAGTAGTTGTGGTCACATAGACCTGAATAGTGGAGTGGTCAGTAGTTGTGGTCACGTGGACCTGAATAGTGGAGTGGTCAGTAGTTGTGGTCAGGTGGACCTGAATAGTGGAGTGGTCAGTAGTTGTGGTCATGTAGACCTGAATAGTGGAGTGGTCAGTAGTTGTGGTCATGTCAGACCTGAATAGTGGAGTGGTCAGTAGTTGTGGTCATGTAGACCTGAATAGTGGAGTGGTCAGTAGTTGTGGTCAGTTGGACCTGAATAGTGGAGTGGTCAGTAGTTGTGGTCATTTAGACCTGAATAGTGGAGTGGTCAGTAGTTGTGGTCATGTAGACCTGAATAGTGGAGTGGTCAGTAGTTGTGGTCAGGTAGACCTGAATAGTGGAGTGGTCAGTGGTCAGTCAGTTGTGGTCAGGTAGACCTGAATAGTGGAGTGGTCAGTAGTTGTGGTCACGTAGACCTGAATAGTGGAGTAGTCAGTAGTTGTGGTCAGTTGGACCTGAATAGTGGAGTGGTCAGTAGTTGTGGTCACGTAGACCTGAATAGTGGAGTGGTCAGTAGTTGTGGTCAGTTGGACTTGAATAGTGGAGTGGTCAGTAGTTGTGGTCACGTAGACATGAATAGTGGAGTGGTCAGTAGTTGTGGTCAGTTGGACCTGAATAGTGGAGTGGTCAGTAGTTGTGGTCATGTAGACCTGAATAGTGGAGTAGTCAGTAGTTGTGGTCACATAGACCTGAATAGTGGAGTGGTCAGTAGTTGTGGTCACATAGACCTGAATAGTGGAGTGGTCAGTAGTTGTGGTCACGTGGACCTGAATAGTGGAGTGGTCAGTAGTTGTGGTCAGGTGGACCTGAATAGTGGAGTGGTCAGTAGTTGTGGTCATGTAGACCTGAATAGTGGAGTGGTCAGTAGTTGTGGTCATGTAGACCTGAATAGTGGAGTGGTCAGTAGTTGTGGTCATGTAGACCTGAATAGTGGAGTGGTCAGTAGTTGTGGTCAGTTGGACCTGAATAGTGGAGTGGTCAGTAGTTGTGGTCATTTAGACCTGAATAGTGGAGTGGTCAGTAGTTGTGGTCATGTAGACCTGAATAGTGGAGTGGTCAGTAGTTGTGGTCAGGTAGACCTGAATAGTGGAGTGGTCAGTAGTTGTGGTCAGGTAGACCTGAATAGTGGAGTGGTCAGTAGTTGTGGTCACGTAGACCTGAATAGTGGAGTAGTCAGTAGTTGTGGTCAGTTGGACCTGAATAGTGGAGTGGTCAGTAGTTGTGGTCACGTAGACCTGAATAGTGGAGTGGTCAGTAGTTGTGGTCAGTTGGACCTGAATAGTGGAGTGGTCAGTAGTTGTGGTCACGTAGACCTGAATAGTGGAGTGGTCAGTAGTTGTGGTCAGTTGGACCTGAATAGTGGAGTGGTGGTCAGTAGTTGTGGTCACATAGACATGAATAGTGGAGTAGTCAGTAGTTGTGGTCAGTTGGACCTGAATAGTGGAGTGGTCAGTAGTTGTGGTCACATAGACCTGAATAGTGGAGTGGTCAGTAGTTGTGGTCATGTAGACCTGAATAGTGGAGTGGTCAGTAGTTGTGGTCACGTAGACCTGAATAGTGGAGTGGTCAGTAGTTATGGTCAGTTGGACCTGAATAGTGGAGTGGTCAGTAGTTGTGGTCACGTAGACCTGAATAGTGGAGTGGTCAGTAGTTGTGGTCACATAGACCTGAATAGTGGAGTGGTCAGTAGTTGTGGTCACATAGACCTGAATAGTGGAGTGGTCAGTAGTTGTGGTCACGTAGACCTGAATAGTGGAGTGGTCAGTAGTTGTGGTCAGGTGGACCTGAATAGTGGAGTGGTCAGTAGTTGTGGTCACGTAGACCTGAATAGTGGAGTAGTCAGTAGTTGTGGTCAGTTGGACCTGAATAGTGGAGTGGTCAGTAGTTGTGGTCACGTAGACATGAATAGTGGAGTAGTCAGTAGTTGTGGTCAGTTGGACCTGAATAGTGGAGTGGTCAGTAGTTGTGGTCACGTAGACCTGAATAGTGGAGTGGTCAGTAGTTGTGGTCATGTAGACCTGAATAGTGGAGTGGTCAGTAGTTGTGGTCACATAGACCTGAATAGTGGAGTGGTCAGTAGTTGTGGTCACGTAGACCGGAATAGTGGAGTGGTCAGTAGTTGTGGTCACGTAGACCTGAATAGTGCAGTGGTCAGTAGTTGTGGTCACGTAGACCGGAATAGTGTAGTGGTCAGTAGTTGTGGTCATGTAGACCTGAATAGTGGAGTGGTCAGTAGTTGTGGTCACGTAGACCTGAATAGTGGAGTGGTCAGTAGTTGTGGTCACATAGACCTGAATATTGGAGTGGTCAGTAGTTGTGGTCACGTAGACCTGAATAGTGGAGTAGTCAGTAGTTGTGGTCAGTTGGACCTGAATAGTGGAGTGGTCAGTAGTTGTGGTCACGTAGACCTGAATAGTGGAGTGGTCAGTAGTTGTGGTCAGTTGGACCTGAATAGTGGAGTGGTCAATAGTTGTGGTCACGTAGACCTGAATAGTGGAGTGGTCAGTAGTTGTGGTCAGTTGGACCTGAATAGTGGAGTGGTCAGTAGTTGTGGTCACATAGACCTGAATAGTGGAGTGGTCAGTAGTTGTGGTCACGTAGACCTGAATAGTGGAGTGGTCAGTAGTTGTGGTCAGGTGAACCTGAATATTTCAAACCTCTCCACAAGCTGTGACTTTATTTCAACTCGTAGACTTTAATGTGCTCAATAATGTTGACAAAGGATGTTTTATGAAGATCCAAGGTAAAGAAACAATGTATACAGTACGTCTATTGTTTGACCATCTAATGTTTGCTGTAAATGTCAATTCTTTGCTATCAGCTTCATGAAGAACACTAGCTAGCCAGCTATCTTTTGGCTTGCTACCAAATTAGCTCATTTGTCATTTGTCAACGTATTGTGACGTGGAATCAACGTCACAAATCTGCCACAAAACACAAATACTGAACACACAACTACTGACCACAAACCACATAAGTATTCGCCCCTCAATACATCTTTGGCAGCGATTACAGCTGTGAGTCTTTCTGGGTAAGTCTCTAAGAGCCGTGAGTCTTTCTGGTTAAGTCTCTAAGAGTGATTACAGCCGTGAGTCTTTCTGGGTAAGTCTCTAAGAGCCGTGAGTCTTTCTGGGTAAGTCTCTAAGAGTGATTACAGCCGTGAGTCTTTCTGGGGAAGTCTCTAAGAGTGATTACAGCCGTGAGTCTTTCTGGGGAAGTCTCTAAGAGCCGTGAGTCTTTCTGGGTAAGTCTATAAGAGTGATTACAGCCGTGAGTCTTTCTGGGTAAGTCTCTAAGAGTGTTTACAGCCGTGAGTCTTTCTGGGTAAGTCTCTAAGAGCCGTGAGTCTTTCTGGGTAGATCTCTAAGAGTGATTACAGCCGTGAGTCTTTCTGGGTAAGTCTCTAAGAGCCGTGAGTCTTTCTGGGTAAGTCTCTAAAAGTGATTACAGCTGGGAGTCTTTCTGGGTAAGTCTTAAGAGCCGTGAGTCTTTCTGGGTAGATCTCTAAGAGTGATTACAGCCGTGAGTCTTTCTGGGTAAGTCTCTGAGAGTGATTACAGCCGTGAGTCTTTCTGGGTAAGTCTCTAAGAGTGATTACAGCCGTGAGTCTTTCTGGGTAAGTCTCTAAGAGTGATTACAGCTGTGAGTCTTTCTGGGTAAGTCTCTAAGAGTGATTACAGCTGTGAGTCTTTCTGGGTAAGTCTCTAAGAGTGATTACAGCCGTGAGTCTTTCTGGGTAAGTCTCTAAGAGTGATTACAGCCGTGAGTCTTTCTGGGTAAGTCTCTAAGAGTGATTACAGCTGTGAGTCTTTCTGGGTAAGTCTCTAAAAGTGATTACAGCTGGGAGTCTTTCTGGGTAAGTCTCTAAGAGCCGTGAGTCTTTCTGGGTAGATCTCTAAGAGTGATTACAGCCGTGAGTCTTTCTGGGTAAGTCTCTAAGAGTGATTACAGCTGTGAGTCTTTCTGGGTAAGTCTCTAAGAGTGATTACAGCTGTGAGTCTTTCTGGGTAAGTCTCTAAGAGTGATTACAGCTGTGAGTTTTTATGGGTAAGTCTCTAAGAGTGATTACAGCTGTGAGTCTTTCTGGGTAAGTCTCTAAAAGTGATTACAGCTGGGAGTCTTTCTGGGTAAGTCTCTAAGAGCCGTGAGTCTTTCTGGGTAGATCTCTAAGAGTGATTACAGCCGTGAGTCTTTCTGGGTAAGTCTCTAAGAGTGATTACAGCCGTGAGTCTTTCTGGGTAAGTCTCTAAGAGTGATTACAGCTGTGAGTCTTTCTGGGTAAGTCTCTAAGAGTGATTACAGCTGTGAGTTTTTATGGGTAAGTCTCTAAGAGTGATTACAGCTGTGAGTCTTTCTGGGTAAGGCTCTAAGAGCTGTGAGTCTTTCTGGGTAAGGCTCTAACAGTGATTACAGCTGTGGGTCTTTCTGGGTCAGTCTCTAAGAGCGATTACAGCTGTGAGTCTTTCTGGGTAAAAGCTTTTCACACCTGGATTGTACAATATTTGCCTGTTATTCCTTTTTAAATTCTTTAAGTTCTGTTAAGTTGGTTGTTGATCATTGCTAGACAACCATTTTCAAGTCTTGCCATAGATTTTCAAAAATATTTAAGTTAAAACTGTTCCTAGGCCACTCAGGACCATTCACTGTCATCTTGGTAAGCAACTCCAGTGTATATTTGGCCTTGTGTTTTAGGTTAGTGTGCACAGCTGTCATCAAGGCAAAGGTTGGCTACTTATAAAATATATTTTGATTTGTTTAACACTTTTTTGGTTACTACATGACTACATATGTGTTATTTCATAGTTTTTATGTCTTCACTATTATTCTACAATGTAGAAAATAGTACAAATAAAGACATAATGAAAAAGAATGAGTAGGTGTGTTTAAATTTGAATCCATCTGTCTGCATAATCGAAGATATGTCATATGAGGGAGTAGTGAGATGCCTGATGGGCTGGACGAGACTTTTCTCGTAGAAACTGGAAACAACCAATATCCCTCCCTAGATACACAACCTTCTAGAAACAACCAATATCCCTCCCTAGATACACAACCTTCTGGAAACAACCAATATCCCCATCGATCACGCAAAAGAAAAGGTCAAATGCTTTACGATGTAAAAATGTAAATTGTGTGGAGTTGGAGATGGGGTGAGGGATAATGGGTCTGGGCAGGAGGGGTGGGGATAATGGGTCTGGGCAGGAGGGGTGGGGATAGTGGGTCTGGGCAGGAGGGGTGGGGATAATGGGTCTGGGCAGGAGGGGTGGGGATAATGGGTCTGGGCAGGAGGGGGGGGGATAATGGGTCTGGGCAGGAGGGGTGGGGATAATGGGTCTGGGCAGGAGGGGTGGGGATAATGGGTCTGGGTACGAGGGGTGAGGATAATGGGTCTGGACAGGAGGGGTGAGGGATAATGGGTCTGGACAGGAGGGGTGGGGATAATGGGTCTGGGCAGGAGGGGTGGGGATAATGGGTCTGGGCAGGAGGGTGAGGGATAATGGGTCTGGACAGGAGGGGTGGGGATAATGGGTCTGGACAGGAGGGGTGGGGATAATGGGTCTGGGCAGGAGGGGTGGGGATAATGGGTCTGGGCAGGAGGGGTGGGGATAATGGGTCTGGGCAGGAGGGGTGGGGATAATGGGTCTGGGCAGGAGGGGTGGGGATAATGGGGCTGGGCAGGAGGGGTGGGGATAATGGGTCTGGGCAGGAGGGTGGGGATAATGGGTCTGGGCAGGAGGGGTGGGGGTAATGGGTCTGGGTAGGAGGGGTGAGGGATAATGGGTCTGGACAGGAGGGGTGGGGATAATGGGTCTGGACAGGAGGGGTGGGGATAATGGGTCTGGGCAGGAGGGGTGGGGATAATGGGTCTGGGCAGGAGGGGTGAGGATAATGGGTCTGGACAGGAGGGGTGGGGATAATGGGTCTGGACAGGAGGGGTGGGGATAATGGGTCTGGGCAGGAGGGGTGGGGATAATGGGTCTGGGCAGGAGGGGTGAGGGATAATGGGTCTGGGCAGGAGGGGTGAGGGATAATGGGTCTGGACAGGAGGGGTGGGGATAATGGGTCTGGACAGGAGGGTGGGGATAATGGGTCTGGGCAGGAGGGGTGAGGGATAATGGGTCTGGACAGGAGGGGTGGGGTTAATGGGTCTGGGCAGGAGGGGTGGGGATAATGGGTCTGGGCAGGAGGGGTGAGGGATAATGGGTCTGGACAGGAGGGGTGGGGATAATGGGTCTGGGCAGGAGGGGTGAGGGATAATGGGTCTGGACAGGAGGGGTGGGGATAATGGGTCTGGACAGGAGGGGTGGGGATAATGGGTCTGGACAGGAGGGGTGGGGATAATGGGTCTGGGCAGGAGGGGTGAGGGATAATGGGTCTGGACAGGAGGGTGGGGATAATGGGTCTGGGCAGGAGGGGTGGGGATAATGGGTCTGGGCAGGAGGGGTGAGGGATAATGGGTCTGGACAGGAGGGGTGAGGGATAATGGGTCTGGACAGGAGGGGTGGGGATAATGGGTCTGGGCAGGAGGGGTGGGGATAATGGGTCTGGGCAGGAGGGTGGGGATAGTGGGTCTGGGCAGGAGGGGTGGGGATAATGGGTCTGGGCAGGAGGGGTGGGGATAATGGGTCTGGGCAGGAGGGGTGGGGATAGTGGGTCTGGGCAGGAGGGGTGGGGATAATGGGTCTGGGCAGGAGGGGTGAGGGATAATGGGTCTGGGCAGGAGGGGTGGGGATAGTGGGTCTGGGCAGGAGGGGTGAGGGATAATGGGTCTGGACAGGAGGGGTGGGGATAATGGGTCTGGGCAGGAGGGGTGGGGATAATGGGTCTGGGCAGGAGGGGTGGGGATAGTGGGTCTGGGCAGGAGGGGTGGGGATAATGGGTCTGGGCAGGAGGGGTGGGGATAATGGGTCTGGGAAGGAGGGGTGGGGATAGTGGGTCTGGGCAGGAGGGGTGGGGATAATGGGTCTGGGCAGGAGGGGTGAGGGATAATGGGTCTGGGCAGGGGGGGTGGGGATAGTGGGTCTGGGCAGGAGGGGTGGGGATAATGGGTCTGGGCAGGAGGGGTGGGGATAATGGGTCTGGGCAGGAGGGGTGGGGATAATGGGTGGGGGTGGGGATAATGGGTCTGGGCAGGAGGGGTGGGGATAATGGGTCTGGGCAGGAGGGGTGGGGATAATGGGTCTGGGCAGGAGGGGTGGGGATAGTGGGTCTGGGCAGGAGGGGTGGGGATAATGGGTCTGGGCAGGAGGGGTGAGGGATAATGGGTCTGGGCAGGAGGGGTGGGGATAATGGGTCTGGGCAGGAGGGGTGGGGATAGTGGGTCTGGGCAGGAGGGGTGGGGATAGTGGGTCTGGGCAGGAGGGTGGGGATAATGGGTCTGGGCAGGAGGGGTGGGGAGAGTGGGTCTGGGCAGGAGGGGTGGGGATAATGGGTCTGGGCAGGAGGGGTGGGGATAGTGGGTCTGGGCAGGAGGGGTGGGGATGATGGGTCTGGGCAGGAGGGGTGGGGATAATGGGTCTGGGCAGGAGGGGTGGGGATAATGGGTCTGGGCAGGAGGGTGGGGATAATGGGTCTGGGCAGGAGGGGTGGGGATAGTGGGTCTGGGCAGGAGGGGTGGGGATAGTGGGTCTGGGCAGGAGGGGTGGGGATAGTGGGTCTGGGCAGGAGGGGTGGGGATAGTGGGTCTGGGCAGGAGGGGTGGGGATAGTGGGTCTGGGCAGGGGGTGGGGATAGTGGGTCTGGGCAGGGGGTGGGGATAGTGGGTATTGGCAGGAGGGGTGGGGATAGTGGGTCTGGGCAGGAGGGGTGGGGATAGTGGGTCTGGGCAGGAGGGGTGGGGATAGTGGGTCTGGGCAGGAGGGGTGGGGATAGTGGGTCTGGGCAGGAGGGGTGGGGATAGTGGGTCTGGGCAGGAGGGGTGGGGATAGTGGGTCTGGGCAGGTGGGGTGGGGATAGTGGGTCTGGGCAGGAGGGGTGGGGATAATGGGTCTGGGCAGGAGGGGTGGGGATAGTGGGTCTGGGCAGGAGGGGTGGGGATAATGGGTCTGGGCAGGAGGGGTGGGGATAGTGGGTCTGGGCAGGAGGGGTGGGGATAGTGGGTCTGGGCAGGAGGGGTGGGGATAGTGGGTCTGGGCAGGAGGGGTGGGGATAGTGGGTCTGGGCAGGAGGGGTGGGGATAGTGGGTCTGGGCAGGAGGGGTGGGGATAGTGGGTCTGGGCAGGAGGGGTGGGGATAGTGGGTCTGGGCAGGAGGGGTGGGGATAATGGGTCTGGGCAGGAGGGGTGGGGATAGTGGGTCTGGGCAGGAGGGGTGGGGATAATGGGTCTGGGCAGGAGGGGTGGGGATAGTGGGTCTGGGCAGGAGGGGTGGGGATAGTGGGTCTGGGCAGGAGGGGTGGGGATAATGGGTCTGGGCAGGAGGGGTCTGGGCAGGAGGGGTGGGGATAGTGGGTCTGGGCAGGAGGGTGGGGATAGTGGGTCTGGGCAGGAGGGGTGGGGATAGTGGGTCTGGGCAGGAGGGGTGGGGATAGTGGGTCTGGGCAGGAGGGGTGGGGATAGTGGGTCTGGGTAGGAGGGGTGGGGATAGTGGGTCTGGCAGGAGGGATGGGGATAATGGGTCTGGGCAGGAGGGATGGGGATAATGGGTCTGGGCAGGAGGGGTGGGGATAGTGGGTCTGGGCAGGAGGGATGGGGATAATGGGTCTGGGCAGGAGGGATGGGGATAATGGGTCTGGGCAGGAGGGATGGGGATAATGGGTCTGGGCAGGAGGGATGGGGATAGTGGGTCTGGGCAGGAGGGGTGGGGATAGTGGGTCTGATAGTGGGTCTGGCAGGAGGGATGGGGATAGTGGGTCTGGCAGGAGGGATGGGGATAGTGGGTCTGGGCAGGAGGGATGGGGATAGTGGGTCTGATAGTGGGTCTGGCAGGAGGGGTGGGGATAGTGAGTCTGGCAGGAGGGATGGGGATAGTGGGTCTGGCAGGAGGGGTGGGGATAGTGGGTCTGGGCAGGAGGGATGGGGATAGTGGGTCTGATAGTGGGTCTGGCAGGAGGGGTGGGGATAGTGAGTCTGGCAGGAGGGATGGGGATAGTGGGTCTGGCAGGAGGGATGGGGATAGTGGGTCTGTGCAGGAGGGATGGGGATAGTGGGTCTGATAGTGGGTCTGGGCAGGAGAGATGGGGATTGTGGGTCTGTTTTATATGTGTACGTTTTGTACTGTTGATAAAAAAATATAAAATAAAATCTTATAAAAATACACGTGACAAATACAAAAACCTGAGGCTGGTTTTAACCTTCCAGACGTGGAAGCATCAACTCTCTATCCAGGGCTTTCACCTGAAGCATACAGATCAATTCACTAAAGAGGAATAATGGGAACATACTGAAGATTATCATGCTATTCAATCAATCAATCACATTTATTTAGAAAGCCACTTCTTACATCAGCTGATGTCACAAAGTGCTGTACAGAAACCCAGCCTAAAACCCCCAAACAGCAAGCAATGCAGGTGTAGAAGCATGGTGGCTAGGAAAAACTCCCTAGAAAGGCCAGAACCTAGGAAGAAACCTAGAGAGGAACCAGGCTATGTGGGGTGGTCAGTCCTCTTCTGGCTGTGCCGGGTGGAGATTATAACAGAACATGGCCAAGATGTTCAAATGTTCATAAATGACCAGCAGGGTCAGATAATAATAATCACAGTGTTTGTCGAGGGTGCAGCAAGTCAGCACCTCAGGAGTAAATGTCAGTTGGCTTTTCATAGCCGATCATTCAGAGTATCTCTACCACTCCTGCTGTCTCTAGAGAGTTGAAAACAGCAGGTCTGGGACAGGTAGCACGTCCGGTGAACAGGTCAGGGTTACATAGCCGCAGGAAGAACAGTTGAAACTGGAGCAGCAGCACGGCCAGGAATCCCCAGAATCTTTTTACGTGTCTGTTTGCAGAGGAAAAAGCTGAGAACATCAACAACTTGATAGTTTAAAACACTATGACAATACGGGAGAAGATGAAAAGGATTCTCCAACAACCAATATCCCTCCCTAGAAACACAACCTTCTGGAAACAACCAATATCCCTCCCTAGAAACACAACCTTCTGGAAACAACCAATATCCCTCCCTAGAAACACAACCTTCTGGAAACAACCAATATCCCTCCCTAGAAACACAACCTTCTGGAAACAACCAATATCCCTCCCTAGAAACACAACCTTCTGGAAACAACCAATATCCCTCCCTAGAAACACAACCTTCTGGAAACAACCAATATCCCTCCCTAGAAACACAACCTTCTGGAAACAACCAATATCCCTCCCTAGAAACACAACCTTCTGGAAACAACCAATATCCCTCCCTAGAAACACAACCTTCTGGAAACAACCAATATCCCTCCCTAGAAACACAACCTTCTGGAAACAACCAATATCCCTCCCTAGAAACACAACCTTCTGGAAACAACCAATATCCCTCCCTAGAAACACAACCTTCTGGAAACAACCAATATCCCTCCCTAGAAACACAACCTTCTGGAAACAACCAATATCCCTCCCTAGAAACACAACCTTCTGGAAACAACCAATATCCCTCCCTAGAAACACAACCAATATCCCTCCCTAGAAACACAACCAATATCCCTCCCTAGAAACACAACCAATATCCCTCCCTAGAAACACAACCAATATCCCTCCCTAGAAACACAACCAATATCCCTCCCTAGAAACACAACCAATATCCCTCCCTAGAAACACAACCAATATCCCTCCCTAGAAACACAACCTTCTGTAAACAACCCTTAGACAGCTCTTCACAATTCACAGATGAATTGGTCCACATGGAAAACTAAAGGCATAGAAACCGTAAATGAATTGGTAACAGGAACATTTCCATGACGGAAATAAAACGTTTTGCGTAGAGCAGACATTTCCATATGTCTGTGTTAGCTGCACGTGTCACCACTGGTCCTATTTAAGATATCATTCACTGAAATTATAACTTTTTTTAAACACTTTATCGAAAATAGAAAAATATATTTTTGAAGTATATTTGAGTTTAACCACCATATGTGTTGCATTATTTGTTCTGGTGGATTAAACTGAAATTTCAACCAACTTTCTGTGGCTTGTTTTAAAAAGAACGATATTTCAAAGATTATTTCGCTTTCAAATAACCGAAAGTGAGAGGTTGTAATCTGAATAAAGGGAGAGGTTGTAATCTGAATAAAGGGAGAGGTTGTAATCTGAATAAAGGGAGAGGTGGTAATCTGAGTAAAGGGAGAGGTTGTAATCTGAGTAAAGGAGAGGTTGTAATCTGAATAAAGGGAGAGGTTGCAATCTGAAACAAAGAGAGGTTGTAATCTGAATAAAAGGAGAGGTTGTAATCTGAATAAAGGGAGAGGTTGTAATCTGAGTAAAGAGAGAGGTTGTAATCTGAATAAAGGGAGAGGTTGTAATCTGAATAAAGGGAGAGGTTGTAATCTGAATACGGTGAGAGGTTGTAATCTGAATAAAGGGAGAGGTTGTAATCTGAATAAAGAGAGAGGTTGTAATCTGAATAAAGGGAGAGGTTGCAATCTGAATAAAGAGAGAGGTTGTAATCTGAATATAGGGAGAGGTTGTAATCTGAATACAGTGAGAGGTTGTAATCTGAATAAAGAGAGAGGTTGTCATCTGAATAAAGGGAGAGGTTGTAATATGAATAAAGAGAGAGTTTATAATCTGAATAAAGGGAGAGGTTGTAATCTGAATAAAGGGAGAGGTTGCAATCTGAGTAAAGAGAGAGTTGTAATCTGAATAAAAGGAGAGGTTGTAATCTGAATAAAGGGAGAGGTTGTAATCTGAGTAAAGGGAGAGGTTGTAATCTGAATAAAGGGAGAGGTTGTAATCTGAGTAAGGTAGAGGTTGTAATCTGAATAAAGGGAGAGGTTGTAATCTGAATAAAGAGAGAAACACAACCAATCTGAATAAAGGGAGAGGTTGCAATCTGAATAAAGGGAGAATCAATTGTAATCTGAATAAAAGGAGAGGTTGTAATCTGAATAAAAGGAGAGGTTGCAATCTGAATAAAGGGAGAGGTTGTAATCTGAATAAAAGGAGAGGTTGTAATCTGAATAAAAGGAGGTTGCAATCTGAATAAAGGGAGAGGTTGTAATCTGAATAAAGGGAGAGGTTGTAATCTGAATAAAGGGAGAGGTTGCAATCTGAATAAATGAGAGGTTGTAATCTGAATAAAGAGAGGTTGTAATCTGAATAAAGGGAGAGGTTGTAATCTGAATAAAGGGAGAGGTTGTTATCTGAATAAAGAGGTTGTAATCTGAGTAAAGGTAGAGGTGGTAATCTGAATAAAGGGAGAGGTTGTAATCTGAATAAAAGGAGAGGTTGTAATCTGAATAAAGGGAGAGGTTGTAATCTGAATAAAGGGAGAGGTTGTAATCTGAGTAAAGGTAGAGGTTGTAATCTGAATAAAGAGAGAGGTTGTAATCTGAATAAAAGGAGAGGTTGCAATCTGAATAAAGGGAGAGGTTGTAATCTGAATAAAGAGAGAGGTTGTAATCTGAGTAAAGGTAGAGGTTGTAATCTGAATAAAGAGAGAGGTTGTAATCTGAATAAAGAGAGAGGTTGCAATCTGAGTAAAGGGAGAGGTTGTAATCTGAATAAAGGGAGAGGTTGTAATCTGAGTAAAGGTAGAGGTTGTAATCTGAATAAAGAGAGAGGTTGTAATCTGAATAAAGAGAGAGGTTGCAATCTGAGTAAAGGGAGAGGTTGTAATCTGAATAAAGGGAGAGGTTGTAATCTGAATAAAGGGAGAGGTTGTAATCTGAATAAAGGGAGAGGTTGTAATCTGAATAAAGGGAGAGGTTGCAATCTGAATAAAGGGAGAGGTTGTAATCTGAATAAAGAGAGAGGTTGTAATCTGAATAAAGAGAGAGGTTGTAATCTGAATAAAGAGAGAGGTTGTAATCTGAATAAAGAGAGAGGTTGTAATCTGAGTAAAGGGAGAGGTTGTAATCTGAATAAAGAGAGAGGTTGTAATCTGAATAAAGAGAGAGGTTGTAATCTGAATAAAGGGAGAGGTTGTAATCTGAATAAAGGGAGAGGTTGTAATCTGAATAAAGAGAGAGGTTGTAATCTGAATAAAGAGAGAGGTTGTAATCTGAATAAAGAGAGAGGTTGTAATCTGAGTAAAGGGAGAGGTTGTAATCTGAATAAAGAGAGAGGTTGTAATCTGAATAAAGAGAGCAGTTGTAATCTGAATAAAGGGAGAGGTTGTAATCTGAATAAAGGGAGAGGTTGTAATCTGAATAAAGAGAGAGGTTGTAATCTGAATAAAGAGAGAGGTTGTAATCTGAATAAAGAGAGAGGTTGTAATCTGAGTAAAGGGAGAGGTTGTAATCTGAATAAAGAGAGAGGTTGTAATCTGAATAAAGAGAGCAGTTGTAATCTGAATAAAGGGAGAGGTTGTAATCTGAATAAAGAGAGAGGTTGTAATCTGAATAAAGAGAGAGGTTGTAATCTGAATAAAGAGAGCAGTTGTAATCTGAATAAAGGGAGAGGTTGTAATCTGAATAAAGAGAGAGGTTGTAATCTGAATAAAGAGAGCAGTTGTAATCTGAATAAAGGGAGAGGTTGTAATCTGAATAAAGAGAGAGGTTGTAATCTGAATAAAGAGAGCAGTTGTAATCTGAATAAAGGGAGAGGTTGTAATCTGAATAAAGAGAGAGGTTGTAATCTGAATAAAGAGAGAGGTTGTAATCTGAATAAAGAGAGCAGTTGTAATCTGAATAAAGGGAGAGGTTGTAATCTGAATAAAGAGAGAGGTTGTAATCTGAATAAAGGGAGAGGTTGTAATCTGAGTAAAGGGAGAGGTTGTAATCTGAATAAAGGGAGAGGTTGTAATCTGAGTAAAGGGAGAGGTTGTAATCTGAATAAAGAGAGCAGTTGTAATCTGAATAAAAGGAGAGGTTGTAATCGGAATAAAGGGAGAGGTTGCAATCTGAATAAAGGGAGAGGTTGTAATCTGAATAAAAGGAGAGGTTGTAATCTGAGTAAAGGGAGAGGTTGTAATCTGAGTAAAGGGAGAGGTTGTAATCTGAATAAAGGGAGAGGTTGTAATCTGAATAAAGGGAGAGGTTGTAATCTGAGTAAAGGGAGAGGTTGTAATCTGAATAAAGGGAGAGGTTGTAATCTGAATAAAGGGAGAGGTGGTAATCTGAATAAAAGGAGAGGTTGTAATCTGAATAAAGGGAGCGGTTGTAATCTGAATAAAGGGAGAGGTTGTAATCTGAGTAAAGGGAGAGGTTGTAATCTGAATAAAGGGAGAGGTTGTAATCTGAGTAAAGGGAGAGGTTGTAATCTGAATAAAGGGAGAGGTTGTAATCTGAATAAAGGGAGAGGTGGTAATCTGAATAAAAGGAGAGGTTGTAATCTGAGTAAAGGGAAAAGGGTATTTCTTGAACAGGGCGTAAAACATTCTTACTAATTTACTAGAGAACCAGTTCGGATTTAAGTACAACTTTTGTATGACTGACGCCTTTAGTGAGACGTCTAACGCTTTAATGTTTAATAATTTCTACCCTCCAAATGAATATTCATTATATAAATTAGGCCCATGAGCACCTTTATCACATGAACCATGACATGCCGGCTAAAGGCATTTAATTCATGAATGCATTTGAGAGTTGTTAATATTGTGATAGCGAAGAGCACAAAAACAATCCTAACATTTCCAAATAAAAATCAGATTGATTGATCAAGACCTGTCCCCATGCCGTGTCATTCAGTGATATTTATTCCCATAGTAAGTCGTTATGAATCCATCCAGACGTGGTTAGAAAACATTTGGTAAGAGTCTACTACGTTGGACTAGTAACCGGAAGGTTGCGAGTTCAAACCCCGAGCTGACAAGGTACAAATCTGTCGTTCTGCCCCTGAACAGGCAGTTAACCCACTGTTCCCAGGCCGTCATTGAAAATAAGAATGTGTTCTTAACTGACTTGCCTGGTTAAATAAAAATAAAAATAAATTAAATAAAAAAACAGAGAAAGGAGGTGTGAATAATTAAAGGCGTCTGTGAAATACAGTTCCACATGGGGATGAGGCTCACGGTCAGTGCAATTCGCCTGGGATAACGCCGAAAAGCCCAGGAAAATTAACAGGTAAAGCAGGTTACAATTCTGTAAAGTAGGCTTAATAATGCTAAAAAAATAATGCTGAAATAAATCGACTGCTGGTCTTTACTGTCTGCTGCACATGTTTACGCTGTGTTACATTTCCAGTGAGACTCTTCGAGCCATCGACTCACTGATGAATGGAGAGGAATCTGTAATCTGCTGGCATCACGGCACAACATCAAAGTCGCTCTAATCACAGTCAGAAGAAACCTGAGTGGATTTATGGGAAGGCTCTGTAATACATTATATTTATATATACAATACACTATAGAGACACAATATATATATATACTAAATATATATATATACTATATACTATAGAGACACTATATATATACACTATACACTATAGAGACACAATATATATACACTATACACTATAGAGACACAATATATATACACTATAGAGACACTATATATACACTATATACTATAGAGACACAATATATATACACTATATACTATAGAGACACAATATATATATACACAATACACTATAGAGACACAATATATATACACTATATACTATAGAGACACAATATATATATATACTAAATATATATATATACTATATACTATAGAGACACAATATATATACACTATACACTATAGAGACACAATATATATACACTATATACTATAGAGACACTATATATATACACTATACACTATAGAGACACAATATATATACACTATATACTATAGAGACACAATATATATACACTATACACTATAGAGACACAATATATACACTATATACTATAGAGACACAATATATATACACTATACACTATAGAGACACTATATATACACTATATACTATAGAGACACAATATATATACACTATATACTATAGAGACACAATATATATACACTATACACTATAGAGACACAATATATATACCCTATATACTATAGAGACACTATATATATACACTATACACTATAGAGACACAATATATATACACTATATACTATAGAGACACTATATATATACACTATACACTACAGAGACACAATATATATACACTATATACTATAGAGACACTATATATATACACTATACACTATAGAGACACAATATATATACACTATATACTATAGAGACACTATATATATACACTATACACTATAGAGACACAATATATATACACTATATACTATAGAGACACAATATATATACACTATACACTATAGAGACACAATATATATACACTATATACTATAGAGACACAATATATATATACACTATACACTATAGAGACACAATATATATACACTATATACTATAGAGACACAATATATATACACTATACACTATAGAGACACTATATATACACTATATACTATAGAGACACAATATATATATATACACTATATACTATAGAGACACAATATATATATACACTATATACTATAGAGACACAATATATATACACTATATACTATAGAGACACAATATATATACACTATATACTATAGACACAATATATATACACTATATACTATAGAGACACAATATATATACACTATACACTATAGAGACACAATAATATATACACTATACACTATAGAGACACAATATATATACACTATATACTATAGAGACACAATATATATACACTATATATACTATAGAGACACTATATATATACACTATACACTATAGAGACACTATATATACACTACTATATACTATAGAGACACAATATATATACACTATATACTATAGAGACACAATATATATACACTATATACTATAGAGACACAATATATATACACTATATACTATAGAGACACAATATATATACACTATATACTATAGACACAATATATATACACTATATACTATAGAGACACAATATATATACACTATACACTATAGAGACACAATATATATACACTATACACTATAGAGACACAATATATATACACTATATACTATAGAGACACAATATATATACACTATACAGACACAATATATATATACTATATACTATAGAGACACAATATATATACACTATATACTATAGAGACACAATATATATATACTATATACTATAGAGACATTATATACTATAGAGACACAATATATATACAGAACATGTAGAGGTCTGTAATGTTTATCATAGGTACATTTCAACTGTGAGAGACGGAATCTAAAACAAAAATCTTAGAAAATCACAGTGTATGATTTTTAAGGTATTCATATGCATTTTATTGCATGACATAAGTATTTGATACATCAGAAAAGCAGAACTTAATATTTGGTACAGAAACCTTTGTTTGCAATTACAGAGATCATACGTTTCCTGTAGTTCTTGATCAGGTTTGCACACACTGCAGCAGGGATTTTGGCCCCCTCCTCCATACAGACCTTCTCCAGATCCTTCAGGTTTAGGGGCTGTCGCTGGGCAATACGGACTTTCAGCTCCCTCCAAAGATGTTCTATTGGGTTCAGGTCTGGAGACTGGCTAGGCCACTCCAGGACCTTGAGATGCTTCTTACAGAGCCACTCCTTAGTTGCCCTGGCTGTGTGTTTCGGGCCGTTGTCATGCTGGAAGACCCAGCCACGACCCATCTTCAATGATCTTACTGAGGGAAGGAGGCTGTTGGCCAAGATCTCACGATACATGGCCCCATCCATCCTCCCCTCAATACGGTGCAGTCGTCCTGTCCCCTTTGCAGAAAAGCATCCCCAAAGAATGATGTTTCCACCTCCATGCTTCACGGTTGGGATGGTGTTCATGGGGTTATACTCATCCTTCTTCCTCCTCCAAACAAGGCGAATGGAGTTTAGACCAAAAAGGTATATTTTTGTCTCATCCGACCACATGACCTTCTCCCATTCCTAATCTGGATCATCCAGATGGTCATTGGCAAACTTCAGACGGGCCTGGACATGCGCTGGCTTGAGCAGGGGGACCTTGCGTACGCTGCAGGATTTTAATCCATGACGGCGTAGTGTGTTACTAATGGTTTTCTTTGAGACTGTGGTCCCAGCTCTCTTCAGGTCATTGACCAGGTCCTGCCGTGTCTTTTATACAGGTAACGAGTTCAAACAGGTGCAGTTAATACAGGTAATGAGTGGAGAACAAGGGGCTTCTTAAAGAAAAAACTAACAGAGCTGGGAATTCTTACTGGTTGGTAGGTGATCAAATACTTATGTCATGCAAATAAAATGCTAATGAATTACTTAAAAAATCATACAATGTGATTTTCTGGATTGTGGTTTTAGATTCCGTCTCTCACAGTTGAAGTGTACCTATGATAAAAATTACAGACCTCAACATGCTTTGTAAGTAGGAAAACCTGCAAAATCAGCAGTTTATCAAATACTTGTTCTCCCCACTGTATTTCTACACACACTATATACTATATAGACACAATATATGTACACACTACCGTTCAAAAAGTTTGGGGTCACTTAGAAATGTCCTTGTTTTTAAAAGAAAAGCATGTTTTCTTTGTCCATTAAAATAACATCAAATTGATCAGAAATACAGTGAGACATTGTTAATGTTGTAAATGACTATTGTAGCTGGAAGCAGCTGTTTTTTAATGGAATATAGGAGTACCAAGGCCCATTATCAGCAACCATCACTCCTGTGTTCCAATGGCACGTTGTGTTAGCTAATCCAAGTTTATCATTTTAAAAGGCTAATTGATCATTAGAAAACCCTTTTGCAATTATGTTAGAACAGCTGAAAACTGTTCTGTTTAAAGAAGCAATAAAACTGTCCTTTAGACTTGTTGAGTATCTGGAGCATCAGCATTTGTGGGTTCGATTACAGGCTCAAAATGGCCAGAAACAAAGAACTTTCTTCTGAAACTCATCAGTCTATTCTTGTTCTGAGAAATGAAGACTATTCCATGCGAGAAATTACAAAGAAACTGAAGATCTGGTCCAACGCTGTGTACTACTCCCTTCATAGAACAGCGCAAACTGGCACTTCCTGATGATGGAGATAAAATAAAGAAAGAAATAAAATAAATGAGTAAAAAAAAAAAGCAACACGCATCTGACTTCTCAATATAAATAGGAATTATTGTAACAAATATCACAAATAACTGAACAGACAAAGTGAGCATATTAACTTGGTCTAAACGGTCAAAACTTTTATTTATTGAAGACTATCAGACTGAAAAATGTATTCATTTAATTTAATTTTCATAACTGTGAACCTTAATTGCCTACCGTCTGTAAACTGTTAGTGTCTTAACGACCGTTCCACAGGTGCATGTTCATTAATTGTTTATGGTTCATTGAACAAGCAATGGGAAACAGTGTTTAAACCCTTTACAATGAAGATCTGTGAAGTTATTTGGATTTTTTCGAATTCTTTTTAAAGACAGGGTCCTGAAAAAGGGACATGTATTTTTTTTGCTGAGTTTAGATATTGATTTGTGTTGATGGAGTACCATCACCCTCTAGTGGCCACTATGATGATTACACTGCAGTTCACTCTTCTGTCCAGCAGAGAGCAGTATCACCTGTTACATTTCTGAAAGAGAAGTTACTAGCCTGGATGTCAGTCTGTTAGCCTGGGTGTCAGTCTGTTAACCTGGGTGTCAGCCTGTTAGCCTGGGTGCCCGTCTGTTAGCCTGGGTGCCCGTCTGTTAGCCTGGGTGCCCGTCAGTTAGCCTGGGTGCCCGTCAGTTAGCCTGGGTGCCCGTCTGTTAGCCCCCGTGGGTGCCCGCCCGTCTGTTAGCCTGGGTGCCCGTCTGTTGGCCTGGGTGCCCGTCTGTTGGCCTGGGTGCCCGTCTGTTAGCCTGGGTGCCAGTCTGTTAGCCTGGGTGCCCGTCTGTTAGCCTGGGTGCCCGTCTGTTAGCCTGGGTGCCCGTCTGTTAGCCTGGGTGCCCGTCTGTTAGCCTGGGTGCCAGTCTGTTAGCCTGGGTGCCCGTCTGTTAGCCTGGGTGCCCGTCTGTTAGCCTGGGTGCCCGTCTGTTAGCCTGGGTGCCCGTCTGTTAGCCTGACTGTTACTGCTCTCTTGCCAACTCATTATGGAGTTGTCATGCTGGCTTGAAAGGAGAGAGGGAGGAGGGAGATGGAAAGAGGGGAGAGAGAGCGAAAGAGAGGAGGGAGAGCGAAAGAGGAGGGAGAGGAGAGAGGGAAAGAGAGGAGGGAGAGAGGGAGAGGGAAAGAGAGGAGAGGGAAAGAGAGGAGAGGGAAAGAGAGGAGAAGGAGGGAGAGGAGAGAGGGAAAGAGGAGGGAGAGGGAAAGAGGAGGGAGAGGGAAAGAGAGGAGAGAGGGAAAGAGAGGAGAGGGAAAGAGAGGAGAGAGGGAAAAGAGAGGAGGGAGAGGGAAAGAGAGAGGGAGGGGGAAAGAGAGGAGGGAGAAGGAAAGAGAGGAGAGAGGGAAAGAGAGGAGAGAGGGAAAGAGAGGAGAGAGGGAAAGAGAGGAGGGAGAAGGAAGAGAGGAGAGAGTGGGAGAGGGCCTTGGGGGAAAGCTAGAAAGCTGGCTGTGAAAGGTTTTACAATATAAAATCTGTTTATCTGCATATGTCCAAGACATGGCATATGAGGGTGGGTGAGATAACAGATGGGTTGGACAAAATGATCTCCTTCTCTTATGCCGAAGAAGATATTTACTTAAATACTGGAAGTAAGATGATCCAACGTCAAGAGAACGGAAGAATCAAATGCTTTTTTTATTTAAATGTTGAAACAATCTGAAGTCATACGAGGTAGAATCTTACAAGTGTTAGAAACAGTATTTTTTATTTTGCAGTTTAAAAACAACAATAAACAACTCAACATTGAAGTATTCAGACTATTTCTACATTTTGTTACGTTACAACCTTATTCTAAAATGTATTATTTTGTCCCCCCCTCATCAATCTACACACAATACCCCATAACAAACCAAGCAAAAATGTTTTTAGACATTTTCGCTAATTTGTCAAAAATAAACGGAAATATCACATTCAGACCCTTTACTCAGTACTTTGTTGAAGCACCTTTGGCAGCGATTACACCAGAGTTATTTTTTTACCATTATTTAACGAGGCAAGTCAGTTAATTAAGAACAAATTCTTATTTTCAATGACGGCCTAGGAACAGTGGGTTAACTGCCTGTTCAGGGGAACAGTGGGTTAACTGCCTGTTCAGGGAACAGTGGGTTAACTGCCTTGTTCAGGGAACAGTGGGTTAACTGCCTGTTCAGGGGAACAGTGGGTTAACTGCCTGTTCAGGGGAACAGTGGGTTAACTGCCTTGTTCAGGGGAACAGTGGGTTAACTGCCTGTTCAGGGGAACAGTGGGTTAACTGCCTGTTCAGGGAACAGTGGGTTAACTGCCTTGTTCGGGGAACAGTGGGTTAACTGCCTTGTTCAGGGGAACAGTGGGTTAACTGCCTGTTCAGGGGAACAGTGGGTTAACTGCCTTGTTCAGGGGAACAGTGGGTTAACTGCCTTGTTCGGGGAACAGTGGGTTAACTGCCTTGTTCGGGGAACAGTGGGTTAACTGCTTGTTCGGGGAACAGTGGGTTAACTGCCTTGTTCGGGGAACAGTGGGTTAACTGCCTTGTTCGGGAACAGTGGGTTAACTGCCTGTTCAGGGAACAGTGGGTTAACTGCCTGTTCGGGGAACAGTGGGTTAACTGCCTGTTCAGGGAACAGTGGGTTAACTGCCTGTTCAGGGGAACAGTGGGTTAACTGCCTGTTCAGGGAACAGTGGGTTAACTGCCTTGTTCAGGGAACAGTGGGTTAACTGCCTTGTTCAGGGGAACAGTGGGTTAACTGCCTGTTCAGGGGGAACAGTGGGTTAACTGCCTTGTTCAGGGGAACAGTGGGTTAACTGCCTGTTCAGGGGAACAGTGGGTTAACTGCCTTGTTCAGGGGAACAGTGGGTTAACTGCCTTGTTCAGGGGAACAGTGGGTTAACTGCCTTGTTCAGGGAACAGTGGGTTAACTGCCTTGTTCAGGGAACAGTGGGTTAACTGCCTTGTTCAGGGGAACAGTGGGTTAACTGCCTTGTTCAGGGGAACAGTGGGTTAACTGCCTTGTTCAGGGGAACAGTGGGTTAACTGCCTTGTTCAGGGAACAGTGGGTTAACTGCCTTGTTCAGGGGAACAGTGGGTTAACTGCCTTGTTCAGGGAACAGTGGGTTAACTGCCTTGTTCAGGGAACAGTGGGTTAACTGCCTGTTCAGGGGAACAGTGGGTTAACTGCCTGTTCAGGGGAACAGTGGGTTAACTGCCTTGTTCAGGGAACAGTGGGTTAACTGCCTGTTCAGGGGAACAGTGGGTTAACTGCCTTGTTCAGGGAACAGTGGGTTAACTGCCTTGTTCAGGGAACAGTGGGTTAACTGCCTTGTTCAGGGAACAGTGGGTTAACTGCCTTGTTCAGGGAACAGTGGGTTAACTGCCTTGTTCAGGGAACAGTGGGTTAACTGCTTGTTCAGGGAACAGTGGGTTAACTGCCTTGTTCAGGGGAACAGTGGTTAACTGCCTGTTCAGGGGAACAGTGGGTTAACTGCCTGTTCAGGGGAACAGTGGGTTAACTGCCTGTTCAGGGGAACAGTGGGTTAACTGCCTGTTCAGGGGAACAGTGGGTTAACTGCCTTGTTCAGGGAACAGTGGGTTAACTGCCTTGTTCAGGGGTGGGTTAACAGGGAACAGTGGGTTAACTGCCTTGTTCAGGGAACAGTGGGTTAACTGCCTTGTTCAGGGAACAGTGGGTTAACTGCCTTGTTCAGGGGAACAGTGGGTTAACTGCCTTGTTCAGGGGAACAGTGGGTTAACTGCCTTGTTCAGGGGAACAGTGGGTTAACTGCCTTGTTCAGGGGAACAGTGGGTTAACTGCCTGTTCAGGGGAACAGTGGGTTAACTGCCTGTTCAGGGGAACAGTGGGTTAACTGCCTTGTTCAGGGAACAGTGGGTTAACTGCCTTGTTCAGGGGAACAGTGGTTAACTGCCTGTTCAGGGGAACAGTGGGTTAACTGCCTTGTTCAGGGAACAGTGGGTTAACTGCCTTGTTCAGGGGAACAGTGGGTTAACTGCCTTGTTCAGGGAACAGTGGGTTAACTGCCTTGTTCAGGGGAACAGTGGGTTAACTGCCTTGTTCAGGGAACAGTGGGTTAACTGCCTTGTTCAGGGAACAGTGGGTTAACTGCCTGTTCAGGGAACAGTGGGTTAACTGCCAGGGAACAGTGGGTTAACTGTTTCAGGGAACAGTGGGTTAACTGCCTTGTTCAGGGAACAGTGGGTTAACTGCCTTGTTCAGGGGAACAGTGGGTTAACTGCCTGTTCAGGGGAACAGTGGGTTAACTGCCTGTTCAGGGGAACAGTGGGTTAACTGCCTTGTTCAGGGAACAGTGGGTTAACTGCCTTGTTCAGGGAACAGTGGGTTAACTGCCTTGTTCAGGGAACAGTGGGTTAACTGCCTTGTTCAGGGAACAGTGGGTTAACTGCTCCTGTTCAGGAACAGGGGTTAACTGCCTGTTCAGGGAACAGTGGGTTAACTGCCTTGTTCAGGGAACAGGGGTTAACTGCCTTGTTCAGGGAACAGTGGGTTAACTGCCTTGTTCAGGGGAACAGTGGGTTAACTGCCTTGTTCAGGGGAACAGTGGGTTAACTGCCTGTTCAGGGAACAGTGGGTTAACTGCCTTGTTCAGGGAACAGGGTTAACTGCCTTGTTCAGGGAACAGTGGGTTAACTGCCTTGTTCAGGGAACAGTGGGTTAACTGCCTGTTCAGGGAACAGTGGGTTAACTGCCTTGTTCAGGGGAACAGTGGGTTAACTGCCTTGTTCAGGGAACAGTGGGTTAACTGCCTTGTTCAGGGGAACAGTGGGTTAACTGCCTTGTTCAGGGGAACAGTGGGTTAACTGCCTTGTTCGGGAACAGTGGGTTAACTGCCTTGTTCAGGGGAACAGTGGGTTAACTGCCTTGTTCAGGGAACAGTGGGTTAACTGCCTGTTCAGGGAACAGTGGGTTAACTGCCTTGTTCAGGGAACAGTGGGTTAACTGCCTTGTTCAGGGAACAGTGGGTTAACTGCCTTGTTCAGGGAACAGTGGGTTAACTGCCTTGTTCAGGGGAACAGTGGGTTAACTGCCTTGTTCAGGGGGAACAGTGGGTTAACTGCCTTGTTCAGGGAACAGGGGTTAACTGCCTGTTCAGGGAACAGTGGGTTAACTGCCTTGTTCAGGGAACAGTGGGTTAACTGCCTTGTTCAGGGGAACAGTGGGTTAACTGCCTTGTTCAGGGGAACAGTGGGTTAACTGCCTTGTTCGGGGAACAGTGGGTTAACTGCCTTGTTCGGGGAACAGTGGGTTAACTGCTTGTTCGGGGAACAGTGGGTTAACTGCCTTGTTCGGGGAACAGTGGGTTAACTGCCTTGTTCGGGGAACAGTGGGTTAACTGCCTGTTCAGGGGAACAGTGGGTTAACTGCCTGTTCGGGGAACAGTGGGTTAACTGCCTGTTCAGGGGAACAGTGGGTTAACTGCCTTGTTCAGGGGAACAGTGGGTTAACTGCCTTGTTCAGGGGAACAGTGGGTTAACTGCCTGTTCAGGGAACAGTGGGTTAACTGCCTTGTTCAGGGGAACAGTGGGTTAACTGCCTGTTCAGGGAACAGTGGGTTAACTGCCTTGTTCAGGGGGAACAGTGGGTTAACTGCCTGTTCAGGGAACAGTGGTTAACTGCCTGTTCGGGGAACAGTGGGTTAACTGCCTGTTCTGGGAACAGTGGGTTAACTGCCTGTTCGGGAACAGTGGGTTAACTGCCTTGTTCAGGGGAACAGTGGGTTAACTGCCTTGTTCGGGAACAGTGGGTTAACTGCCTGTTCAGGGAACAGTGGGTTAACTGCCTTGTTCAGGGGAACAGTGGGTTAACTGCCTGTTCAGGGGAACAGTGGTTAACTGCCTGTTCAGGGGAACAGTGGGTTAACTGCCTTGTTCAGGGAACAGTGGGTTAACTGCCTTGTTCAGGGAACAGTGGGTTAACTGCCTTGTTCAGGGGAACAGTGGGTTAACTGCCTTGTTCAGGGGAACAGTGGGTTAACTGCCTTGTTCAGGGGAACAGTGGGTTAACTGCCTTGTTCAGGGAACAGTGGGTTAACTGCCTTGTTCAGGGGAACAGTGGGTTAACTGCCTTGTTCAGGGAACAGTGGGTTAACTGCCTTGTTCAGGGGAACAGTGGGTTAACTGCCTTGTTCAGGGAACAGTGGGTTAACTGCCTTGTTCAGGGAACAGTGGGTTAACTGCCTGTTCAGGGAACAGTGGGTTAACTGCCTGTTCAGGGGAACAGTGGGTTAACTGCCTTGTTCAGGGAACAGTGGGTTAACTGCCTTGTTCAGGGGAACAGTGGGTTAACTGCCTTGTTCAGGGGAACAGTGGGTTAACTGCCTGTTGAGGGGAACAGTGGGTTAACTGCCTGTTCAGGGAACAGTGGGTTAACTGCCTTGTTCAGGGGAACAGTGGGTTAACTGCCTGTTCAGGGAACAGTGGGTTAACTGCCTGTTCAGGGGAACAGTGGGTTAACTGCCTTGTTCAGGGAACAGTGGGTTAACTGCCTTGTTCAGGGGAACAGTGGGTTAACTGCCTGTTCAGGGAACAGTGGGTTAACTGCCTTGTTCAGGGGAACAGTGGGTTAACTGCCTTGTTCAGGGGAACAGTGGGTTAACTGCCTTGTTCAGGGGAACAGTGGGTTAACTGCCTTGTTCAGGGAACAGTGGGTTAACTGCCTTGTTCAGGGGAACAGTGGGTTAACTGCCTTGTTCAGGGGAACAGTGGGTTAACTGCCTTGTTCAGGGGAACAGTGGGTTAACTGCCTTGTTCAGGGGAACAGTGGGTTAACTGCCTTGTTCAGGGGAACAGTGGGTTAACTGCCTTGTTCAGGGGAACAGTGGGTTAACTGCCTTGTTCAGGGGAACAGTGGGTTAACTGCCTTGTTCAGGGAACAGTGGGTTAACTGCCTTGTTCAGGGGAACAGTGGGTTAACTGCCTTGTTCAGGGGAACAGTGGTTAACTGGGGAACAGTGGGTTAACTGCCTTGTTCAGGGGAACAGTGGGTTAACTGCCTTGTTCAGGGGAACAGTGGGTTAACTGCCTTGTTCAGGGGAACAGTGGGTTAACTGCCTGTTCAGGGAACAGTGGGTTAACTGCCTTGTTCAGGGAACAGTGGGTTAACTGCCTTGTTCAGGGGAACAGTGGGTTAACTGCCTGTTCAGGGGAACAGTGGGTTAACTGCCTGTTCAGGGGAACAGTGGGTTAACTGCCTTGTTCAGGGGAACAGTGGGTTAACTGCCTGTTCAGGGAACAGTGGGTTAACTGCCTTGTTCGGGGAACAGTGGGTTAACTGCCTTGTTCGGGGAACAGTGGGTTAACTGCCTTGTTCGGGGAACAGTGGGTTAACTGCCTTGTTCGGGGAACAGTGGGTTAACTGCCTTGTTCGGGGAACAGTGGGTTAACTGCTTGTTCAGGGGAACAGTGGGTTAACTGCCTTGTTCAGGGAACAGTGGGTTAACTGCCTTGTTCGGGGAACAGTGGGTTAACTGCCTGTTCAGGGGGAACAGTGGGTTAACTGCCTGTTCGGGGAACAGTGGGTTAACTGCCTGTTCTGGGGAACAGTGGGTTAACTGCCTGTTCAGGGGAACAGTGGGTTAACTGCCTGTTCAGGGGAACAGTGGGTTAACTGCCTGTTCAGGGAACAGTGGGTTAACTGCCTGTTCAGGGAACAGTGGGTTAACTGCCTTGTTCAGGGGAACAGTGGGTTAACTGCCTTGTTCAGGGGAACAGTGGGTTAACTGCCTTGTTCAGGGGAACAGTGGGTTAACTGCCTTGTTCAGGGGAACAGTGGGTTAACTGCCTTGTTCAGGGAACAGTGGGTTAACTGCCTTGTTCAGGGAACAGTGGGTTAACTGCCTTGTTCAGGGAACAGTGGGTTAACTGCCTTGTTCAGGGAACAGTGGGTTAACTGCCTTGTTCAGGGGAACAGTGGGTTAACTGCCTTGTTCAGGGGAACAGTGGGTTAACTGCCTTGTTCAGGGAACAGTGGGTTAACTGCCTTGTTCAGGGAAAAGTGGGTTAACTGCCTTGTTCAGGGGAACAGTGGGTTAACTGCCTTGTTCAGGGAACAGTGGGTTAACTGCCTTGTTCAGGGAACAGTGGGTTAACTGCCTTGTTCAGGGAACAGTGGGTTAACTGCCTTGTTCAGGGAACAGTGGGTTAACTGCCTTGTTCAGGGGAACAGTGGGTTAACTGCCTTGTTCAGGGAACAGTGGGTTAACTGCCTTGTTCAGGGGAACAGTGGGTTAACTGCCTTGTTCAGGGGAACAGTGGGTTAACTGTCTTGTTCAGGGGAACAGTGGGTTAACTGCCTTGTTCAGGGAACAGTGGGTTAACTGCCTTGTTCAGGGGAACAGTGGGTTAACTGCCTTGTTCAGGGAACAGTGGGTTAACTGCCTTGTTCAGGGGAACAGTGGGTTAACTGCCTTGTTCAGGGGAACAGTGGGTTAACTGCCTGTTCAGGGGAACAGTGGGTTAACTGCCTGTTCAGGGAACAGTGGGTTAACTGCCTTGTTCAGGGGAACAGTGGGTTAACTGCCTGTTCAGGGGAACAGTGGGTTAACTGCCTTGTTCAGGGAACAGTGGGTTAACTGCCTTGTTCAGGGAACAGTGGGTTAACTGCCTTGTTCAGGGGAACAGTGGGTTAACTGCCTTGTTCAGGGGAACAGTGGGTTAACTGCCTTGTTCAGGGAACAGTGGGTTAACTGCCTTGTTCAGGGGAACAGTGGGTTAACTGCCTTGTTCAGGGGAACAGTGGGTTAACTGCCTTGTTCAGGGGAACAGTGGGTTAACTGCCTGTTCAGGGGAACAGTGGGTTAACTGCCTGTTCAGGGGAACAGTGGGTTAACTGCCTGTTCAGGGGAACAGTGGGTTAACTGCCTGTTCAGGGGAACAGTGGGTTAACTGCCTGTTCAGGGAACAGTGGGTTAACTGCCTTGTTCAGGGGAACAGTGGGTTAACTGCCTTGTTCAGGGAACAGTGGGTTAACTGCCTGTTCAGGGGAACAGTGGGTTAACTGCCTTGTTCAGGGGAACAGTGGGTTAACTGCCTTGTTCAGGGGAACAGTGGGTTAACTGCCTGTTCAGGGAACAGTGGGTTAACTGCCTTGTTCAGGGGAACAGTGGGTTAACTGCCTTGTTCAGGGGAACAGTGGGTTAACTGCCTTGTTCAGGGAACAGTGGGTTAACTGCCTTGTTCAGGGAACAGTGGGTTAACTGCCTTGTTCAGGGGAACAGTGGGTTAACTGCCTTGTTCAGGGGAACAGTGGGTTAACTGCCTTGTTCAGGGGAACAGTGGGTTAACTGCCTTGTTCAGGGAACAGTGGGTTAACTGCCTTGTTCAGGGGAACAGTGGGTTAACTGCCTTGTTCAGGGAACAGTGGGTTAACTGCCTTGTTCAGGGGAACAGTGGGTTAACTGCCTTGTTCAGGGGAACAGTGGGTTAACTGCCTTGTTCAGGGGAACAGTGGGTTAACTGCCTTGTTCAGGGGAACAGTGGGTTAACTGCCTTGTTCAGGGGAACAGTGGGTTAACTGCCTTGTTCAGGGAACAGTGGGTTAACTGCCTTGTTCAGGGGAACAGTGGGTTAACTGCCTGTTCAGGGGAACAGTGGGTTAACTGCCTTGTTCAGGGAACAGTGGGTTAACTGCCTGTTCAGGGAACAGTGGGTTAACTGCCTTGTTCAGGGAACAGTGGGTTAACTGCCTTGTTCAGGGGAACAGTGGGTTAACTGCCTGTTGAGGGGAACAGTGGGTTAACTGCCTGTTGAGGGGAACAGTGGGTTAACTGCCTGTTCAGGGAACAGTGGGTTAACTGCCTTGTTCAGGGGAACAGTGGGTTAACTGCCTGTTCAGGGGAACAGTGGGTTAACTGCCTGTTCAGGGGAACAGTGGGTTAACTGCCTTGTTCAGGGGGAACAGTGGGTTAACTGCCTTGTTCAGGGGAACAGTGGGTTAACTGCCTTGTTCAGGGAACAGTGGGTTAACTGCCTTGTTCAGGGGAACAGTGGGTTAACTGCCTTGTTCAGGGAACAGTGGGTTAACTGCCTTGTTCAGGGGAACAGTGGGTTAACTGCCTTGTTCAGGGGAACAGTGGGTTAACTGCCTTGTTCAGGGGAACAGTGGGTTAACTGCCTTGTTCAGGGAACAGTGGGTTAACTGCCTTGTTCAGGGGAACAGTGGGTTAACTGCCTTGTTCAGGGAACAGTGGGTTAACTGCCTTGTTCAGGGGAACAGTGGGTTAACTGCCTTGTTCAGGGGAACAGTGGGTTAACTGCCTTGTTCAGGGGAACAGTGGGTTAACTGCCTTGTTCAGGGGAACAGTGGGTTAACTGCCTTGTTCAGGGGAACAGTGGGTTAACTGCCTTGTTCAGGGGAACAGTGGGTTAACTGCCTTGTTCAGGGGAACAGTGGGTTAACTGCCTTGTTCAGGGGAACAGTGGGTTAACTGCCTTGTTCAGGGGGAACAGTGGGTTAACTGCCTGTTCAGGGAACAGTGGGTTAACTGCCTTGTTCAGGGGAACAGTGGGTTAACTGCCTTGTTCAGGGAACAGTGGGTTAACTGCCTGTTCAGGGGAACAGTGGGTTAACTGCCTGTTCAGGGGAACAGTGGGTTAACTGCCTTGTTCAGGGGAACAGTGGGTTAACTGCCTTGTTCAGGGAACAGTGGGTTAACTGCCTTGTTCAGGGGAACAGTGGGTTAACTGCCTTGTTCAGGGAACAGTGGGTTAACTGCCTTGTTCAGGGGAACAGTGGGTTAACTGCCTTGTTCGGGAACAGTGGGTTAACTGCCTTGTTCGGGGAACAGTGGGTTAACTGCCTTGTTCGGGGAACAGTGGGTTAACTGCCTTGTTCGGGGGAACAGTGGGTTAACTGCTTGTTCGGGGAACAGTGGGTTAACTGCCTGTTCGGGGAACAGTGGGTTAACTGCCTGTTCGGGAACAGTGGGTTAACTGCCTGTTCTGGGGAACAGTGGGTTAACTGCCTGTTCGGGGAACAGTGGGTTAACTGCCTGTTCGGGAACAGTGGGTTAACTGCCTTGTTCAGGGAACAGTGGGTTAACTGCCTGTTCCTGGGTTAACTGCCTTGTTCAGGGGAACAGTGGGTTAACTGCCTGTTCAGGGGAACAGTGGGTTAACTGCCTTGTTCAGGGGAACAGTGGGTTAACTGCCTTGTTCAGGGGAACAGTGGGTTAACTGCCTTGTTCAGGGAACAGTGGGTTAACTGCCTTGTTCAGGGAACAGTGGGTTAACTGCCTTGTTCAGGGGAACAGTGGGTTAACTGCCTTGTTCAGGGGAACAGTGGGTTAACTGCCTTGTTCAGGGAACAGTGGGTTAACTGCCTTGTTCAGGGGAACAGTGGGTTAACTGCCTTGTTCAGGGAACAGTGGGTTAACTGCCTTGTTCAGGGGAACAGTGGGTTAACTGCCTTGTTCAGGGAACAGTGGGTTAACTGCCTTGTTCAGGGGAACAGTGGGTTAACTGCCTTGTTCAGGGAACAGTGGGTTAACTGCCTTGTTCAGGGAACAGTGGGTTAACTGCCTTGTTCAGGGAACAGTGGGTTAACTGCCTTGTTCAGGGAACAGTGGGTTAACTGCCTTGTTCAGGGAACAGTGGGTTAACTGCCTTGTTCAGGGAACAGTGGGTTAACTGCCTTGTTCAGGGAACAGTGGGTTAACTGCCTTGTTCAGGGGAACAGTGGGTTAACTGCCTGTTCAGGGGAACAGTGGGTTAACTGCCTTGTTCAGGGAACAGTGGGTTAACTGCCTGTTCAGGGAACAGTGGGTTAACTGCCTGTTCAGGGGAACAGTGGGTTAACTGCCTTGTTCAGGGAACAGTGGGTTAACTGCCTTGTTCAGGGAACAGTGGGTTAACTGCCTGTTCAGGGGAACAGTGGGTTAACTGCCTTGTTCAGGGGAACAGTGGGTTAACTGCCTGTTCAGGGAACAGTGGGTTAACTGCCTTGTTCAGGGGAACAGTGGGTTAACTGCCTTGTTCAGGGGAACAGTGGGTTAACTGCCTTGTTCAGGGGAACAGTGGGTTAACTGCCTGTTCAGGGGAACAGTGGGTTAACTGCCTTGTTCAGGGGAACAGTGGGTTAACTGCCTGTTCAGGGAACAGTGGGTTAACTGCCTGTTCAGGGGAACAGTGGGTTAACTGCCTGTTCAGGGGAACAGTGGGTTAACTGCCTGTTCAGGGAACAGTGGGTTAACTGCCTGTTCAGGGGAACAGTGGGTTAACTGCCTGTTCAGGGAACAGTGGGTTAACTGCCTTGTTCAGGGGAACAGTGGGTTAACTGCCTGTTCAGGGGAACAGTGGGTTAACTGCCTTGTTCAGGGAACAGTGGGTTAACTGCCTTGTTCAGGGGAACAGTGGGTTAACTGCCTGTTCAGGGAACAGTGGGTTAACTGCCTTGTTCAGGGAACAGTGGGTTAACTGCCTGTTCAGGGAACAGTGGGTTAACTGCCTTGTTCAGGGAACAGTGGGTTAACTGCCTTGTTCAGGGAACAGTGGGTTAACTGCCTTGTTCAGGGGAACAGTGGGTTAACTGCCTTGTTCAGGGGAACAGTGGGTTAACTGCCTTGTTCAGGGGAACAGTGGGTTAACTGCCTTGTTCAGGGGAACAGTGGGTTAACTGCCTTGTTCAGGGGAACAGTGGGTTAACTGCCTTGTTCAGGGAACAGTGGGTTAACTGCCTTGTTCAGGGGAACAGTGGGTTAACTGCCTTGTTCAGGGAACAGTGGGTTAACTGCCTTGTTCAGGGGAACAGTGGGTTAACTGCCTTGTTCAGGGGAACAGTGGGTTAACTGCCTTGTTCAGGGAACAGTGGGTTAACTGCCTTGTTCAGGGAACAGTGGGTTAACTGCCTTGTTCAGGGAACAGTGGGTTAACTGCCTTGTTCAGGGAACAGTGGGTTAACTGCCTTGTTCAGGGAACAGTGGGTTAACTGCCTTGTTCAGGGGAACAGTGGGTTAACTGCCTGTTCAGGGGAACAGTGGGTTAACTGCCTTGTTCAGGGGAACAGTGGGTTAACTGCCTTGTTCAGGGGAACAGTGGGTTAACTGCCTGTTCAGGGAACAGTGGGTTAACTGCCTGTTCAGGGGAACAGTGGGTTAACTGCCTGTTCAGGGAACAGTGGGTTAACTGCCTGTTCAGGGAACAGTGGGTTAACTGCCTGTTCAGGGGAACAGTGGGTTAACTGCCTGTTCAGGGAACAGTGGGTTAACTGCCTTGTTCAGGGAACAGTGGGTTAACTGTCTGTTCAGGGGAACAGTGGGTTAACTGCCTTGTTCAGGGGAACAGTGGGTTAACTGCCTTGTTCAGGGGAACAGTGGGTTAACTGCCTTGTTCAGGGAACAGTGGGTTAACTGCCTTGTTCAGGGAACAGTGGGTTAACTGCCTTGTTCAGGGGAACAGTGGGTTAACTGCCTTGTTCGGGGAACAGTGGGTTAACTGCCTGTTCAGGGGAACAGTGGGTTAACTGCCTGTTCAGGGAACAGTGGGTTAACTGCCTGTTCAGGGAACAGTGGGTTAACTGCCTGTTCAGGGGAACAGTGGGTTAACTGCCTGTTCAGGGGAACAGTGGGTTAACTGCCTGTTCAGGGGAACAGTGGGTTAACTGCCTTGTTCAGGGAACAGTGGGTTAACTGCCTTGTTCAGGGAACAGTGGGTTAACTGCCTGTTCAGGGGAACAGTGGGTTAACTGCCTGTTCAGGGGAACAGTGGGTTAACTGCCTTGTTCAGGGAACAGTGGGTTAACTGCCTTGTTCAGGGGAACAGTGGGTTAACTGCCTTGTTCAGGGGAACAGTGGGTTAACTGCCTTGTTCAGGGAACAGTGGGTTAACTGCCTTGTTCAGGGAACAGTGGGTTAACTGCCTTGTTCAGGGAACAGTGGGTTAACTGCCTTGTTCAGGGAACAGTGGGTTAACTGCCTGTTCAGGGAACAGTGGGTTAACTGCCTGTTCAGGGGAACAGTGGGTTAACTGCCTGTTCAGGGGAACAGTGGGTTAACTGCCTGTTCAGGGGAACAGTGGGTTAACTGCCTGTTCAGGGGAACAGTGGGTTAACTGCCTGTTCAGGGAACAGTGGGTTAACTGCCTTGTTCAGGGAACAGTGGGTTAACTGCCTTGTTCAGGGGAACAGTGGGTTAACTGCCTTGTTCAGGGGAACAGTGGGTTAACTGCCTTGTTCAGGGGAACAGTGGGTTAACTGCCTTGTTCAGGGAACAGTGGGTTAACTGCCTTGTTCGGGGAACAGTGGGTTAACTGCCTGTTCGGGGAACAGTGGGTTAACTGCCTGTTCAGGGGAACAGTGGGTTAACTGCCTGTTCAGGGGAACAGTGGGTTAACTGCCTTGTTCAGGGGAACAGTGGGTTAACTGCCTGTTCAGGGGAACAGTGGGTTAACTGCCTGTTCAGGGGAACAGTGGGTTAACTGCCTTGTTCAGGGGAACAGTGGGTTAACTGCCTTGTTCAGGGGAACAGTGGGTTAACTGCCTGTTCAGGGGAACAGTGGGTTAACTGCCTGTTCAGGGGAACAGTGGGTTAACTGCCTTGTTCAGGGAACAGTGGGTTAACTGCCTTGTTCAGGGAACAGTGGGTTAACTGCCTTGTTCAGGGAACAGTGGGTTAACTGCCTTGTTCAGGGGAACAGTGGGTTAACTGCCTTGTTCAGGGAACAGTGGGTTAACTGCCTTGTTCAGGGGAACAGTGGGTTAACTGCCTTGTTCAGGGAACAGTGGGTTAACTGCCTGTTCAGGGAACAGTGGGTTAACTGCCTGTTCAGGGGAACAGTGGGTTAACTGCCTGTTCAGGGGAACAGTGGGTTAACTGCCTGTTCAGGGAACAGTGGGTTAACTGCCTGTTCAGGGAACAGTGGGTTAACTGCCTGTTCAGGGAACAGTGGGTTAACTGCCTTGTTCAGGGAACAGTGGGTTAACTGCCTTGTTCAGGGGAACAGTGGGTTAACTGCCTTGTTCAGGGGAACAGTGGGTTAACTGCCTGTTCAGGGGAACAGTGGGTTAACTGCCTTGTTCAGGGGAACAGTGGGTTAACTGCCTGTTCAGGGAACAGTGGGTTAACTGCCTTGTTCAGGGAACAGTGGGTTAACTGCCTTGTTCAGGGGAACAGTGGGTTAACTGCCTTGTTCAGGGGAACAGTGGGTTAACTGCCTTGTTCAGGGGAACAGTGGGTTAACTGCCTTGTTCAGGGGAACAGTGGGTTAACTGCCTTGTTCAGGGAACAGTGGGTTAACTGCCTTGTTCAGGGGAACAGTGGGTTAACTGCCTTGTTCAGGGAACAGTGGGTTAACTGCCTTGTTCAGGGGAACAGTGGGTTAACTGCCTTGTTCAGGGAACAGTGGGTTAACTGCCTTGTTCAGGGGAACAGTGGGTTAACTGCCTTGTTCAGGGGAACAGTGGGTTAACTGCCTTGTTCAGGGAACAGTGGGTTAACTGCCTTGTTCAGGGAACAGTGGGTTAACTGCCTGTTCAGGGGAACAGTGGGTTAACTGCCTTGTTCAGGGGAACAGTGGGTTAACTGCCTTGTTCAGGGGAACAGTGGGTTAACTGCCTGTTCAGGGAACAGTGGGTTAACTGCCTGTTCAGGGGAACAGTGGGTTAACTGCCTGTTCAGGGGAACAGGGTTAACTGCCTGTTCAGGGAACAGTGGGTTAACTGCCTGTTCAGGGGAACAGTGGGTTAACTGCCTTGTTCAGGGGAACAGTGGGTTAACTGTCTGTTCAGGGAACAGTGGGTTAACTGCCTTGTTCAGGGAACAGTGGGTTAACTGCCTTGTTCAGGGGAACAGTGGGTTAACTGCCTTGTTCAGGGGAACAGTGGGTTAACTGCCTTGTTCAGGGGAACAGTGGGTTAACTGCCTTGTTCAGGGGAACAGTGGGTTAACTGCCTTGTTCGGGGAACAGTGGGTTAACTGCTTGTTCGGGGAACAGTGGGTTAACTGCCTTGTTCGGGGGAACAGTGGGTTAACTGCCTGTTCAGGGGAACAGTGGGTTAACTGCCTGTTCAGGGAACAGTGGGTTAACTGCCTGTTCAGGGGAACAGTGGGTTAACTGCCTGTTCAGGGAACAGTGGGTTAACTGCCTGTTCAGGGGAACAGTGGGTTAACTGCCTGTTCAGGGGAACAGTGGGTTAACTGCCTTGTTCAGGGAACAGTGGGTTAACTGCCTGTTCAGGGGAACAGTGGGTTAACTGCCTTGTTCAGGGGAACAGTGGGTTAACTGCCTGTTCAGGGGAACAGTGGGTTAACTGCCTTGTTCAGGGAACAGTGGGTTAACTGCCTTGTTCAGGGGAACAGTGGGTTAACTGCCTTGTTCAGGGGAACAGTGGGTTAACTGCCTTGTTCAGGGGAACAGTGGGTTAACTGCCTTGTTCAGGGAACAGTGGGTTAACTGCCTTGTTCAGGGGAACAGTGGGTTAACTGCCTTGTTCAGGGGAACAGTGGGTTAACTGCCTTGTTCAGGGAACAGTGGGTTAACTGCCTTGTTCAGGGGAACAGTGGGTTAACTGCCTTGTTCAGGGGAACAGTGGGTTAACTGCCTTGTTCAGGGAACAGTGGGTTAACTGCCTTGTTCAGGGGAACAGTGGGTTAACTGCCTTGTTCAGGGGAACAGTGGGTTAACTGCCTGTTCAGGGAACAGTGGGTTAACTGCCTGTTCAGGGGAACAGTGGGTTAACTGCCTGTTCAGGGGAACAGTGGGTTAACTGCCTGTTCAGGGGAACAGTGGGTTGACTGCCTTGTTCAGGGAACAGTGGGTTAACTGCCTTGTTCAGGGGAACAGTGGGTTAACTGCCTTGTTCAGGGAACAGTGGGTTAACTGCCTTGTTCAGGGGAACAGTGGGTTAACTGCCTTGTTCAGGGAACAGTGGGTTAACTGCCTTGTTCAGGGGAACAGTGGGTTAACTGCCTTGTTCAGGGAACAGTGGGTTAACTGCCTTGTTCAGGGGAACAGTGGGTTAACTGCCTTGTTCAGGGAACAGTGGGTTAACTGCCTTGTTCAGGGGAACAGTGGGTTAACTGCCTTGTTCAGGGGAACAGTGGGTTAACTGCCTTGTTCAGGGAAGAATTAAAAATGTGTACATTGTAAGCATGGGGATTTGAACTTGCAATCTTTCGGTTCCTAGCCCCAAAGCTCTAACCAAAAGGCTACCTGCCGCCCGGGTATGATGCTGTATTTGGGGAGTTTCTCCCAATCTTCTCTGCAGATCCTCTCAAGCTCTGTCAAGTTTGTTGGGGAGTGTTGCTGTACAGCTATTTTCAGGTCTCTCCAGAGATGTTAGATCGGGTTCAAGTCCGGGTTCTGGCTGGGCCACTCAAGGACATTCAGAGACTTGTCCCGAAGCCACACCTGCGTTGTCTTGATAGTGTGTTTAGGGTCGTTGTCCTGTTGGAAGGTGAACCTTCGCCCCAGTCTGAGGTCTTGAGCCCTCTGGAGCAGGTTTTCATCAAGGATCTCTCTGTACTTTGCTCCGTTCATCTTTCCCTCGATCCTGACTAGTCTCCCAGTCCCTTCACCAGATGATGAATACATCATATCCATTATGGGCGACATTAAAGGAATGTGTTCTATGAGGCTACTTTATGGTCCTGCGAAAACAGGAAGTGTATTCTGTAAGAAATGCCCTGGAGCATCAAGTCAATGCGCAAGTTTAACCCCCCCAAGTCATCGCGCATGTTGTATGTGTGTGTATATATAGTCCTGTGTGTGTGTGTATGTGTATACAGTCCTGTGTATGTGTGTGTATGTGTGTGTGTGTGTATACAGTCCTGTGTATGTGTGTGTATGTGTGTGTGTATATACAGTCCTGTTTATGTGTGTGTGTGTGTGTGTGTATATACAGTCCTGTTTATGTGTGTGTGTGTATGTGTGTGTGTGTATACAGTCCTGTGTATGTGTGTATGTGTGTGTGTATATACAGTCCTGTTTATGTGTGTGTGTGTATGTGTGTGTGTGTGTATACAGTCCTGTGTGTGTGTGTGTGTGTGTGTATACAGTCCTGTGTGTGTGTGTGTATGTGTGTGTGTATATACAGTCCTGTTTATGTGTGTGTGTGTATGTGTGTGTGTGTGTGTGTGTGTATACAGTCCTGTGTATGTGTGTATATACAGTCCTGTTTGTGTGTGTGTGTGTGTGTGTATACAGTCCTGTGTGTGTGTGTGTATGTGTGTGTGTATATACAGTCCTGTGTGTGTGTGTGTATGTGTGTGTGTGTGTATACAGTCCTGTGTATGTGTGTATATACAGTCCTGTTTGTGTGTGTGTGTGTGTGTATACAGTCCTGTGTGTGTGTGTATGTGTGTGTGTATATACAGTCCTGTTTATGTGTGTGTGTGTGTGTGTGTGTGTGTGTGTGTGTGTGTATACAGTCCTGTGTGTGTGTATATACAGTCCTGTGTGTATGTGTGTGTGTGTGTGTGTGTATGTGTGTGTGTGTATACAGTCCTGTGTGTATGTGTGTGTATACAGTCCTGTGTGTATGTGTGCGTATGTGTGTGTGTATGTGTGTGTGTATATACAGTCCTGTGAGAGAGAAAATTAACCTTGATAACAGACGGAATCATCTAATTTAAAAGTTATTTTATTATAAATAATAATAATATATATATAGTTTTTCCATTTACAATGACCGTTTTGTAAACCAAAGGGGCCGATAGTTATTGTGTTTGGTATCTATTATAGTTCCTGTTGGTCAGCGGCGCCCTTATGTACAGATCTAGTATCAGTTTCCTGGGGGGGGGAAATCAGCATCTAGGAGCCCCTTCCCCAATCCTAACCTCAGACATTGGGGAGGGGGTGACTCAGCATCTAGGAGCCCCTTCCCCAATCCTAACCTCAGACATTGGGGAGGGGGGGAATCAGCATCTAGGAGCCCCTTCCCCAATCCTAACCTCAGACATTGGGGAGGGGGAATCAGCATCTGGGAGCCCCTTCCCCAATCCTAACCTCAGACATTGGGGAGGGGGATCAGCATCTAGGAGCCCCTCCCCAATCCTAACCTCAGACATTGGGGAGGGGGGGAATCAGCATCTAGGAGCCCCTTCCCCAATCCTAACCTCAGACATTGGGGAGGGGGGGGATCAGCATCTAGGAGCCCCCTCCCCAATCCTAACCTCAGCATCTAGGAGCCCCTTCCCCAATCCTAACCTCAGCATCTAGGAGCCCCTCCCCAATCCTAACCTCAGACATTGGGGAGGGGGGGGAAATCAGCATCTAGGAGCCCCTTCCCCAATCCTAACCTCAGACATTGGGGAGGGGGGGGGGAATCAGCATCTAGGAGCCCCCTCCCCAATCCTAACCTCAGCATCTAGAAGCCCCTTCCCCAATCCTAACCTCAGCATCTAGGAGCCCCTTCCCGAATCCTAACCTCAGCATCTAGGAGCCCCTTCCCCAATCCTAACCTCAGCATCTAGGAGCCCCTTCCCCAATCCTAACCTCAGCATCTAGGAGCCCCCTCCCCAATCCTAACCTCAGCATCTAGGAGCCCAATCCTAACCTCAGCATCCCAATCCTAACCTCAGCATCTAGGAGCCCCCTCCCCAATCCTAACCTCAGCATCTAGAAGCCCCTTCCCCAATCCTAACCTCAGCATCTAGGAGCCCCTTCCCCAATCCTAACCTCAGCATCTAGGAGCCCCTTCCCCAATCCTAACCTCAGCATCTAGGAGCCCCTTCCCCAATCCTAACCTCAGCATCTAGGAGCCCCTTCCCCAATCCTAACCTCAGCATCTTGGAGCCCCCTCCCCAATCCTAACCTCAGCATCTAGGAGCCCCTCCCCAGTCCTAACCTCAGACATTGGGGAGGGGGGTGAATCAGCATCTAGGAGCCCCTTCCCCAATCCTAACCTCAGCATCTAGGAGCCCCCTCCCCAATCCTAACCTCAGCATCTAGGAGCCCCCTCCCCAATCCTAACCTCAGCATCTAGGAGCCCCTTCCCCAATCCTAACCTCAGACATTGGGGAGGGGGAGGGGGTGAATCAGCATCTAAGAGCCCCTTCCCCAATCCTAACCTCAGCATCTAGGAGCCCCTTCCCCAATCCTAACCTCAGCATCTAGGAGCCCCCTCCCCAATCCTAACCTCAGCATCTAGGAGCCCCTTCCCCAATCCTAACCTCAGCATCTAGGAGCCCCTTCCCCAATCCTAACCTCAGCATCTAGGAGCCCCTCCCCAATCCTAACCTCAGCATCTAGGAGCCCCCTCCCCAATCCTAACCTCAGCATCTAGGAGCCCCCTCCCCAATCCTAACCTCAGCATCTAGGAGCCCCTTCCCCAATCCTAACCTCAGCATCTAGGAGCCCCTTCCCCAATCCTAACCTCAGCATCTAGGAGCCCCCTCCCCAATCCTAACCTCAGCATCTAGGAGCCCCCTCCCCAATCCTAACCTCAGCATCTAGGAGCCCCTTCCCCAATCCTAACCTCAGCATCTAGGAGCCCCCTCCCCAATCCTAACCTCAGCATCTAGGAGCCCCTTCCCCAATCCTAACCTCAGCATCTAGGAGCCCCTTCCCCAATCCTAACCTCAGCATCTAGGAGCCCCTTCCCCAATCCTAACCTCAGCATCTAGGAGCCCCTTCCCCAATCCTAACCTCAGCATCTAGGAGCCCCTTCCCCAATCCTAACCTCAGACATTGGGGAGGGGGGTGACTCAGCATCTAGGGAGCCCCTTCCCCAATCCTAACCTCAGACATTGGGGAGAGGGGGATCAGCATCTAGGAGCCCCTTCCCCGTAACGAGGGACTGCGCGTCGTGATGAAAGCGGTCTGAATTGAACCTTCCCTCCCAGGAAGCATTGCACTCGAATGTAAATAATAATAATCGATAAGTCTTGATATTCACCACCAGAGATTGGTATTTTTCTCCCCAACAGAACTACAAAATACATGATATTTTCTGACCACAGAGCAGTTGAGCCCTGTGTTCATTTACAAAATAATAAAATAAACTAGATCGACAGTTGTTGAACGGCTGGTTAGATTGATTGATTAAAAAACATAAATGTGATTAATTTTGACCACTGAGTGGCTGAATGTGTCCTCTCATTCCCCCTCGGTCCCTCCCTCTCCCTCTCCCGGTCGTCCCCTCGGTCCCCCCCTCTCCCCCGGTCGTCCGGTTCCCCCCTCGCTCCCTCTCCCCCTCCCCGGTCCCCCCTCGCTCCCTCTCCCCGGTCCCGCCCCGGTCCCCCCTCCTCCTTGAAAATGACTTCTCTTTGGAAGTTATCCTAGAGAAGGTAGAATATTAAATCCCAAATAGATAAGATTCCTGATGTTCGTCAGCTAACGCGCTAGCATTAAGTCAAGTTGGTAAAACCCCGGTCGTCCGGTCCACCCCCTCCCCCGGTCGTCCGGTCCCTCCCCCGGTCGTCCGGTCCCTCCCCCGTCCCCCCCCTCGGTCCCTCCCCCCTCGGCATTGTGGTTTAAAGCCAGCGTACAAAACACTAAAGTAATTAGACAAAATAAAAATGAAACTTAAATCCAGAAAGCATAGAAATATCATACGTACGTTTCTACCACATATCAGACTTGCTTTCAATGAGTATTACAGATCTATACACTGGCATTTCTACGTGAAACCTGCTATACTACTGCCCATAATCTGGGGAGAGATGTTGACAACTCCTTCAATTATGAACAAATACAAAAATGTCATGATTTCAATTGAGTCCATTTCTGATATTTATTTTGATAAGGGAAGATGTTTACACACAGAGCCTCGGTAACAAGTCCTCTAGACCACAGTGTGAAAGAGGAACACACAGACACACACTCTCTCTCTCTTAATCAAACACACACACACTCTCTCTCTCTCTCAAACACACACACACACACTCTCTCTCAATCAAACACACACACACTCACACACACACTCTCTCTCTCAAACACACACACACACACACACACACTCTCTCAATCAAACACACTCTCTCTCTCTCAATCAAACACACAGACACACACTCTCTCTCTCTTAATCAAACACACACACTCTCATTCAGACAGACACAGACACACACACACTCTCTCTCTCTCTCTCTCTCTCTCTCTCTCTCAATCAAACACACAGACACACACTCTCATTCAGACAGACACAGACACACAGGGCTGGATATATATATTGACAGTTCTCCTGTGAAAGTGAACATTAGAGTCAGGACATGACCCAGTCTAGGTTTCTGTAGAAAAGGATGTGAGGGGCGGGGCCATAGGGAGGTCCACAGTCCATGTCAGTATGGGTGTGTGTGTACAAACTGCCCTAGGGTGGTTGTGTGTGTGTACAAACTGCCCTGGGGTGGTTGTGTGTGTGTACAAACTGCCCTGGGGTGGTTGTGTGTGTGTTTGTGTGTGTGTGTGTTTAGTCGTTGTCTTCATCCTCCTCTTCGCTCTCCTCAATCCCGTCACTGTCCTCCTGTTCCTCGTCTTCCTCCTCCGTTTCTGGGATGTCCCACTGGGGGTGGTTATCCAACACCGCCTTGGCCTCGTGCACCTCCAGCTGGTACGGTTAAAACACAGTTAAAACACAGTTAAAACACAGTTACAATACACACAGTTAAAATATATAGTTACAATACACACAGTTAAAATATATAGTTACAATACACAGCCACAATATGGTTAAAACACAGTTAAAATATATAGTTACAATACACAGTTAAAATATATAGTTACAATACACAGCCACAATATGGTTAAAACACAGTTAAAATATATAGTTACAATACACAGTTACAACACACAGTTAAAATATATAGTTACAACACACAGTTAAAATATATAGTTACAACACACAGTTACAATATATAGTTACAACACACAGTTACAATATATAGTTACAATACACAGTTAAAATATATAGTTACAATACACAGTTAAAATATATAGTTACAACACACAGTTAAAATATATAGTTACAATACACAGTTAAAATATATAGTTACAATACACAGTTAAAATATATAGTTACAATACACAGTTACAATACAGTTACAATATATAGTTACAATACACAGTTAAAATATATAGTTACAACACAGTTACAATATATAGTTACAATACACAGTTACAATATATAGTTACAATACACAGTTACAATATATAGTTACAATACACAGTTAAAATATATAGTTACAATACACAGTTACAATACAGTTACAATATATAGTTACAATACACAGTTAAAATATATAGTTACAATACAGTTACAATATATAGTTACAATACACAGTCGGAGACTGCAGACAGAAATGAGCTGCTGGTCTGAATCCTGTTGTACTTCAAACTACATCTCCACTTAGACTGAAGTACAATATGACATAAATCCTGCAGTAGGTCAAAGCTGTGTGTTGTGGGTAAAACATGGGTGGACCAGGCATTGTGGTGCTGTAAAACATGGGTGGACCAGGCATTGTGGTGCTGTAAAACATGGGTGGACCAGGCATTGTGGTGCTGTAAAACATGGGTGGACCAGGCATTGTGGTGCTGTAAAACATGGGTGGACCAGGCATTGTGGTGCTGTAAAACATGGCATTGTGGTGCTGTAAAACATGGGTGGACCAGGCATTGTGGTGCTGTAAAACATGGGTGGACCAGGCATTGTGGTGCTGTAAAACATGGGTGGACAAGGCATTGTGGTGCTGTAAAACATGGGTGGACCAGGCATTGTGGTGCTGTAAAACATGGGTGGACCAGGCATTGTGGTGCTGTAAAACATGGGTGGACCAGGCATTGTGGTGCTGTAAAACATGGGTGGACCAGGCATTGTGGTGCTGTAAAACATGGCATTGTGGTGCTGTAAAACATGGGTGGACCAGGCATTGTGGTGCTGTAAAACATGGGTGGACCAGGCATTGTGGTGCTGTAAAACATGGGTGGACCAGGCATTGTGGTGCTGTAAAACATGGGTGGACCAGGCATTGTGGTGCTGTAAAACATGGGTGGACCAGGCATTGTGGTGCTGTAAAACATGGGTGGACCAGGCATCGTGGTGCTGTAAAACATGGGTGGACCAGGCATTGTGGTGCTGTAAAACATGGGTGGACCAGGCATTGTGGTGCTGTAAAACATGGGTGGACCAGGCATTGTGGTGCTGTAAAACATGGGTGGACCAGGCATCGTGGTGCTGTAAAACATGGGTGGACCGGGCATCGTGGTGCTGTAAAACATGGGTGGACCAGGCATCGTGGTGCTCATGTGAATTCTCTTTCAGCTTCAGACCAATGCCTATTCTCACTTACTAAACATTTTAGTTTCTAAAACACAGACACACGTGAGTTGTAAGGTCTCACCTTGAGGGGTTTGATCTGGTCCAGACCCAGGTAAGAGTCTGAGCGGAGGATGACAGAGTACTGGTAGTTCCCTGTTTTAGAGGGAGCTGGAAACTTCAGCTCCACCTGTCGGAGTGAGAACACACCGAGTATACAAAACATTAAGAACACCTTCCTAATATTCAAGTGCCCCCCTCCTCCCTGCTACCCCCACCCTCAGAACCTCTGTTCTCCTGTTCCCCTCACCTTCCTCTCCTCTCCCCCTCCTCCCTGCTACCCCCCACCCCCAGAACAGCCTCAATCTGTCAGGGTGTAGAAATCGTTTCTACAGGGCTGCTGGTCCCATATTGACTCCAATGATTCCCACAGTTGTGTCAAGTTGTCTGGATGTCCTTTGGGTGGTAATAATATAATAATAATATATAATATAATATATATATGGGTGGTGGACCGTTCTTGATACACACAGGAAACTGTTGAGCATCATACTACACATAGGCAACACACACACACACACACACACACACACACACACACACACACACACACACACACACACACACACACACACACACACACACGCCCTCTCACCTCCTCTGTGTCTTTGAGTGTGCAGACGTGGTATGGCATGGAGACTAGAGTCTGGTCCTTGCGGTCAGCGATGTAGAGCCACCACCACTCATGTTTCTCCTCTGGGTAGTACAGGCTGTAGACGGGGTGGGTCACCTTAGACTTGGTCTCCAACAGCGCCCTCTCCCTTCGCTGGACACTCTGCTGCAGAGCCTCCCACTCCTGGGGGGAGATGGGGGTTATACATAGTCTATACCACTGAACCCTGTTCCTGGAGAGAGACCCTCCTGTAGGTTTTAACTCCAACCCTGTTCCTGGAGAGAGACCCTCCTGTAGGTTTTAACTCCAACCCTGTTCCTGGAGAGAGACCCTCCTGTAGGTTTTAACTCCAACCCTGTTCCTAGAGAGACCCTCCTGTAGGTTTTAACTCCAACCCTGTTCCTAGAGAGACCCTCCTGTAGGTTTTAACTCCAACCCTGTTCCTAGAGAGACCCTCCTGTAGGTTTTAACTCCAACCCTGTTCCTAGAGAGAGACCCTCCTGTAGGTTTTAACTCCAACCCTGTTCCTAGAGAGAGACCCCTCCTGTAGGTTTTAACTCCAACCCTGTTCCTGGAGAGAAACCCTCCTGTAGGTTTTAACTCCAACCCTGTTCCTGGAGAGAGACCCTCCTGTAGGTTTTAACTCCAACCCTGTTCCTGGAGAGACACCCTCCTGTAGGTTTTAACTCCAACCCTGTTCCTGGAGAGATACCCTCCTGTAGGTTTTAACTCCAACCCTGTTCCTGGAGAGAAACCCTCCTGTAGGTTTTAACTCCAACCCTGTTCCTGGAGAGAGACCCTCCTGTAGGTTTTAACTCCAACCCTGTTCCTAGAGAGACCCTCCTGTAGGTTTAAACTCCAAACCTGTTCCTAGAGAGATACCCTCCTGTAGGTTTTAACTCCAACCCTGTTCCTGGAGAGAGACCCTCCTGTAGGTTTTAACTCCAACCCTGTTCCTGGAGAGACACCCTCCTGTAGGTTTTAACTCCAACCCTGTTCCTGGAGAGATACCCTCCTGTAGGTTTTAACTCCAACCCTGTTCCTGGAGAGAAACCCTCCTGTAGGTTTTAACTCCAACCCTGTTCCTGGAGAGAGACCCTCCTGTAGGTTTTAACTCCAACCCTGTTCCTAGAGAGACCCTCCTGTAGGTTTAAACTCCAAACCTGTTCCTAGAGAGACACCCTCCTGTAGGTTTTAACTCCAACCCTGTTCCTGGAGAGATACCCTCCTGTAGGTTTTAACTCCAACCCTGTTCCTAGAGAGATACCCTCCTGTAGGTTTAAACTCCAACCCTGTTCCTGGAGAGATACCCTCCTGTAGGTTTTAACTCCAACCCTGTTCCTGGAGAGAGACCCTCCTGTAGGTTTTAACTCCAACCCTGTTCCTAGAGAGATACCCTCCTGTAGGTTTAAACTCCAACCCTGTTCCTGGAGAGACCCTCCTGTAGGTTTTAACTCCAACCCTGTTCCTGGAGAGACCCTCCTGTAGGTTTTAACTCCAACCCTGTTCCTGGAGAGATACCCTCCTGTAGGTTTTAACTCCAACCCTGTTCCTAGAGAGATACCCTCCTGTAGGTTTTAACTCCAACCCTGTTCCTGGAGAGATACCCTCCTGTAGGTTTTAACTCCAACCCTGTTCCTAGAGGATGACAGAGGGAGCTGGAAACTGGTCGGAGAGAGAACCAGATACCCTCCTGTAGGTTTTAACTCCAACCCTGTTCCTGGAGAGATACCCTCCTGTAGGTTTTAACTCCAACCCTGTTCCTAGAGAGATACCCTCCTGTAGGTTTTAACTCCAACCCTGTTCCTAGAGAGATACCCTCCTGTAGGTTTTAACTCCAACCCTGTTCCTAGAGAGATACCCTCCTGTAGGTTTTAACTCCAACCCTGTTCCTGGAGAGAGACCCCTCCTGTAGGTTTTAACTCCAACCCTGTTCCTGGAGAGAGACCCTCCTGTAGGTTTCAACTCCAACCCTGTTCCTGGAGAGAGACCCCTCCTGTAGGTTTCAACTCCAACCCTGTTCCTGGAGAGAGACCCTCCTGTAGGTTTTAACTCCAACCCTGTTCCTGGAGAGAGACCCCTCCTGTAGGTTTTAACTCCAACCCTGTTCCTGGAGAGATACTGCGCCCAGGAACGGTTGGAGGAGCCCTGATCTATACACACACACACAGGTCTTTTCTCCTAAAGTGTACACATCCTCTACTCCGACAGCGTGAATCGGTGATGTTCGACTGCAGTCCTCTGGGGCCGGTTCACACCCCCATCGCTAGCAAACACACCTGATTAACCTAATTACATTCTACATCAGGATTCGTTGATTATTGGAGTCAGGTGTGTTAGCTGGAGCAAAGGTGTGACACCTCCCAGGACTGGAATTACCCATGTGTTCGGGGGAGTTTTACACACACACACACACGGGCATCTGACCTCCTCGTCGTCCCCGGCGATCTCATCCTGCTCCGTGTCGCTCTGCTTGTCACTCTCCTCATCTCTCTCGCTCGGAGAATCTTTGTTGCCCTCCTCTGATTCGCTGCCTTTGTCTGACCTGTCCTCCTCGTCTTCCTTCGCCACGGCAACCACCTCCTAAACACAAACAGGCATCCATAAACTCAACACGGATTGGTTAGTTTTCCACCAGACCTGGGTTTAAATGCATATGCATTTTAAAGTATTTTTTAGTTGGGTTTTTTCAAATAATGTGGCCGAATCAACTACTAGTTGATATCAATTTTAAAAAATACTACTAAAATACTAAGATATAAAATACTAGTATTTTTTGTATATATATTTTTTTACATATTTAAAATAACCCAACGACCAAACAGACCTCGGCTCAAATGCATAATGACTATTTAAATACCCGTGTTAAAAATAAATAAAAAACCACTTAACTGTGTTTAAATACACGCCCGAGGGGGTGTGGTATACGGACAAAATACCACAGCTACGGGTTATTCTTGCGCATTACGCGCCGCAGAGTGACTGGACTCAGCCTTTATCCGTGGAGTATATTGGCCATGTGGTCCAAACCCCCCGAGAACCTTCTGCTATTGTAAACTGGTAACCAACGCGATTCAAAGACTGAGAATAAATGCTTTGTCAGACGTGGTTTGTTCTGATATACAACGGCTGTAAGCCAAATCGGCATTCGAACCACTTCCTTTATAATTCCTAACTACTAGGAAATGTTTTTATTTTTTCAAAGAAACTGAAATAGTGTAAATGGTATTTGAATCCAGGTCTGGTACTGGCAGTGAAAGAAGTTAAGATGGCTTAATTAAAACAGAACAATCCACTTGGATTAACTCTCTGATTGGCTGCTTACACTTCCTGACACGCTCCCATTGGCCTGTTTGGCCTTGGCTGCTGGCAGTGGGAGGGGCTTCTTCTTGGTGAGTTTCTTCTTCTTTGCCTGCTTGGTTTTCTTGGCTGCTTTCGTCTTGTTCTGCCACACCTTGGCTTTGGTTTTACTGACGTCTCCCTGCTGCACACAAACAGGTCAGGCACAAGGTATGTGTTATCAGTCGTTGCGTTGTCAAATGTGTGTGTGTGTGTGGTCAGGTGTGTGTGTGGTCAGGTGGGTGTGTGTGTGTGTGTGTGTGTGTCGTCAGGTGTGTGTTCAGACGGTGTGTACCGCGACAGCATCCTCTGTACTGGCTTCCTCTCCAACTCCGAGACACGGTGTCACATTCTGCTCCTTCTCAAACACCTCCTACACACACAGAGACAGAGAGAGAGACAGAGAGAGAGAGAGAGAGAGACACACACAGAGAGAGAGAGACACACACACACACACAGAGAGAGACACACACACAGAGAGAGACACACACACAGAGAGACACAGAGAGACAGAGAGAGAGACACAGAGACACAGAGAGAGACACACACACAGAGAGAGAGACACACACACACAGAGAGAGACACACACACACAGAGAGAGAGACACACACACAGAGAGAGAGACACACACACACAGAGAGAGACACACACACAGAGAGAGAGAGACACACACACACACACACAGAGAGAGAGAGAGACACACACACACAGAGAGAGAGAGAGACACACACACAGAGAGAGCGAGAGAGAGAGACACCACACTCAGTAACTAGTGACATATTGAATACATAGGTGCGACTCATTTGCTATGTGAAGCCCTCTACACTCTAAGCCGAGGGAGTTTACGAAACTGTATAGAATTGTTTTTAGAAGGTCACACACTTCATTTAACTATTTGATTTGGAATTTTAAGACTCCTTGAAGTATATAAAAAACATACTAATATTTGTTAAACATTTAAAAATGTGACTTTATTGCTATTAGACCATTCAAACACATCGAATAACAGATTAATTTCCTCCCTCCACCCCTCCACCCCTCCCACTAACCCTCCCTCCACCCCTCCACCCCTCCCACTAACCCTCCCTCCACCCCTCCCACTAACCCTCTCTCCAACCCCTCCCACTAACCCTCTCTCCACCCCTCCCACTAACCCTCCCTCCACCCCTCCCACTAACCCTCCCTCCACCCCTCCCACTAACCCTTTCTCCACCCCTCCCACTAACCCTCCCTCCACCCCTCCACCCCTCCCACTAACCCTCCCTCCACCCCTCCCACTAACCCTCCCTCCACCCCCTCCCACTAACCCTCTCTCCACCCCTCCCACTAACCCTCTCTCACCCCTCCAACCCTCCCACTAACCCTCCCTCTACCCCTCCAACCCTCCCTCCAACCCTCCCTCTACCCCTCCAACCCAACCTCCCCCCCTCCAACCCTCCCTCTACCCCTCCAACCCTCCCTCTACCCCTCCAACCCTCCCTCCAACCCTCCCTCTACCCCTCCATCCATCCCTCCAACCCTCCCTCTACCCCCATCCAACCCTCCCTCCAACCCTCCCTCTACCCCTCCATCCCTCCCTCCAACCCTCCCCATCTACCCCTCCATCCAACCCTCCCTCCATCCCCCTCCCTCCATCCAACCCCATCCATCCAACCCTCCAACCCTCCGGCCATCCAACTCCAACCCTCCAGCCAACCCTCCGTCCATCCAACCCTCCCTCTACCTCCATTCAACCCTCCTCTACCCCTTCAACCCTCCATCCAACCCTCCATCCGTCCATACATCCCTCCATCCATCCGTCCAAACCCTCCCTCCCTCCATCCCTCCATCCCTCCATCCATCCACCCTCCCTCCCTCCGTCCAACCCTCCATCCATCCAACCCATCCCTCCATCCAACCCTCCATCCAACCCTCCCTCCATCCATCCGTCCAAACCCTCCCTCCCTCCATCCATCCCTCCATCCATCCGTCCAACCCTCCCTCCATACATCCCTCCATCCATCCAACCCTCCCTCCAACCCTCCCTCCCTCCCTCCATCCATCCAACCCTCCCTCCCTCCATCCGTCCAACCCTCCCTCCCTCCATACATCCCTCCATCCATCCGTCCAACCCTCCCTCCATACATCCCTCCATCCATCCAACCCTCCCTCCAACCCTCCCTCCCTCCCTTCATCCAACCCTCCCTCCATCCATCCATCCAACCCCATCCCTCCATCCAACCAGCCATACATCCCTCCATCCATCCAACCCTCCCTCCAACCCTCCCTCCATCCATCCATCCATCCAACCCTCCCTCCCTCCCTCCAACCCTCCCTCCATCCAACCCTCCCTCCATCCATCCATCCAACCCTCCATCCATCCAACTTCCTGGTCCATCCGTCCAACCAGCCATCCAACCCTCCCTCCCTCCCTCCATCCATCCATCCAACCCTGGAGAGACTCCATCAACAGGTTCCATCCAACCCTCCCTCCCTCCAGGAGATCCAACCCTCCATCCAACCCTCCCTCCCTCCATCCATCCCTCCCTCCCTCCATCCATCCATCCATCCATCCCTCCCTCCCTCCATCCAACACTCCCTTACCGCCATCCTCTTCCTGGTCAGGGTGACCGTAACTGTGACGATGGATCCAGCTGTGATGTTATTGCTGTCTTCATCATCCAGGACTGGAGAGACAACAGAAGACAACAGGTTAGAGATGAGACAGCAGTAACAGTCCAGGAGAGACAACAGGTTAGAGATGAGACAGTAACAGTCCAGGAGAGACAACAGAAGACAACAGGTTATCTGTTGAGACAGCCAGTTAGATGTGGTTTCATGCCCGTATCTGTTGAGACAGCCAGTTAGATGTGGTTTCATGCCAGTATCTGTCGAGACAGCCAGTTAGATGTGGTTTCATGCCAGTATCTGTCGGGACAGCCAGTTAGGTGTGGTTTCATGCCAGTATCTGTCGGGACAGCCAGTTAGATGTGGTTTCATGCCAGTATCTGTCGGGACAGCCAGTGAGATGTGGTTTCATGCCAGTATCTGTCGAGACAGCCAGTGAGATGTGGTTTCATGCCAGTATCTGTCGAGACAGCCAGTTAGATGTGGTTTCATGCCAGTATCTGTTGAGACAGCCAGTTAGTTAGATGTGGTTTCATGCCAGTATCTGTCGAGACAGCCAGTTAGAGATGTGGTTTCATGCCAGTATCTGTCGAGACAGCCAGTTAGATGTGGTTTCATGCCAGTATCTGTCGAGACAGCCAGTTAGTTAGATGTGGTTTCATGCCAGTATCTGTCGGGACAGCCAGTTAGATGTGGTTTCATGCCAGTATCTGTCGAGACAGCCAGTTAGATGTGGTTTCATGCCAGTATCTGTCGGGACAGCCAGTTAGATGTGGTTTCATGCCAGTATCTGTCGAGACAGCCAGTTAGATGTGGTTTCATGCCAGTATCTGTTGAGACAGCCAGTTAGATGTGGTTTCATGCCAGTATCTGTTGAGACAGCCAGTTAGATGTGGTTTCATGCCAGTATCTGTCGAGACAGCCAGTTAGATGTGGTTTCATGCCAGTATCTGTCGGGACAGCCAGTTAGATGTGGTTTCATGCCAGTATCTGTCGGGACAGCCAGTTAGATGTGGTTTCATGCCAGTATCTGTCGGGACAGCCAGTTAGATGTGGTTTCATGCCAGTATCTGTCGGGACAGCCAGTTAGATGTGGTTTCATGCCAGTATCTGTCGGGACAGCCAGTTAGATGTGGTTTCATGCCAGTATCTGTCGGGACAGCCAGTTAGATGTGGTTTCATGCCAGTATCTGTCGGGACAGCCAGTTAGATGTGGTTTCATGCCAGTATCTGTCTGGACAGCCAGTTAGATGTGGTTTCATGCCAGTATCTGTCGGGACAGCCAGTTAGATGTGGTTTCATGCCAGTATCTGTCGGGACAGCCAGTTAGATGTGGTTTCATGCCAGTATCTGTCGGGACAGCCAGTTAGATGTGGTTTCATGCCAGTATCTGTCGGGACAGCCAGTTAGATGTGGTTTCATGCCAGTATCTGTCGGGACAGCCAGTTAGATGTGGTTTCATGCCAGTATCTGTCGGGACAGCCAGTTAGATGTGGTTTCATGCCAGTATCTGTCGGGACAGCCAGTTAGATGTGGTTTCATGCCAGTATCTGTCGGGACAGCCAGTTAGATGTGGTTTCATGCCAGTATCTGTCGGGACAGCCAGTTAGATGTGGTTTCATGCCAGTATCTGTCGGGACAGCCAGTTAGATGTGGTTTCATGCCAGTATCTGTCGGGACAGCCAGTTAGATGTGGTTTCATGCCAGTATCTGTCGGGACAGCCAGTTAGATGTGGTTTCATGCCAGTATCTGTCGGGACAGCCAGTTAGATGTGGTTTCATGCCAGTATCTGTCGGGACAGCCTGTTAGATGTGGTTTCATGCCAGTATCTGTCGGGACAGCCAGTTAGATGTGGTTTCATGCCAGTATCTGTCGGGACAGCCAGTTAGATGTGGTTTCATGCCAGTATCTGTCGAGACAGCCAGTTAGATGTGGTTTCATGCCAGTATCTGTCGGGACAGCCAGTTAGATGTGGTTTCATGCCAGTATCTGTCGGGACAGCCAGTTAGATGTGGTTTCATGCCAGTATCTGTCGAGACAGCCAGTTAGATGTGGTTTCATGCCAGTATCTGTCGGGACAGCCAGTTAGATGTGGTTTCATGCCAGTATCTGTCGGGACAGCCAGTTAGATGTGGTTTCATGCCAGTATCTGTTGAGACAGCCAGTTAGATGTGGTTTCATGCCAGTATCTGTCGGGACAGCCAGTTAGATGTGGTTTCATGCCAGTATCTGTTGAGACAGCCAGTTAGATGTGGTTTCATGCCAGTATCTGTCTGGACAGCCAGTTAGATGTGGTTTCATGCCAGTATCTGTCGGGACAGCCAGTTAGATGTGGTTTCATGCCAGTATCTGTCGGGACAGCCAGTTAGATGTGGTTTCATGCCAGTATCTGTCTGGACAGCCAGTTAGATGTGGTTTCATGCCAGTATCTGTCTGGACAGCCAGTTAGATGTGGTTTCATGCCAGTATCTGTCGGGACAGCCAGTTAGATGTGGTTTCATGCCAGTATCTGTCGGGACAGCCAGTTAGATGTGGTTTCATGCCAGTATCTGTCTGGACAGCCAGTTAGATGTGGTTTCATGCCAGTATCTGTCGAGACAGCCAGTTAGATGTGGTTTCATGCCAGTATCTGTCTGGACAGCCAGTTAGATGTGGTTTCATGCCAGTATCTGTCGGGACAGCCTGCAGGAACTAAAATTGAGTGAATACAAACACAAACTTCAGAGAAGGGGCGTGACCTCACCCTGCAGCTTGGTATCCATGGTGATGGACGGGAAGCTGGCGAGTACGGCCATAACCTCGTCATACTTCTCCTCGCCAAGGAAACGGAGCATGCTCCGACGGTCCGAGTCCTTCAGGCTGACCAGGTCCTGCAGGCTACGCACCTTGTACTGGGGAGAGGTTACTATAGTTACCATACCATAATGCACCTTGTACTGGGGAGAGGTTACTATAGTTACCATACCATAATGCACCTTGTACTGGGGAGAGGTTACTATAGTTACCATACCATAATACACCTTGTACTGGGGAGAGGTTACTATAGTTACCATACCATAATACACCTTGTACTGGTTACCACCTAATACTGGTTACCATAGTAACACACCTTATACTGGAGGGAGGGTATAGGGAGGAGGGGAGAGAATTACTGTGTTATGGCTCCATCTCAATTGGTCTTACTGCAATTCCTCACAACCTATCTCCTTGCATCCTTCTCAACTCTATTGGACGACTAGATCCAAGGTCCCTCCCCTCAGACTTTTTCCTCCAATGGGTTTTGAGAAGGTGAGAAGAGAGGATGTAAGGAATCGAGGAAAGAGGAATTGAGAAAGAGGCCTCGTACACAGAGCCAAACGTTGTCTGGGTGACGGTACCTTCTTGGAGACGCAGTAGCGGAGGTGCTCCTCTTCAAAGTGAGGAAGCTGCAGCAGAGGAGACTTGGACTCCTGCAGACCCTGGACGATCATCTGGGTCAGCTTCATACAGTTCTCTATCGACACCAGCCTGGGGGCATGGAACCCTGCACACACAGGCCAGCATGCATCTGTGTGTCAGTTTGGTCAAGTGTCTGTGTGTGTGTCAGTCTGCTGTTGGCCAGCATGGTGAGTTGACAGTGTGTGTGTGTGTGTGTGTGTGTGTGTGTGTGTGTGTGTGTGTGTGTGTGTGTGTGTGTGTGTGTGTGTGTGTGTGTGTGTGTGTGTGTGTGTGTACCTCCTCTGCTGTTGGCCACCATGGTGAGTTGACAGCCCACGTTGACCATCTCCTGGAGCAGAGCTGGACTCTTCCTCACCACAAACCTTTGGTCTGTAACACAGAGAGACAGAGACAGAGACAGAGACAGAGAGAGAGAGTGACAGAGAGAGAGAGTGACAGAGAGAGAGAGTGACAGAGAGAGAGAGTGACAGAGAGAGAGAGTGACAGAGAGAGTGAGAGAGTGAGAGAGTGAGAGAGAGACAGAGCGGGCGGGGGTGCTAAAGGAGATCCTTAAACTTGACCCCAAAAAAACATCTGGGTCAGATGGTTTAGACCCTTTCTTCTTTAAGGTTGCTGCCCCTATCACCACCAAGCCCAACCTTTTTAACCTGTCTCTCCTCTCTGGGGAGGTTCCCATTGCTTGGAAGGCAGCCAGGGTCCATCCTTTATTTAAAGGGGGAGATCAAGCTGATCCTAACTGTTATAGGCCCATGTATATTTTTCCCCCGTTTATCAATTGTTGGAAAAAAACCTGTCAATATTCAGCTGGCTGGCTTTCTTGATGTCTATAGTATTCAGGTATGTAACCTGTTCTCTGCTCAGGTTAAGAATCTGTCACTGCAACCTTAAAGGTCCTCAATGATGTCACCATTGACCTAGATTCTAAGCAGTGTTGTGCTGCTATTTTTATTGACTTGGCCAAAGCTGTTGATACGGTAGACCATTCCATTCTTGTGGGCCGGCTAAGGAGTATCGGTGTCTCTGTGGGGTCTTTGGCCTGGTTTGCTAACTACCTCTCTCAAAGAGTGCAGTGTATAAAGTCAGAACATCTGCTGTCTCAGCCACTGCCCATCACCAAGGGAGTACCCCAAGGCTCGATCCTAGGCCCCACGCTCTTCTCAATTTACGTCAACAACATAGCTCAGGCACGAGGAAGCTCTCTCATCCATTTACAGTCTTATACTCAGCTGGCCCCTCCCCAGATTGTGTTAAACTCTCTACAACAAAGCTTTCTTAGTGTCCAACAAGCTTTCTCTGCCCTGAACCTTGTTATGAACACCTCCAAAACAAAGGTGATGTGGTTTGGTAAGAAGAATGTCCCTCTCCCCACCGGTGTGATTACTACCTCTGAGGGTTTAGAGGTTGAGGTAGTCACCTCATACAAGTACTTGGGAATATGGCTAGACGGTAGACTGTCTTTCTCTCAGCACATATCAAAGCTGCAGGCTAAGGTTAAATCTAGACTTGGTTTCCTCTATCGTAATCACTCCTCTTTCACCCCAGCTGCCAAACTAACCCTGATTCAGATGACCATCCTACCCAGGCTAGATTACAGAGACATGATTTATAGATCGGCAGGTAAGGGTGCTCTCTAGCGGCTAGATGTTCTATACCATTCGGCCATCAGATTTTCCACCAATGCTCCTTATAGGACACATCACTGCACTCTATACTCCTCTGTAAACTGGTCATCTCTGTATACCTGTCGCAAGACCCACTGGTTGATGCTTATTTATAAAACCCTCTTAGACCTCACTCCCCCCTATCTGAGATATCTACTGCAGCCCTCATCCTCCACATACAAGACCCGTTCTGCCAGTCACATTCTGTTAAAGGTCCCCAAAGCACACATCCCTGGGTCTCTCCTCTTTTCAGTTCGCTGCAGCTAGCGACTGGAACGAGCTGCAACAAACACTCAAACTGGACAGTTTTATCTCCATCTCTTCAATCATGGACACTCTTACTGACTGTTGTGGCTGCTTCGCGTGATGTATTGTTGTCTCTACCTTCTTGGCTGTGGTCTGTGCTCAATAATGTTTTTACCATGTCATGTGTTGCTACCACGCCGTGTTGCTACCACGCCGTGTTGGGTCTCTCTTTATGTAGCCTTGTGTTGTCTCTCTTGTTCCGTGTGTGCGTGCGTGTGCGTGTGTGTGTGTGTGTTTTCCCCGCAGGAGGCCTTTGCCTTCTGGTAGGCCGTCATTGTAAATAAGAATTTGTTTTTAACGGACTTGCCTAATTAAATATAGGTTCAATAAATAAAAATTGTGAATGTAGGACGCTTTTCCCCTGGTTCATTTTAATGCCAGCCAAGTAAGCTATACTCCTGTTGTAAATAGAAGCAATGTGCTGAATATTAGGAAAGCTGATTAATAAATATAGTAGGCCTAGCCTATAAAAAGCCGATGGGATCCTCCTCTTTTTAATAGAGGCCATCACTCTGTTTAATCAACCTATATAAATGTTGTGCAACATGAGTTCATGGGCTCACATGAACTGTTTAATTAGATTTTCTAATACATTTACATTGATGTCAGAGTGATTAGAGGGACAATAGAGTGCTGAGTACCAGGCAGTTAGCAGGTTTGGTAGGTTAGTAATGACCATCAGCAGCATCAGAGCTCAGAGAAGTCTAATTACCGTGACTAAACGGTAAAAGTGGAATTTGAATGTTGTCATGACTTGTGACCGCCGGTGTGGCGGTAATTCGGTAACCGTAGCAGCCCTGTGTGCGCGGTGTGTCGTACCCTCTTCGATGTCGTCTGAGACCTCCATGCGTGCCAGGTGAGCCAACACCAGTACCCGGGCCTTAAGACTGTATGGGTAGCAGAATGGAGGCTCCTTCTTCTTCACGTTGATGTTCCCCAACTCACGGATCAGCTAGAGAGAGACAGGGAGAGGTTTAACAGACCGAGAAGAGACCCACACACAGAGGCCGAGAGAGACCCACACACAGAGGCCCAGAGAGAGACCGACACGCAGAAAGAGAGAAAGAGAGAAAGAGAGAGAAGAGAGAGAGAGAGAGAGAGAGAGAGAGACCGACACGTAGACAGACAGGTCGACAGCAGGGATGCAAACTGGTGAGGAACCAAAAAGGTCTTTGCTGTTGCACTGAAACATGGAATAAATCCCTGCAGAGAGAAATGCAGGTTTTTAATTAAACAACACAATATTAAACAACACAATATGACCTACATGATCAGTCTCTGTGTGTCAAATAAAGTGGTTCATGTGAACCTAATTCACAGCTAAAAAACAAAGATAATAGAACGCTTGTTGCCATGACAGCCTTTATAATAGAACGCTTGTTACCATGACAGCCCTTATAATAGAACGCTTGTTGCCATGACAGCCTTTATAATAGAACGCTTGTTGCCATGACAGCCTTTATAATAGAACGCTTGTTACCATGACAGCCTTTATAATAGAACGCTTGTTACCATGACAGCCTTTATAATAGAACGCTTGTTACCATGACAGCCTTTATAATAGAATGCTTGTTACCATGACAGCCTTTATAATAGAACGCTTGTTACCATGACAGCCTTTATAATAGAACGCTTGTTACCATGACAGCCTTTATAATAGAACGCTTGTTACCATGACAGCCTTTATAATAGAACGCTTGTTACCATGACAGCCTTTATAATAGAACGCTTGTTACCATGACAGCCTTTATAATAGAACGCTTGTTACCATGACAGCCTTTATAATAGAACGCTTGTTACCATGACAGCCTTTATAATAGAACGCTTGTTGCCATGACAGCCTTTATAATAGAACGCTTGTTACCATGACAGCCTTTATAATAGAACGCTTGTTGCCATGACAGCCTTTATAATAGAACGCTTGTTACCATGACAGCCTTTATAATAGAACGCGTGTTACCATGACAGCCTTTATAATAGAACGCTTGTTACCATGACAGCCTTTATAATAGAACGCGTGTTGCCATGACAGCCTTTATAATAGAACGCTTGTTACCATGACAGCCTTTATAATAGAACGCTTGTTACCATGACAGCCTTTATAATAGAACGCTTGTTACCATGACAGCCTTTATAATAGAACGCTTGTTACCATGACAGCCTTTATAATAGAACGCGTGTTACCATGACAGCCTTTATTATAGAACGCTTGTTACCATGACAGCCTTTATAATAGAACGCTTGTTACCATGACAGCCTTTATAATAGAACACTTGTTAGGTTAGGTTTCTCTGGCTAACTTCGCTAACGGACAAATCAAACCAGCGAGCAAGATACCGTCACTTAACTCTAACAATACTTATTCCACCACACTGTCTCCCGCACCTCAAACTTTCCAAATGACAGTTCTTTTCGGTTACAGCTCATGGAGCACGCTTCGTCACCTTCTCACCCAGTGTCCGTGGTCAGGCTTGTCACCTATCTCTTCGATATCGTTCAGGGGACACGCTGCGGTAAATGGAAAACTGCCCTTCTACTCTGTGCGGTCTTTCCAGAGCATGCTCTGCCGCTGTAACTAGCAAATCGGTTGTCTCTTCAGTCACGTGCTGCATTCCGCTGTTACGATTGGATACAGCCAGTATTGCTCCAAACGTGCATCACTCTTTCTCTTACAACCAGTAGTCTGGCCCCCCCAATAACAACCAGTAGTCTGAGTATTGCTCCAAACGCCCCCCAATAACAACCAGTAGTCTGATCAAAGCCCTTTCTCTTACAGCCAATAACAACCAGTAGTCTGATCCAAAGCCCCCAATAACAACCAGTAGTCTGATCCAAAGCCCCCAATAACAACCAGTAGTCTGATCCAAAGCCCCCCCCAATAACAACCAGTAGTCTGATCCAAAGCCCCCAATAACAACCAGTAGTCTGATCCAAAGCCCCCCCCAATAACAACCAGTAGTCTGATCCAAAGCCCCCCACCAGTAGTCTGATAACAGCCAGTAGTCTGATCCAAAGCCCCCAACCAATAACAACCAGTAGTCTGATCCAAAGCCCCCCAATAACAACCAGTAGTCTGATCCAAAGCCCCCCCCCCCAATAACAACCAGTAGTCTGATCCAAAGCCCCCAATAACAACCAGTAGTCTGATCCAAAGCCCCCAACCAGTAACAACCAGTAGTCTGATCCAAAGCCCCCAATAACAACCAGTAGTCTGATCCAAAGCCCCCCAATCTGAACAACAACCAGTAGTCTGATCCAAAGCCCCCCAATAACCAGTAGTCTGATCCAAAGCCCCCAATAACAACCAGTAGTCTGATCCAAAGCCCCCAATAACAACCAGTAGTCTGATCCAAAGCCCCCAATAACAACCAGTAGTCTGATCCAAAGCCCCCCAATAACAACCAGTAGTCTGATCCAAAGCCCCCAATAACAGCCAGTAGTCTGATCCAAAGCCCCCCAATAACAGCCAGTAGTCTGATCCAAAGCCCCCCAATAACAGCCAGTAGTCTGATCCAAAGCCCCCAATAACAGCCAGTAGTCTGATCCAAAGCCCCCCCAATAACAGCCAGTAGTCTGATCCAAAGCCCCCCAATAACACCCAGTAGTCTGATCCAAAGCCCCCCCCCAATAACAACCAGTAGTCTGATCCAAAGCCCCCCAATAACAACCAGTAGTCTGATCCAAAGCCCCCAATAACAACCAGTAGTCTGATCCAAAGCCCCCCCCAAAAAAACATTTTCTCATCAGATCTACACAAATCACGTAGGTCACCTATTTTAGATTCAACTGTGAATTTCAGCGAAAGGTGACTAATTTGCATCCCTGAGACAGAACGCCAGGCAGGCAGACAGAACGCCAGGCAGGCAGACAGAACGCCAGGCAGGCAGACAGAACGCCAGGCAGGCAGACAGAACGCCAGGCAGGCAGACAGAACGCCAGGCAGGCAGACAGAACGCCAGGCAGGCAGACAGAACGCCAGGCAGGCAGACAGAACGCCAGGCAGGCAGACAGAACGCCAGGCAGGCAGACAGAACGCCAGGCAGGCAGACAGAACGACAGTCAGGCAGACAGAACGCCAGGCAGGCAGACAGAACGCCAGGCAGGCAGACAGAACGCCAGGCAGGCAGACAGAACGCCAGGCAGGCAGACAGAACGCCAGGCAGGCAGACAGAACGCCAGGCAGGCAGACAGAACGACAGTCAGTCAGGCAGACAGAACGACAGTCAGTCAGGCAGACAGAACGACAGTCAGTCAGGCAGACAGAACGACAGTCAGTCAGGCAGACAGAACGACAGTCAGTCAGGCAGACAGAACGACAGTCAGGCAGACAGAACGACAGACAGAACGACAGACAGAACGACAGACAGAACGACAGTCAGGACAGACAGACAGAACGACAGTCAGGCAGACAGAACGACAGTCAGGCAGACAGAACGACAGTCAGGCAGACAGAACGACAGTCAGTCAGGCAGACAGAACGACAGTCAGTCAGGCAGACAGAACGACAGTCAGTCAGGCAGACAGAACGACAGTCAGGCAGACAGACAGAACGACAGACAGAACGACAGTCACTATTTTACCTGTGGTACTTGGATGTTGTCCGTGGGTCGTATGGTGGCCTCTTTGTTGCTGCGGGGGTCAAACTCAAAGGCAGCCGTCAACACCATGGATAACCCTACGACATGAAGCGTGAACAATGCTAATATCGGTACCATTGACCAATTCGATTTGTGCCACAAATGCTAGAAAGTTAGCATTTTTGGAAACAGCGGCCAGGCAACCTAAGCCAAAGCATGGGTTGCTGTCACACGTGGTCCATAAGACTGTTTACATGGCAAGGAAACAAAAATGAGTCATTTTTATACATTTGGGTGAAGTATCAGTTTAAAACTGCGGTTCGTTAACTCACGTTTCATGTTCATGTTGGGCGTCTTGTACATAAAGTGCATGAAGAGTTGTGTGGTGTTGATTAGAATCTGGTCGCCACTGTAACGTATAGACCGATACCACCACGTACCCTGAGGGGGGAGAAGAGACAAGGTTTATAACCGATACCACCACGTACCCTGAGGAGGGAGAAGAGACAAGGTTTATAACCGATACCACCACGTACCCTGAGGGGGGAGAAGAGACAAGGTTTATAACCACCACGTACCCTGAGGGGGAGAAGAGACAAGGTTTATAACCACCACGTACCCTGAGGGGGGAGAAGAGACAAGGTTTATAACCGATACCACCACGTACCCTGAGGGGGAGAAGACACAAGGTTTATAACCGATACCACCACGTACCCTGAGGAGGGAGAAGAGACAAGGTTTATAACCACCACGTACCCTGAGGGGGAGAAGAGACAAGGTTTATAACCACCACGTACCCTGAGGGGAGAAGAGACAAGGTTTATAACCACCACGTACCCTGAGGGGGAGAAGACACAAGGTTTATAACCCATACCACCACGTACCCTGAGGGGGAGAAGAGACAAGGTTTATAACCACCACGTACCCTGAGGGGGAGAAGAGACAAGGTTTATAACCACCACGTACCCTGAGGGGGAGAAGAGACAAGGTTTATAACCACCACGTACCCTGAGGGGGAGAAGAGACAAGGTTTATAACCGATACCACCACGTACCCTGAGGGGGAGAAGAGACAAGGTTTATAACCACCACGTACCCTGAGGGGGAGAAGAGACAAGGTTTATAACCACCACGTACCCTGAGGGGGAGAAGAGACAAGGTTTATAACCACCACGTACCCTGAGAGGGAGAAGACACAAGGTTTATAACCACCACGTACCCTGAGGGGGAGAAGAGACAAGGTTTATAACCACCACGTACCCTGAGGGGGAGAAGAGACAAGGTTTATAACCACCACGTACCCTGAGGAGGGAGAAGAGACAAGGTTTATAACCACCACGTACCCTGAGGGGGAGAAGAGACAAGGTTTATAACCACCACGTACCCTGAGGGGGAGAAGAGACAAGGTTTATAACCACCACGTACCCTGAGCGGGAGAAGAGACAAGGTTTATAACCACCACGTACCCTGAGGGGGAGAAGAGACAAGGTTTATAACCACCACGTACCCTGAGGGGGAGAAGAGACAAGGTTTATAACCACCACGTACCCTGAGGGGGAGAAGAGACAAGGTTTATAACCACCACGTACCCTGAGGGGGGAGAAGAGACAAGGTTTATAACCGACACCACCACGTACCCTGAGGGGGAGAAGAGACAAGGTTTATAACCACCACGTACCCTGAGGAGGGAGAAGAGACAAGGTTTATAACCACCACGTACCCTGAGGGGGAGAAGACACAAGGTTTATAACCGATACCACCACGTACCCTGAGGGGGAGAAGAGACTAGGTTTATAACCGACACCACCACGTACCCTGAGGGGGAGAAGAGACAAGGTTTATAACCACCACGTACCCTGAGGGGGAGAAGACACAAGGTTTATAACCACCACGTACCCTGAGGGGGAGAAGAGACAAGGTTTATAACCACCACGTACCCTGAGGGGGAGAAGAGACAAGGTTTATAACCACCACGTACCCTGAGGGGGAGAAGACACAAGGTTTATAACCACCACGTACCCTGAGGGGGAGAAGACACAAGGTTTATAACCACCACGTACCCTGAGGGGGAGAAGACACAAGGTTTATAACCGATACCACCACGTACCCTGAGGAGGGAGAAGAGACAAGGTTTATAACCGACACCACCACGTACCCTGAGGGGGGAGAAGAGACAAGGTTTATAACCGATACCACCACGTACCCTGAGGGGGAGAAGACACAAGGTTTATAACCGATACCACCACGTACCCTGAGGAGGGAGAAGAGACAAGGTTTATAACCACCACGTACCCTGAGGGGGAGAAGAGACAAGGTTTATAACCGATACCACCACGTACCCTGAGGGGGAGAAGAGACAAGGTTTATAACCACCATGTACCCTGAGGAGGGAGAAGAGACAAGGTTTATAACCACCACGTACCCTGAGGGGGAGAAGACACAAGGTTTATAACCACCACGTACCCTGAGGGGGAGAAGAGACAAGGTTTATAACCACCACGTACCCTGAGGGGGAGAAGACACAAGGTTTATAACCGATACCACCACGTACCCTGAGGAGGGAGAAGAGACAAGGTTTATAACCACCACGTACCCTGAGGAGGGAGAAGAGACAAGGTTTATAACCACCACGTACCCTGAGGGGGGAGAAGAGACAAGGTTTATAACCACCACGTACCCTGAGGAGGGAGAAGAGACAAGGTTTATAACCACCACGTACCCTGAGGGGGAGAAGACACAAGGTTTATAACCACCACGTACCCTGAGGGGAGAAGAGACAAGGTTTATAACCACCACGTACCCTGAGGGGGAGAAGAGACAAGGTTTATAACCACCACGTACCCTGAGGGGGAGAAGACACAAGGTTTATAACCACCACGTACCCTGAGGGGGAGAAGAGACAAGGTTTATAACCACCACGTACCCTGAGGGGGGAGAAGAGACAAGGTTTATAACCACCACGTACCCTGAGAGGGAAAAGAGCAGGGAGTTAAAGAAAGATTGAGGGAACTAGAGAGGGAAGAGCAGAGACAAGGTTTGGGAGGTTTCCAGTAGTTCATACCGGTTCCGTCCCTTTGGTTTAGTTGTTGGGAGGTACTCAAGATTTTCCATATGATTTCCGTTAAAATACAGTCAATCAACGAAACAGAGGTCATATCATTGGTGCACAGTGATGTCATTACTTGTGGTCTTCAAATCGGTTTCTTTCGGTCAATACGTCCCGCGAAATGGCCCATCACGTTTGGTTGTGTTACAAACAAACCAGTTGATTGCAGTGAAACCAAACACGACTGGAAAAGTCACGTTCTGTGTGGGTTATTTACCTGGAATTCACGACACAAGCGGTTCACAAAATGTTTCGTGTTGGGCTAATAAAAACAGATTTTATCAAACAAACGATCATTCATTGTGTAACAATTGGGATTGGGATTGCAAACAGACGAAGATCATCAAAGGTAAACAATTTATTTTAATGCAGTTTGTGATTGTTACACCTGTGCTGGTTGAAATAGTTTTTTTTATGGGGCTCTATTCTCGGATAATCGCATCGTATTCTATCGCAGTAAATCCTGTTTTAAATCTGACAACGCAGTTGGATTAGCAAGATTCTAGGCTTCCGATACATGTGAGACACTTGTATTTTCATGAATGTTTAATATGACTATTTAGGTAGCGATCACCATGTGTTGTGGACTTTCAGCGGGTAGCTAGCGGGTTCCGTGCTCAGAGAGGGTAAAGAAGAAAGGGTCTAATCCATCTAACACAGAGAGGTTAATATAATCATAAGCTTTCTTTTTTAGGGAGACGCACAAAACAAGTTAGGCAGCAGGGATTTTGATCCAGGAATGGGGGTTGAACATCTCTGCTGTAATCAAGAAGCTTGGGCTGTGTTTCAAACTCAAAGTAGACACGCCCTCAGCCCTAACACGCCCTCAGCCCTAACACGCCCTCAGCCCTAACACGCCCTCAGCCC